>NC_044557.1:35884998-36194641 GCF_007565055.1 Rhinopithecus roxellana
GGGGACAAAGAAAGAAGTGTCTCTCCTTGTGTTTCTTTGTTAGAACACAGAAACACATTCCTAAATGCCCTCAGACAGATTTTCCTTCACTTTGAATTGACGACTAGGATTGAATCTTGTGCATATCCCCAGATCAGTCATTTGCAAGGGAAATTTGAAACACCATGAGTGACCTCCGCTATTCATTTGGAGAGTAGTTGACTCTAGGCTTCCCTTTTCACTTTATGTCAGTCACATTAATAATGTGGGGGCCACATAAACTACTAAAATACACCACAATTTCAGTGTAATATGATATTCTAAGATGGTTGCCCATTTCATGTTCTATGGCCAGATTCATTAAGGATTCAGCTGCATTCCTGCGCAGCCTGTGCTCATTCCAAGCAAAGCTGGAGCTGGGAGGAGAAGAGGCAAAACTTCTTTGGGATATTACTAACTCCCAGGGTTACTTTCCCAAGTACATTTAATACTGGATGCCTGTTGTCCAGAGAGGAAAGTAATCTAGGGATGACTGCAACTCTCTCCTGCGTTTAATTCAGTGTGTATCAGGGAAGCTCATAAAACAGTCTTCCAGATTACTGATATGTAACTCTATTAGAATTTAATTTACTGTAAGATAATTATAGCAAGGTCTCTCCGTGTAAGACCAATAAAAAGTGAACAAATTTTCCCTCAGGAGAAAAGTTCCTCCCCAGACGTTCACCTCTATTCACTCAACATGAGCATCATCCTTGATTATTCCCTTTTCCTCATCCTACAGCTCGAATTCAGCAGGAAAACCTTCCATTCCGCTTCCAAATGGATCAGAATTCCTCCACCTCTCTCCGAAGTAGGCCACTTCCTAGTGACCTGGAGAGGGCGCTATTGGTTGGACTGCCTCGTGGTCTATCCTCTTCCCCCAACTCTGTATTACTGCTCAGCCTTCCAACCCGTTCCCAACACAAGAGTCCAGGAGAAACTTAAAAAAATGTAGACTTCACATCACTTCTTAAAATCCTTTAATAATCTTCCATTGCATTAAGAATAACATACATACGTACTCTTGGCTGTGGCTTGTAATGTACATGTTATTACTCCTACTCTCCTCTGTATTCTCACCTGGTACATCCTACCTTTATTTCAGCCACACTGGGCTACTTTCTGCTATTGGACATAGTTAAGTGTTTCCCCATCACAGGACCTTCAGTCATTCTCTTCCCTTTGCTTTGACCATTTTCCCTCTGTTCTTTGGATGGCCTTTTCCCCCGCTTCTGAGCTGGTCCCAGCCCAGTCATTACTTTCCCATTGTGGCTTTCCCTGCTCACGAAATAGAGTAGGGACCCTTTTTAGGGGCCTGCTGGGCCTCCCAAGCATAAAAATGAAATTAAAAAAAAAAAAAACTTGAGTCCTTTCAAGGAAAATTGAAGACACCTGAATAGGTTTGAGAAGTAAATGACCAACCTGATAAGCAAGACGATAATAATAGCTTAAACAACAGCCACTGAAGCAAATTAAACAAGATATTTGGTTCTCTATACAAACTAAAGATAATATCTTGACACGTGTAACTCAGTTGTTTTTTAGAAACCCAGATCCCCACCGCATGGAAAATGCCAACTGCTGTTGTGTAGGCCTCAGATAAGGGGAAACCGAGGACTAAACTCTGACCTCTGTTCTTTGCTCTAAATATCTTCCTGAGAGGCCTGGAGGAAGTGACATCCACAGGCCAAACTGTAACATTCCCTTCCGTTGACCCCAAGTTTTTGGACAAAGCTTTGCTTCCTTAATCAATTACAAATCAAAGAATCTCTGAATCCACCAATGACCTGTAAGCCCCCACTTCAAGATATCTTGCTTTTTTGGGCCAAATCAATGTGTGACCTTCATACATTAATTTGCAATTTTGCCTGTAACTTCTGCTTTCCTGAAATGCACCCCTGTCTTTAAAAGCCCTCGCCTGTAAGCCATCAAGGAGGTTGGGTCTTAAGTGTGAGCTGCCTTTCTTGCTTGCTCGGCACCATGAGAATAAATGTCCTTTTTTCTCTTGCTGCAAACCTCAGTGTCAGTGTTTGGCTTTACTGTGCTAGGTGAGTGGACCCATGGTCAGTTTGCTAATGCTCACACTATCTATACAGACTTTCTCCCTTGGGTCGGGAGTGGTAGCATAATTTTAACCTGTTCTTTACCTTCACAAGCCTCTTCCCAGTTTGTACTTGTGTGCTTCTTTGTTTCCCTGTTTATTATCTGGGTCCCTCACTAGACCTGATGCTTCATGAGGGCCAGGTTGGTTTCATTCTCTGTGGATAGGGTCTAATGAATAACCCCCCTGTATCATGGTGATTCCCTTGAGTATGGGTAATGTCTCTACCCTGCTAGCACCTAACAGAATGTTCCCCACATACTATGTCCCTAGTATGCGTTTATTGTTGAATGAGTGGGTACCTATTGTTAGAAGACTAAAAATTAGCATTTGACTACAGAATCAAGAATGCAGGAATGGATTTCTCATTAATTTGAGAACTTCAACTGCATCACTGGCAAACATTCCACAGGGTTTGTGATGTTTTCAGTAAGTTTAGAGCCATGATAGAACATAGCTTTTTTTTTTTAATGAGAAAAGATAATACTTGAAAAGTCAGAAAGCCAGAAGAAAATAATTGCAAAATAGGTGAGTAGGAGAATCACCTCATCCAAATCTAACCTGATCATGTGAAGCAACCTCACAGACTCGTGGAAGGTTGCAAACAACTATAGATAAATCTCTTTGGTGACATATAATAAAAGTTTGGCCTTGTCAGTTTTAGCATCCCATTTCACATTACCCCATGGCTAGTTGAATCATTTCAGACATATATTGTTAGCACTACATAGTACTTATGAACCTAGTTTAGTGCATTCACTCATTTAAGGCTTCCACAACCTCGTCAGATAGATTTTATTATTACAACGATTTTACTGAAGCATAGAGAGGTTAAGTGACTTGACAAAGATCACCCAGCTAACAGGTGGCAGAACTAGGCTGCAAACACAGGCCTATGATTATCAAAGGGTAAAAGACTCTCTTGGAATGAGCACACTGAGGAAACGAAAGATGAATGTGAATTAGAGTTATAAATGTTAATGATTGTTTTCTTTCATAATTGTCATAGTTCTCTGCATCCCACAGATAGTACCTGTGTCAGCAGTTTTTGTTTTCGTTTTTAAATAATTTTAGGCAGGCACAATGTAATGTGTAAACATACAAATGCAAAAAATATAAAATTAAGTGATTTGTATTATAAAGAAGTTTTGCTTAGTTCCTTGAAGTAGCATCCTAGAGGTACTATTTGATAGCTGAACATTAATTGATTAGTAAATTGAGGAAAGACGAAGGGAGAAGAGTAATGGACCAGACTGAGGACACCTGGGGGTGCTCTGCCCTGCTTAGCTCTGCAACTCTTACCTTCTCTGGGTCTCAGTTCCTCGGCAAACTTAGGATACTGGGTTAAGTGCTGTCTAGCTCAAACCAACTCTAGCTTTGTATAATTTTGTACAAAGGTACTGATATGTTAATAGAAAAATAAAGGCCAGGTATGGTGGCTCATGCCTATAATCCCAGCACTTTGGGAGGCTGAGGTGGGCGGATCACCAGGTCAGGAGATCGAGACCATCCTGGTCAACACGGTGAAACCCCGTCTCTATTAAAAATACAAAAAAAAAAAAAAAAAAAATTAGCTGGGTGTGGTGGTGGGCACCTATAGTCCCAGCTACTCAGGAGGCTGAGGCCAGAGAATGGTGTGAACCCGGGAGGCGGAGCTTGCAGTGAGCAGAGATTGTGTCACTGCACTCCAGCCTGGGCGACAGAGCAAGTCTCTGTCTCAAAAAAAAAAAAAAAAAAAAAAAAAAGAAAAGAAAAGAAAAAAAACTGTGTAACTATTCTCTTATTTTAGACATGGGTTTTCAGGAAGCCATCCTAATCGTATCAGTTCTATCTTCATAAACATTCTAGTTCCAACTAGAAGATTGCCTCTAGTCTTAAATACCTTCTAACCAGTTTTTTTACACTATTACTGGATTTTTCTTTTTGAGATAAAATTCTTGGCTTTTCATTCCCCTGCTTAGGGTCCTTCAATAGCTACCCTTTCACTGAGATATGTCCGTGACCAAACTCGTTCCTATTCTACCTTGAACTTTGTGCTCCTCTCGACCAAACCATGTGCAGCTCTTTGAACTTCACAAGCTATCTCACATCTCTATGCATTTGCTCTGGTTATTTCCTCTGCCTGGAATGCTACCTCTTTCTGTCCCTTGCTTGTTTGGTGGACACTTTCAAGATTCAGGAAGATGTCAGCTCTTCTGTGAGCCTTTCCTGCCTGGACATTCTTCCATGAAGCAGGTTCCCCATTACCCCGCCCAAGATAGAACTGACTGTTCCTTCTTTGGTGTTTCCACTGTCCCCAAAGCCAGCTTCTCTACCTGAGACATGTTAACATTCATCGTCCGTGTACTTCTCCTAATGCTCTCAACAGTAAAGAACATGTTACCTTCATCTTTGCATCTCCAGCATTTAGCACAGTGCTCCGTATATGGTAGCAGCTCAGTAGATACGAACAGATGAATAAAAAGATGAATGCAATTTGAATGAATGAAAAGGCATCAACTGTCTAAAAAGTTATTTTAAGTTTTCAAGTTTTTTTGGCCTAATGCTTTCAGAGATGGCAATGGAAGAGAAAAACGTGTGAAGAGTGAAAGAATGTTGCAGGGAGAAGGTCTTTCATTTCATTGTGTATATTGTTTTCAGTTGCTTCCGATACTATGATCTCTTCTGGATCTTGTTAATGAAATTTTCAAGTATTTGATATGATATTAATAATGCTCCAATATATATTTTGAAAACACTCCTAATTTTATTTGGACAGAAAACGAAAAAGGCTGGACGAGAGTGCACATGCTGCAATAGGAATTAATTTGAGAGCATAGTGGTTCAGAATACAGTAATTATTTTGGGCTGTCTTTTCAAATTCAGTGAACTCAGATACTTATATGATTTTGAAATATTGCAGTAAATGGACCAAAGCCGACTCCAATATGTGAAAGATAGATTTTATACACATGCTTACGTTTTTGATTAATTTATTCATTATTCAACCTACATTCATTGAGCACCTTCTTCTGCTCAGCTGTACCCTAGATGCTTTGGATTCAAAAAGATGGATTGGCAGATGACTCTTCGGTTATTCTAGACAAAGTCCTTGATGCTTGGAGAACGTTTTGCATTCATTTGTTGTCATGGTGATAGTTGCCCCACACAGACTGTCCAGGCACCCCAGCTCCTGTTGAATGTTCTGTCCTCTTCACCGCCTTTCCAGCAGTCCTCTGCTAGTTCCTCTAGTGTATAGTATGTGCTCCCACCTTTGAGCCTTCCAACAGGTCTTTCCCTATGTGAAACCCTCTTATCAGAGAACTCAACTCATCTTTCAGACTTGCTTGGGTCAGTTCATCAAGGGAAGCTTTCCCTGATCCCATAATCAGACCAGCTCCGGGGCTGTAGTGGTGCTTCGCAGGCCTTGTTGATATCACAATTAATTAATAATGAATTTAGCTGCTTAATATCTGGTCTTCCTGCTGAAATATAATGTATACAAGAGGATGATCTGTGTACCTGTTTTTCCCCATCTACTTCCAGAGTTCAGTCACGTGATGATATGGAGAGATTTTTAATAAAGATTTGCTGAATGAGTAAATGAACTAATATTGGCAGAATTGCTAGGATGGACTAATTCCTCTTTGCCCTCTCCCAGCCCGTGTCCTGCCTTTCCTCATTTATAATAAAAAAAAGCTTAATGGCTTGATGATACTCGAAGAGCAATTCCCTTTCCTAAATTGAATCGTACATATTTGAACTCGCATAGTACATAAGGTCCTGTGGCTGTCAGTGACACTTGAGTATCCTTCTTACTGCTTCTCAAGTGGAAGGAAAGAACAGGAGAAGGAAGGTGATCCCTTTCTCAGCCAACCCAATCTTAGAGAAATAGGAAAGATCAATTGTGGGTATAACAACAGCAATCTCTTTCCCCGCATGAAAGAATCATGTTGCTCATTCATGGTTAAAGTAGGATTTTAAAATAGCCAATCTAGCAAAGGCAGTGAGAATCAGGAGCAGAGACCAAAACATGTAACAATTCATTTTAGAAAAATGTCCTATAAACCGATCTCACAGTTGGAACTTAAAAGGCCCCAGATACAATCATGTTCTGTAGAGCCCCTGAAATTGCCTCTGGCACTAAAGAGATCCTAAGCAATATTACTCAGGGAGGAAGAGGAATAGGGCATCCATCACATTGTCATGTTCTGCCCTGTTCTCAAATTACAAAGTCAGACTCAGTCCAGAGTTGAGGGATGGTGTTCTTATTCTGCTTTTGTCTACCCAGTGTAGGTTATGACGGCTGGCTGGGGAGTGTGCTCCTCCAGCTTGTTTTTAGAGTCCATCTCGCTTGATTACCTCGACATCCCTTCCTCCTGGCCTGTGAGATCTCTTCCTGTATGCTGTCTCATTTTTCCATATTAAGGTGGCTCTAAATATCAGGCTGCCTTAAAACCCCTGAAGTTTTCTTTTCAGAAGGGGTTTGGAAGTCTCACTAAGCTCACTAGCAGAACAGAGCATTTCTTTACTCTGTGGAAATGGACGAACTCAATATGACATCATTTCTGCTGCAGCCTTGTCTGCTTCCATGACTTTTGGAAACCATATTCTAATGAACATCCGGTGACCCTGTTTCTTTGGTTCTGACAAAAATCAGAATTGTACCCACTCTTATAACACATTCTCTTGCATTTCCCTAAGACTCCAAGGGTTAATATCCTTTAGGGTTTTATCATGCCTTTCCAGACTGTCTCTTTGCTTCATCTATATCAATGGCATCAGTTTCACTTGGAGCAACACGATTCTTGGCCCTATCCCAGACCTACTGAATCATTAACTCTGGAAGAGATGCCCTGCAATCTGTGTTTTCACAGTTTATACAGGTAAGCTTGGTGGAAGTTTACCTTTGCATTGACTTTGCATTAACAAAAAAAGGGCTTCTTCATTAAATTAATAGTTCAGGAGAAATTGAAACTACTAGGGAGAGGGAGGGCCTATTGAGAACCATCCCAGCAACCTGACCACAGCTGGTCTTCCCTGGACACCACGAACCACACTTTCCAAACCTTCTTCACTCCTGCCAACAGCGGCCGCCCCTGCAATTATGAGATGCTCAAGGAGGAGCATGAGGTGGCTGTGGTGGGGGCGCCCCACAACCCTGCTCCCCCAATGTCCACCATGATCCGCTTCAGCAGTGAGACCTCTGTGCCCGACCATGTTGTCTGGTCGCTGTTCAACACCCTCTTCATGAACTCCAGCTGCCTGGGCTTCATAGCATTTGCCTACTCCATGACGTCTAGGGACAGGAAAATGGTTGGTGACCTGACCAGGGCCCAGGCCTATGCCTCCACCACCAAGTGCCTGAACATCTGGGCCCTGATTGTGGGCATCATCATGACTGTTCTGCTCATCATCATCCCGGTGTTGATCTTTCAAGTCTATCGATAGATCAGGAGGCATCATCCAGGCCAGGGGCTCTGCCCGTGACCTGTATCCCACGCACTCCATCTTCCATTCCTTGCCCTGCCCCCGGAGCCAAGTCCTGTATCAGCCTTTTGTCCTCACACACTTTTACACAATGGCATTTAATAAAGTGCACATGCTTCTGGTTAAAAAAAAAAAAAAAGTCGAGAGCCAGGTGAGGTGGTTCACACCTGTAATTCCAGCACTTTGGGAGGCCGAAGCAGGTGGATCACGAGGTCAAGAGATGGAGACCATTCTGGCCAATGTGGTGAAACCCCATCTCTACTAAAAGTACAAAGATTAGCCGGGCATGGTGGCAGGCACCTGTAATCCCAGATACGCAGGAGGCTGAGGCAGGAGAATTACTTGAACTTGGCAGGCAGAGCTTGCAGTGAGCTGAGATCGCACCACTGCACTCCAGCCTGGGTGACAGAGCGAGACTCCGTATCAAAAAAAAAAAAAAAAAAAAAAAAAATTCAATAAAGATCATGAATCAATGGTTTAACATTCTCATAAAAACTATATAACATAGTTTAAAGCAGATTTATTTATGCATGAATAATAAATACACTAAAACTATGTGGTTGTATCAAATGAGTCATTATGTGCAAAATACTTAGAATAGTACTTGGAACATAATATATGATGTACAAATATTAGCAGGTATTAACATTATTATTATTTGGCCCCACAGGATATTCATTAACTAAGTATAGCCGCCCCTCGCCTTTTTCTCCCAGAGAAGATTTAAAGGGACTTACCAAGACAAAAACTAAACAACAGTTAGTAAATTTGAGAGACAGTAAAAAATAATCACATTAAACAAAAAGAAGATGAAATTTTAGTGCATGCCATAGAAATACCCATAACGAACTCTTCCAATTTTAATTATTGCATCTACTTTGTATTATTCTGTGTACCTAAAGTAAATGAAACTGGCTAGCTGTTCACCCAGTCTTTTCTGTTTTCTTTCTGGGCACTTCTTCACCTGACCCAGCAAACCCTCCCCTTCTGTCCTCTACTCTTTCTTTCCAGGGCTCCAGGCTGCAGGTTGGCACCTACGATGACCTTGCATGATGTTACAGCCCATGACCACCTGGGTCCTTAAACACATGAAGCTAATCTTCCTGCTGGTCCCCTACATGCTGTATTTATCCTGATTTTAGCAGAATAATACATAGACTTCTTCTGTAGTAATTTGAGCTCCCTGAAATAAAATACGGTGTAATTGAATCTTACACTTATTTAATTCTTCTGTCGTATGAGTGTTAACATGAAGTGGCCAGTGATCTGCTTTAAAGTTTCACCCACACGCAGTTCTATGGCAAGAGTCAAAGTGAACTACATGAAGACAGGCATATACAAAAAATTCCATTCTTTTTCAAGGCACCATGCATATCCAAATGGTATCCTTCTCTAAGGTATGAAAACAGCTAGTTCCTCTCTGTCAGAATAAAAAACTACAGAATTGTTGTGGAAGTTAAATGAGTGGGTTCTCTCTTCAAGTTTTAGAAATGCATTCAAATCTCACCATTTACCAGCTGTATCACCTTGGGGCAGCTAGTGAACATTTCCAAGGATTAGGTTTCTTCTTTAGGAAATGGGGATAGAGCTGTGAAGATTAAATGAAATGAAAGCATTGGAAAGTGCTTCTCATGATGCCTAGCCTAGTGATGCCTAGCATTGATGCTAGTCAATGCTTTTTTGTTATTTTATACAGATCAGGAATAAAGAGGAGAAGGATAGATTAGTACCTTGTGTCAGAGAACCTTGCTGAGTTGGCAAGGCTGCACCTCTTGCCAGAATCATACTGCAAGATGGAAGTTATGTGCTAAGCATGAAGGGAATGCCTTTGTAGGAGAAACGAGAAAAAAGAGGAAGGAAAACTTTGTCTTTCTATATGCAGACACTTGCATAACATTTCCTCCTTGAGTTCTTGAATCCCAATGAGAGACATGAGCGTATGTTTGGGAAGAAGGCTCATGAATTAATATTTTTCCCAATGGAGAAGCTCACAGAAACTTTGAAGTGTTTATTAAAAAGTTGATAATGAGGAGAAAACTTTTTGAAAATCATATTAAAAAGTACCTCCCAAACTGCTTCAATAATTTAACCTTGGAATCACAAGACTCTACTGGAATAGAAAGAACACATTTTTCTCTTCCCCCAACAGTCCCGGGTGTATCGCATGCATGCTGATAACTCTGATGGCCTCTTGCTAGGAGCTGGCAGTGGAATGATACCCTTTTGTGACCAATCGAATAATTACTGAAGTTGAAATTTGTAAACCTGATATCAAATATTTCATAATGACATCAATTTAAACTTAATACTACTCTTATCTTTTGACAAAAATAAGGTTTAATATGTTTTTCTCCTACAGGGGGTGAAATAAGGAAAGACTTTATTATACAAGATAATTAAAATTCTTCCTGAGGTTAAAAGTGATTTAAAAAGAATCACAACATGAGATAATTAGGCCTTATTAGACTCTTTATCTGCTTCACTGAAGTCACTTTTTCCAGGATGATAAAATGTGCCTTTGTCTTTTTTTAGAAAGCTGGATACCAAATTTGGGGAAAAAAATGATCTTTCCTCCTCCTCTTAGACTCAGCACATGACTGTATGAATGGATTTGTGGAAATAATTTAATGACAGGGTTACAGTTTCCAAAAGCTAGACCTTTATAGAATGTGATGGTTTTCAAGTACTTATTCATTTTTCTAGTGGAATTACATTTTACTCTCTATTTTTAGTTGGTTAACAGAAAATGATATGAATTTGTGTTTTCTGATTTTTTTTTTCTCCTGATAGGCAGAATAATAACAGGTTAGTGTTGGGATATTTAACAAAATCCTTTTGTTACTTGACAGACTCGTTTATGCTTTCTTATGCTATAACAGGTAAGGCAAAGAATGTCAGTGTTTGTGTTTTTAATGTCTAATGAACATACAATAACCATGTAGTAGTGGATGGTATTTTTTAGATGAAAAGTGGTTCTGGCATTTAAAGCACATGAGGTTTTTGTAAGAGGAAACAGGTACCCTAGGAGCATGGGAGTTTTGCCAGAGTTCTAAACTGTATCCCTACATGAGGTCTGATATTGCTTTTCTATTCTGCTTTTAGGCTCAATGATGATGATGCTATGACTGCTGCCCTCTGCTAATGGCTCTTCGGGCTTCCAGTGGGTATTTTCTTTTTTTTTTTACAGTGTTCAAAGCAACTAACAATAAATGAATGAAGTACCGACTTGTGCCCATAAGTTGGTATCCAACTTATTTTCATCTATTGACCAGTGGATAAAAAGAAATTGTTATACTTTGCCTTTAAGAAAACATTTTGGTTTTATTGACAATGACTTGTTATATAGGTTTTTATCCAATTTTTCTGAGTGACCCTTTCCTTCAAGAAAAGGCTATGGATAGATCAGTGCAGCAGGGTTAGGTAAAAGATACAGGTCTCTCTGAATGAAAGCTAGAAATATAGAATTGTTAAGTAAATGTCTATTTCAAGGTGACATCTGTGGAAGAAAAATAGTATGCTTCGATAGAAAAATAGCTTCTGTCATACTTTTGTGGGGTCTATTGTAAATGATATAAAGAAAATTGCTGCTTTAAAGAGAAACTTAAACAGTAAAACAAGAATGGAATGGAGCCAAAATTGTGTGCATAAATGGACTTACATCAAAAGTATCCATTAAGTGAGGTTTCCAGCATTCACATGTAAGAGTACTGCTGCTTTTCAGGGTAGCAGTGCTGTATACACTTGCCTCTCCATCAAGCTGGTAGGTCCTGTCAGGAAGCATATGACACCTTCAGGGTCCTGGCGATGCGTAAGAGTTAATAAAAAATGCACAACACAAATACAGCTTAAGCAACGATTACAAAGCCAGTGTGCATATAGCCACTACCTAAGTAAAGAAATAGAACACTGTCAGCACAGTTCATTGCTGTATATTGATTTTTGAATCAGGTAAACTTGCTACATCTTCATTAATTCGAATGATTAATGGAATCTTTTAGATTTTTCTATACCCACCTACATGATCTGTGAGTTATGACAGTTTGGTTCCTGTCTTTCCAATCCTTTGACCTTTCATTCTGTTTTTGCCTTACTGTAGTGTCTGGGGCCTTCAGTACAATGTTGAATAGAAGTAATGATGTCATCCTTGTCCATTCCCAGTCTCAGAAGGAAATGTTTGATGTTTCACCATCAAATATAATGCTTGATTTTCTAGGTTGTTTGCTAGTATTTATCTCAACAGGATGCTGAATTTTGTCAGTTGTCTTTTCTGGCTCTGCCCAGGTCATCATAATATTCAGCAAATGTGCTGAATCACATCAATTGATTTTCTAATGTTAAAACAACTTCAAATTCCTGGAGCAAATCAAAGTTGGTCCCGTTGTATTAATTCTATGTATAGCTGGATTTTATTTGCTAATATTTTATTTAGAATATTTGAATCTCTGTTCATAGGTGAGATTGGCCTGCTATTTGTGTGTGTGTCAAGTTTTTTACCAAGGTTATCTTGAAATGTATCCTCTTTTTCTGATCTCTGGACGATTTTTTGTAAGACTGGTGTTCTTTCTTTTTTAAATATTTAGAACAACTCACTAGTAAAGCTATCTAGGCCTGCAGTTTCTTTGTGGGAATGTTTTAAAGTCTATTTATTTTTATATCAGCTTTCTATGTTTTTCTAATAATTTGTCACTTTCTTCTATGTTTCCATTTTTTTGCATAATGTCGTTTGTGTTTTCCTCATCTTTAATATCTGCAGCAACTGCAGCATTGTCTCCGTTTTTTTTCCTGGTATTGATTACTTGTGCTTTTCATTTTTTCTCCTTGACCAGTCTCTCAAAGCACTTATAAATTGAGCTTTTTTTGGTTCTCATTTGTATATTTTTTTGTTACATTTATAGTCATGCCTTTATTATTTCCTTATTTTTCATTACTGGATTTAATTCACTCTTTTTTTTTCTAACTTACTGATCTGGAATCTTAGCTCATTAAATTTCAAGCCTTTCATCTTTTCTAATGAATGCATTTAAGTATATATTTTTTCTTCTAATTCCTGTGTATTCTCAGTTCTGTAATAAATACTCATTTTGTTATTCATCATTTCAAAAACTCTCTTTCTGATTTTTCCTTTGATCCATTGGTTAGATGTATTATTTCTCAGATTAAGCTATATTGGGAAATTTTAAGAGTTATCTTATGCTTATCAATTTCTAGCATAATTACATTGTAATTGGAAAATATACTCTGAGATTTCAGTTCTTTTAAATTTGTTGAGATATTCATTTTGGTCTACATAGTTATTACTAAAATAATTTCATGCATTTTTGAAAATAAAGTGTATTCTGCAGTTATTGAGTTTGATTGTTCTACATGTCCACCAATTTCAGGTTTATTAATTATGTTCTTCAAATCTGCTCTATCCTTACTATTTTTTTTTTTTTTTTTTTTGAGATGGAGTCTCGCTCTGTCACCCAGGCTGGAGTGAAGTGATGTGATCTCAGTCACTGCAACCTCTGCCTCCTGGGTTCAAGCGATTCTTCTGCCCCAGCCTCCCAAGTAGCTGGGATTACAGGTGTGCCACCGCACCTGGCTAATTTTTTGTATTTTTAGTAGAGACAGGGTTTCACCATGTTGGCAAGGTTGGTCTTGAACTTCTAATCTCAAGTAATCTGCCAACCTTGGCCTCCCAAAGTGCTTGGATTATACACGTGAGCCTCTGAGCCCAGTTTCTTTACTGAATTTTGTCTGGTGCTTCTTTCAAATACTAAGGGAGGTGTGTTACAATTCCCTATTGTAACTATGGATTAATTTCTCTATGCATTTCTGTCATGTTTTGTTTTGTTTTGGAACTACATTATTAGGTGAGTGTGATTTAGAATTGCATCTTCCTTGTGAATTGAACGTTTTATCCTTATGCAGGAGCTTATTTTTCTTTCCTAGTGTCTTTTTTCTTAAGTTTTATTTTGTGTGGTATTTATATGCTATGTCAGTTTTTTTGTGGTTTATGTTTGCATGACATACCTCGTTACATTCTTTTGCTTTAAATCCTTTTGTCCTTTGTTTTATATCTCTCTTTTTTTTTTTTTTTTTTTTGTTGAGACGGAGTCTCGCTCTGTCGCCCAGGCTGGAGTGCAGTGGCCGGATCTCAGCTCACTGCAAGCTCCGCCTCCCGGGTTTACGCCATTCTCCTGCCTCAGCCTCCCAAGTAGCTGGGATTACAGGTCTGTGCTGCCACCCCGGCTAATTTTGTATTTTTAGTAGAAATGGGTTTCTCCATGTTAGTCAGGCTGGTCTTGAACTCCCGACCTCAGGTGATCCACCTGCCTTGGCCTCCCAAAGTGCTGGGATTACAGGTGTGAGCCACCCCGCCCAGCAGTAAATATCTCTTTTAAATGCATATATTTTATTTTAAAAAAAGGCTAACAAGCTTTGTCTGTTAATTGAAACTTTATAATCTAATTACATTTAATGCACTCGTTTATATATTTAGCTTAATTCTACAATTTGCCTCTGTTTTATTTGACCTGCTCTTTCTCTGTTTTTTTTTTCTTATTTCACTTGAATTGTGTATTTTTAGTCATTCAATTTTCTTTACCTTATTAATTTAGAAGTCTATATTCTTTTTTCTGTTCTTTTAGTGATTATTTCTAGAAATTAGCAAGCCTCCTTGACTTATCAAAATCCAATGTTTGTCAAAATTTATACTCTTCTCCCAGATAACACAGGAATCTTAGATCACTTGTTTAACTTTTGTCATTTATTTGGTAAATTTCATTCTCTCTCAAAATATATTTTAAATCCCACTAACATTATTATTTTATACACTCAATATTAATTAACAATATTAGTATTATATATGTGTACTATATTTATACAGAGAAAGAGAGAGAGAGAAATTTATTTCAAGGAATTTGCTCATGCAGTTGTGGGAACTGGTAAGTGTGAAAACTTAAGGCAGGTCAGCAGGCTGGAAATTCTCAGGTAGGAGTTGATGCTACAATCTTGAGGCGGAATTTTTTCTTCCTCAGGGAAACCTCGGTTTTGCTTTTAGGGCCTTTTAACTATTTAGATGAGATCCCCCACATTATTGACAATAATCTCCTTTACTCAAAGTCAACTGATTGTAGATGTTACCCACAACTACAAAATACCTTCCCAACAACATGTAGATTAGTGTTTGCTTGAGTAACTTGGTACTATAGCCTAGCCAGGTTGACACATAAAACTAACCATCACAGACTTCATTTAAACATTTATTAGAAAGCTTTTAATATATTCAATATCTCTTACCATCTCTTCTGTAGGTTTTATTCTTTTGTCTCTATATTAAGTTGTGGATTTTTTTTGTCATGTACCTTCAAAGGTACTAATTCTCTTTTCAACTGTATCTAGTCTACTGTTACATTCATCTGCTTTAAAAAATACTGTCACTGAAGCTTGTCTTTTATTTTTTTAACCACAGAAAACCTAGTTATTTTATAGTACATACCTGTTATTTCTAATATCTCAAGTTCTTGTTGGTCTTTCTGTTTTCTTTCTTTTTCTTTTTCTTTTTTTTTGAGACGGAGTCTCGCTCTGTCGCCCAGGCTGGAGTGCAGTGGCCGGATCTCAGCTCACTGCAAGCTCCGCCTCCCGGGTTCACACCATTCTCCTGCCTCAGCCTCCCGAGTAGCTGGGACTACAGGCGCCCGCCACCTCGCCCCGCTAGTTTATTTATTTATTTATTTTTTGTATTTTTAGTAGAGACGGGGTTTCACCATGTTCACCAGGATTGTCTCTATCTCCTGACCTCGTGATCCACCCGTCTCGGCCTCCCAAAGTGCTGGGATTACAGGCTTAAGCCACCGCGCCCGGCTGGTCTTTCTGTTTTCTGTTGTTTCTGTGGGTATGTTTTAGTTTATCTTGCATCTTTGTATTTGTGTTGTCTGTATGGTTGCCTTTCTGTGCTGGACATAGTATTTAAAAAATTATTTGTAGAGCTAATTTGAGGACAAGAATGAGGGTATCTTCCTCCTTAGGTGATTTTTATTTGCTTGTCAGGTGCCTGGATGTGCTGGCCTTTCAAGATAACTTTAATCCATGTTTAAGGAATGAAATATCCTGGGCTATCCAGATGAAAGAAGACGTTCTAAAACTCTTTCAATGCTGGTTTTAATCTGTTAACATTTACTACTGGGATGGATACAGCTTTTAGGAGGCTTGGCTCAAAGTAAGTTGGGAGGTTACTTACCAAGGTTACCATCCTGCAGATCAAGACCTTGACTTTTCATCTTTAGCCCTAGCAGTTTACCAGAAGTCCATCCCTTAGGCTCCTCTTTTTAATCAGCAAAAGTGGCCTTGAGTGCCTTTCTCACCTTGCTGTGTTCTTAGCATGCTGGGTCACCACCTGGCAATTCCTTACTATCTTGTTAGTTCTTGGATTCAGTTTTTTCAGTGTCCTCAGAAGGAAGGATGGTCCGAGTTTTCCAGGCCTTTATTATAGAAAGTAGATGCCTCCTATTTATTCATTTTTGATGTAAATGATATCTTATTTAGCTTCTTAACTGGAACTTTAAAGACGTAGTAATTTGCTTACAAAAAGACTAATTACCTATGAATAATCTCTTTCTGATTTTACCAAACAGTTTTCCCACTTTCATTAATTAAACAATGTAGAAAAGATGAGTTAGAGTAAAGATAATAGACTTTCATGAGAAACTGATAAGTCTCTTCTAGTTGTAGAGAGTTTGATCACTGGCTTGATCTTTTCACCCCAATTCATTGTTTTCTTTTTATCCAACTTGTTCCCTTTCTGTCCTCTTTTATCATCTTCATGCTCTTGTTGCAAGGACCTTACAGACTCAGATGACTCATCTAATCCCTTTCTCATTCATCTTCACTTTGCAGGCTCACTCATACTGACAAGGCTGAGGGAACGTTCATATCACCTATAGGTAGAGCCTGTAAGCAATCACTTTTCAGGTCATCTTCTTTGTAGTGTGCCTAAGGGGCTCTAGTCATGTATACTTTCTTTAGTGTTTTCTAATGCTAATGTATATTGCTCATCTCTCAATTCTTGACTCATACTCTACTTCTCTGTTGGAACCATTTCCCTGTTTTGAGGCCTGATCTCTTGACTAGTCCTCTCTGTATACAGATAGAGCATTTCCCTTCAATTACACTTGCTGCCTGATGTCTTGCAAGGAGTGAACTGAGTTCTTAGACACATGGCCTCACTTCTGCTTGCAACATTCTATTGCTTTGTCCTGCCTCAGAGACTGAATTTCTATGGCCGTTGGAGTTCTTCTACACCAAGCCAATGTGTACCATATCTCTTTGGATCTTCTGGTTTGTACTGCTGTGTTCCTGTCCCTCTCTCACCGGAACTACCTGTCTTGACTTAGTCTATTTCCTACCATCCTGAGCCATTAAGGGCCCAAGAAGCCCACTTTTGTGTTATTTTTTCCATCTTAGGCTTGAAATACCAGTGGCAACTATGGCTTTGTTGACACTGGTATTTTTGCACTCTTTATTTTGTTTTTTTTCTTTTTGCCATTTACCTCTTGCAACTTTTCTATTTACTATGGCTACATTTCTTATCTTGCACCACACTGTTGATTTTGATGTTTTCCCTGCTATTCATTCATTGCAATTTAAGTTACATTTATGTTATTTCTGTTCTCGACACATTCCTATTTTCTGTTGTTCTTTCCTGCTGTGCTTTGGCCATATATTCCCTGAGAACAGGTGACTTTGCACGGCTAAGGCGTTATGCACTGGCCACTGTAGGCTTGATTTATTTGAGCTTCTAACTTCCCTGTCATGTAGTTGTTACCAGGACTTTCTTAGGAAAAAATTGGCCACCAGGGGGACTCTCCTTTCTGGAAACAAACAGTTCTGTATCTGGATATCAGCAATGTTCTCATTTTAGAACAGCCACCCCTATTGCTGTATCATAAGATTGAAAGAAACATTTGTCATGGGACTCAATACTAACAGAAGAGATCTTTTTTTTTGTTTAACATTGTTTAAAACAAGCATATAAATAACCTAAACAAAACTCTACTAATCACTCTGTGTTCTGGAAGTCGTCATTAAACTAGAAGGTTTGGAGTGGAAGGGTATCTTTTGTAGTAACATGAGGAAGCTAAGCATAGAGATTACACTAAAAAATTATTATTTTGGATCATTAACATCTGTGAGAAGCTTGTACAGTGATGTTACTCATCTCATAAAGCATGTCTCAAAATGAAGAAAAGGGGGAGAAGAACTAAAAACAATGAAAACATTTTTAGTTAAAAAAAACTGCCTCACCCACATAATGCAGTTTGTCCTGTCAGAATTCGTTGCTTAGAGCCACAAAGAGCAATGGGAGAATTTTCTCTCTCATTTAAATTTGCATCCTCACTGCCAAACAAGCTGAACAATGATTCACATGAGAATGATTTTTCTTAGTATTTATAACTCAGTCCATAATGACTCATTGGGGAATTTACAGACAAGAACATTTTTAACAAGAGTCTCACTGACCTGCTAGAAAAGGTCTCTGAAAGGTAAAAATTGAGGGTAAAGAAGAAAAATTTCCCCAGAGAACTTTATATGGTTTTGATATCATCAAGAATTACTGTTGTGATGTAGCTTTCCCTTTTAGATGAGAAAGAACTTAGTTACTTTCAAGGTGTGAAGCAGATAGAAAGGTCACGATTACCAATACGATTACAGACACCTACACACTACTTCATGGAGTAATGAAATAAATGAAGAATTTACCACAAATGGATACACATGTGCTTATAAAAATCACTAATACCATAAATAGCAATGAAAGTGACATTAAACATGGACTAAAGAAGTACACCTAATAGAAATAATTGGAAAGTATTGCTGCCTCTTAAGTTTCTTCCAGAAAAAGTTAGTGAACTGATTTTGGAAACACAGTTGAGAACATCTGGTTGAGGGTAAATTG
The DNA here is from genome assembly GCF_007565055.1 of Rhinopithecus roxellana. NCBI lineage: Eukaryota > Metazoa > Chordata > Mammalia > Primates > Cercopithecidae > Rhinopithecus > Rhinopithecus roxellana. The sequence goes on from NC_044557.1 coordinate 35,903,526, forward strand.
AGAAGGAAACAGATGTGATGTCACTACTGTGGATGACTGGACAGTGAGAGGAGGGAAGGATGCATTCCTCATACAGATTATAAAACCAGGTGCAGGAATATGATCTGGTTGTGATAGGAAACTTGAACTATCCAGACATCTGCTGGAAGCCTTATTTTGCTAAAAGCAGGGCTTTGATAAACGCTTCAATTGCCTTGATGAGACTTTGTTCTTCAAGAAGAGAGAAGTTGTAATATGTAGAACATTGGAGCTAATTCTTACTAGTAAGGAAGAAGTCGCTGGTGATGCAGAAGTAATGGAAGACATCTCAGATTTCATAATAAGATAAATATAAGATAATTCCCATAATAATCAGACACATAGATTTTTGTTGAAAAAACCCAAATCAAAACAAAATCAAAGAAAAGTATAGTTGATTGGCAGGTGTTTATGGGGGAGAACGTGGTTCAAGATAGGTAGAAGGCTCCAAACATAGAAATTCAGAAAACAAAATATAGCCCCAATGCACTTGAAAATGTAGAGATATAAAAAGAAATCAATGTAGCTGCATAAAATGCTGTCTGCTGAGGTCTAATTTTGTAAGAAATCCACTAATATTGCTTTCAATGTTAGACTTAAATATCAAAAAGGTATGAAAGATGACAGAAAAACTAAAATCTAGAATTTTCACAGGCATAAGATGATTGCTTAAGAAACAGAAAGGAACTAAAGCTGGGCTGAAGCAGTTCAAGGATGGTGGGAAAGTTGGTTCCCAAGCTGGCCCTGTTTAGCATCATTCTCTAAATATTATAAGCAGAACATCATCTCCTTCAAGTACTACCATTCACTAGACTTATAGGCTTCATCTCTTTTATTTGGGTTTATAAATGTGCTGGAACTTTGTGGTGCTAATTTGGACAGGGACAAGAAAATATCAAGTTATGGATAAGTATTACTTTATATAGTCACTGGATAAGGTGCTATAACCACCGGATCAGTCTTACCTGATCATATTCTGTTGATAACAGAATGCCCAGTTACTTTGCAAGCACAGAGCTAAAAAGTTGTAAATTTAACAGTAAGAGTATGGACAGGAAGCTTTGACCTCTTTTAAAAGCAAAGGGTCTGTTTTCTAGGAATGTCTGGTGAGAAGAACCCTCCCCATACCTTACCATAAATAGTCTTTGAAGTTCTTGCAGTCAAAACCTGCTCTGCCGGTGCATCTGTATAGCAACCTGTACAGGTTAAAACTTCCCTAGCCCATATGACTTGCCCCAAACCCCAGAAAAGAGAGATGATTTGAGCATCACCTCCTGTTTCCTTGCTGATCAATCTCACAATAAGGCCTTTATGTTCTCAGAAACCAGTACCATAGTATTGGTTTCTATGTGCATCTGGCAGTGAGCCCTTTTGCTTGGTAATAGTGCTGGCTGCTGACCAAGGGATGCCCTTCATCGGCCACTGGTGTTTAGGAGAGCTGGCATAGGATGAGACTGGGTTGTGCTCACCTTAGAGAAGGTCAGGTAGTCTGTGGACCACGGCTCATGATCCTGGTTCGTTTAACTCCTGGTTCCTGAAGCAATGTGTCACAGTAACAAGAACCTTTGCTGAAGCATCACTTATTTCTGTCTCAATTGTCTCATGCCCTCTAAGGACTCTTCAGTCTCTCTTTGTTTCTCAACTTCTCTCACCCCACTCTATCCTGATGAGGAAAAATTATTCTTAGACTGGGGGGATATTCCTTTCTCTTCACACCCTATTGTCTACACAAGCTACCCATAAACCTTGCCTGAATCAAGGAAGTAAACTGAGAAATAGTAAGGAGAAAACACATGGGAGAAAACACACTTTTTTCCCTAAAAATTATTTTGTCTTAATATTTAAAAAAAAAACCTTATTTTGAGATTTTAGGTTCACATGCAGTTGTAAGAAATAATAGAGATCCAGTATACCCTTTACTGAAATTCCCCTAATGGTAGGTAACATCTTGAAAGCTATATTATAATATCACAGCCAGGATATAAACATTGATACAACTCAACAATCTTAATTCTGATTTTTCCAGTTTTTCTTGTACTAATGTGCGTGTGTTTAGTTGTATACAATTTTATCACATGTGAAGTTTCCTGGGGTCACCACCACAGTCAAGGTGCCCAACAATTCTATCATCAAAGAATTCCTTCATTTTGTCCCCTCACCACCATTACCAGTTCCCTTCAATGCCCTCTTAAGAAGCCCCAGGAAACCCATTCATCTCTTCTCCATTGCCAAAATTTTGTATTTTCCTGTCTTTTCAAAAGTGTCACACAAATGAAATAATTTAGTGTGTAATCTTTTGGGATTGGATTTTCTTTTTCCTCAGCAATTCAGCATATTTTAAGAATTAAGAGAAAGGAGATAACCTCTATTTTAGAGACAGATGATCACAGAAAGACAGACATGCACATTCTCATTGGCTTGCTTTCTTTATTGAAAGTAATATTCAAAGTGGAAAGGCTAGAATAGACCATATGTTGCCAAATGTAGATGACGATTTCCAACCTGTATTCTAAGTTGCAGATCCAGATTCTCACTTCCTTCTGGAAAGTTCCACATGAATCACTTGAAGAAAACTAAAATGCAATGTGTTCAAAAATCAAATGTGTCATACATAATCCTTTCCCCACAAAAACATCCATCCACTGCTCCACTTGTACTTCCTGCCTTAGCTAAAGCTGCTCAAATCCCTAAATTCACCAGTCTTATCTTACTCCTGCCACCCACTCCATCTCACCTCATAGTCTCAATGTCATCAGCATCTTAATTTTTCCTAACCATAAATACCTCAGCATTGTGCTTCTCTCCATTTGCATTGCTGTTTTTTTTTTTTTTTTTTTTTTTTTTTTTTTTTTTTTTTTTTTTTTTAGTAAGACCCTCACCTTCTCTTATCTAAATGATTGCAAGGCATCTTAACTGCTCTTTCATCCCTTTCCATTCAACATCTCATTACCCCCATTGTTGTGATTATCCTTCTAAAACAACAACCTGATCATATAATTCCTCTAATATTGATTATTTTTAGTGCAATCTGTATAAAAAAGCAGATTGTTTCCTAATGCCATATTTCCCATAGATGCCAGTCCTAGAGTTTGCAACTCCATGGTTCGTTTCAGCAGTCACATTTCTAAGCCTACATAAGAAACACCTTTGAAATCCTGGCCTATCTACATCATGCTTTGAAACTGCAGCAACAAGTAAGGATAGAAAAAAGAGAAATAGGTAATTTCTTGTAATGGATGAGGGAAAGTCGTACTCTAGTGGTAAAGAGCTCATTATCAGTTCGGTCCCTGAGGTATCTTCCATGAGGTCAAACTTCAGAAGTCCTGCCTTGTCCTCAGCCTTCCTCCTACTCTCCATCATCTGCCAAGGACTCCTTTCCCAGGTGGTCTTTGGGCATTTCTGGTTATTTCCTGTACCTATGTTGTCCAGTTCCCTGTATCCCCTTAAATCTTAGCCAAATTTTATTGAACTGGAACTTCCCCAAGGGCAGGCAATCACACTTAGGATTTTGATCTAGAAGAGAGGGAATCAGTAGTAGAAGTATATGTGGAAAGATATGCCCAGGAAGTATAAAAGACAGAGAGAGCTGAGCTGTGCCAACTGATGAACATCAGTGCAGTGAACATAACAAAGTACAGCTGGAAAACACTGAGAAAGCTGGCTTTTGGAGTTGTTGGATCATAGTCATCCATTTTGTCCCTATATTGGATTCCTTCCCCAAGAGGCCTGTCTGTATGTCTGTTTCTAGATACTGAGATCCCTGTTTCCATTGCTAGTTAGCATAAGTAACAGGTTAACTATGCATGAGGTAACTTGAATGAACCTCTCTGTTCCTTGTGGCAAGCAGAAATTTTTTTAGAAACAGTCTTGGCATGTTTAATATTAATCTCTGAAAATAACTGGGTGAGGTTGCACAATTAAAAAATAGGGACATGTTGACTTTTCTGATGCAAAAAAAGTACTGTAGTCCTCCCTTATTTGTGGAAGGTATGTTCTAAGACCCCCAGCAAATGCCTGAAGCTGTGCTTGGTACTGAAACCTATATATACTATGTTTGCTCAATCTGATAACAGAGATGAATTATATATAACTAATGGGCAGATAGGATCTACAATATGGAGATATTAGACAAAGAGCTGATTCATGTCCTAGGCAGGATAAAATGAGATGGCATGAGATTTCATCATGATACTCATATAGTACACCATTTAAAACTTATGAATTGTTTATTTCTAGAATTTTCTATTTAATATTTTCAGATGGCATTTGACCATAGGTAACTGAAACCAAAGAAAGTGGAACAACAAATAAGGGGAGATACTATACAGGGAATTGGCTGAGTATGGATTATAGAGCAGACAGAAGTTAATGTTTTCTGCTTCTTGCTGGCAAGATGGCTGAATAGGAACAGCTCTGGTCTGCAGCTTCCAGTCAGATTGATGCAGAAGGTGGGTGATTTCTGCATTTCCACTGAGGTACCCAGTTCATCTCATTGAGACTGGTTGGACAGTGGGTACAGCCCACGGAGGGTGAGCTCAAGCAGGGTGGGGTGTCGCTTCACCTGGGAAGCACAGAGGGTCAGGGGATTTCCTGTTCCTAGCCAAGGGAAGCCATGAGAGACTGTACAGGGAGGAACAGTGCACTTTGGCCCAGATACTGCACTTTTCCTATGGCTTTGCAACCAGCAGACCAGAAGGTTCCCTCTGGTGACTGGCTTGGTGGGTCCTACCCCCATGGAGCCCAGCAAGCTAAGATCCACTGTTTTGAAATTCTCACTGCTAGCACAGCAGTCTGAGGTTGACCTGGGTGCTCGAGCTTGGTGGGGGGAGGGGTATCTTCTATTGCTGAGGCTTGAGTAGGCAGTCTTACCCTCACAGTGTAAACAAAACCATCCATCGGGAAGTTCGAACTGGGTAGAGCCCATGACAGCTCAGCAAGGCTGCTGTGGCCAGACTGCCTCTCTAGGCAGGGCATCTCTGACAAAAAGACAGCAGCCCCAGTCAGGGACTTAGAGATAAAACCCCCATCTCCCTGAGACAGAGCACCTGGGGGAAGGGTGCGGCTGTGGGTGCAGTTTCAGCTGACTTAAACGTACCTGCCTGACAGCTCTTAAGAGAGCAATGAATCTCCTGGCACAGTGTTTGAACTCTGATAAGGGACAGACTGCCGCCTCAACTGGGTCCTGATCCCTGTGTATCCTGACTGGGAGACACCTCCCAGTAGGGGCTGACAGACACCTCATACAGGAGAGCTCTCACTGGCATCTGGGCGGGTGCCCCTTTGGGACGAAACTTCCAGAGGAAGGAACAGGCAGAAATCTTTGCTGTTCTGAAGCCTTTGCTGATGATACCCAGGCAAACAGGGTCTAGAGTGGACCTCCAGCAAACTCCAGCAGACCTGCAGAAGAGGGGCCTGACAAACAGAAAGGAATAGTAGTAGCAACATCAACAAAAAGGATGTCCACTCAGAGACCCCATTTGAAGGTCACCAACATCAAAGACCAAAGATAGATAAATCCACAAAGATGGGGAGAAACCAACATAAAAAGGCTGAAAACTCCAAAAACCAGAAAGCCTCTTATCCTCCAAAAGATCACAACTCCTCACCAGCAAGGGAACAAAACTGGATGGAGAATGAGTTTGACGAATTGACCGAAGTAGGCTTCAGAAGGTGGGTAATAACAAACTCCTCCAAGCTAAAGGAGCATGTTCTAACCCAATGCAAGGAAGCTAAGAACCTTGAAGAAAGGTTAGATGAATTGCTAACTAAAATACCCAGTTTAGAGAAGAATATAAATGACCTGATGGAGCTGAAAAACACAGCATAAGAACTTTGTAAAGCATACACAAGAATCAATAGCCAAATCAATCAAGCAGAAGAAAGGATGTCAGAGATTGAAGATCAACTCAATGAAATAAATTGAGAAGACAAGATTAGAGAAAAAAGAGTGAAAAGAAATGAACAAAGCCTCTAAGAAATATGGAACTATGTGAAAAGACAAAATCTAAATTTGATTGATGTACCTGAAAGTGACAGGGAGAATGGAACCAAGTTGGAAAACACGCTTCAGGATATTATCCAGGAGAACTCCTCCAACCTAGCAAGGCAGGCCAACATTCAAATTCAGGAAATACAGAGAACACCACAAACATATTCCTCTAGAAGAGCAACCCCAAGACACATAATTGTCAGATTCACCAAGGTTGAAATGAAGGAAAAAATGTTAAGAGCAGTCAGAGAGAAAGGTCAGGTTACCCACAAAGAGAAGCCCATCAGACTAACAGTGGATCTGTTAAAAGCCAAAAGAGAATGGGGGCCAATGTTCAATATTCTTAAAGAATTTTCAACCCAGAATTTCATATCCAGCCAAACTAAGCTTCATAAGTGAAGGAGAAATAAAATCCCTTATAGACAAGCAAATGCTGAGAGATTTTTGTCACCACCAGGCTTGCCTTACAAGAGGTCCTGAATGAATCACTAAACATGAAAAGGAACAACTGGTACCAGTCACGGCAAAAACATACCAAATTGTAAAGACCGTCAATGCTATGAAGAAGCTGCATCAACTAACAGGCAAAATAACCAGCTAACATCATAATCACAGGATCAAATTAACACATAACAATATTAACCTTAAATGTAAATGGACTAAATGCCCTAATTAAAAGACACAGACTGGCAAATTGGATAAAGAGTCAAGACCCATCAGTGTGCTGTATTCAGGAGACCCATCTCACATGCAGAGACACACATAGGCTCAAAATAAAGGAATGGAGGAAGATCTACCAAGCAAATGGAAAGAAAAAAAAAAAAAAAAGCAAGGGTTGCAATCCTAGTCTGTGTTAAAACGCTTAAACCCACCAAGATCAAAAGAGACAAAGAAGGCCATTACATAATGGTAAAGGGATCAATTCAACAAGAAGAGCTAACTATCCTAAATATATATGCACCAATACAGGAGCATCCAGATTCATAAAGCAAGTTCTTAGAGACCTACAAAGAGACTTAGACTCTCACACAATAATAGTGGGAGACTTTAACACCTTGCTGTCAACACTAGATAGATCAATGAATCAGAAAATTAACAAGGATATCCAGGACTTGAACTCAGGTCTGGACCAAGTAGATTTGATAGACATCTACAGAACTCTCCACCCCACACCAACAGAGTATACATTCTTTTCAGTACCACATCACATTTATTCTAAAATTGACCACATAATTGGAAGTAAAATACTACTCAGCAAATGTAAAAGAAGGCAAATCATAAACAGTCTATCAGACCACAGTGCAATCAAATTAGAACTCAGAATTAAGAAACTCATTCAAAACCGCACAACTACATGAAAACTGAATAACCTGCTCCTGAATGACTACTAGGTAAATAACGAAATGAAGGCAGAAATAAAGATGTTCTTTAAAACCAATGAGAACAAAGACACAACGTACCAGAATCTCTGGGACACATTTAAAGCAGTGTGTAGAGGAACATTTATAGCTCTAAATGACCATAAGAGAAAGCAGGAAAGATCTCAAATCGACACCCTAATATCACAATTAAAAGAACTAGAGGAGCAAGAGCAAATACATTCAAAAGCCAGCAGAAGACAAGAAAAAACTAAGATCAGAGCAGAACTGAAGGAGATAGAGATGTGAAAACCCCTTCAAAAAATCAATGAATCCAGGAGCTGGGTTTTTGGAAAGATCAACAAAATAGATAGACTGCTAGCAAGACTAATAAAGAAGAAAAGAGACAAGAATCAAATAGGTGCAATAAAAAATAATAAAGTGGTTATTACTACTGATCCCACAGAAATGCAAACTACCATGAAAGAATACTATAAACACCTCTGCAAATAAACTAGAAAATCTAGATGAAGTGGATAAATTCCTGGACACATACACCCTCCCAAGACTAAATCAGGAAGAAGTCGAATCCCTGAATAGACCAATAACAAATTCTGAAATTGAGGCAGTAATTAATAGCCTACCAACCAAAAAAAATTCAGGGCCAGACAGATTCACAGCTGAATTCTACCAGATGGAGAAAGAGGAGTTGGCACCATTCCTTCTGAAACTATTCCAAACAACAGAAAAGGAGGGAATCCTCCCTAACTCATTTCAGGAGGCCAGCATCATCCTGATACCAAAACCTGGCAGAGACACAACAAAAAAAGAAAATTTCAGGCCAATATCCCTGATGAACATCGATGCAAAAATCCTGAATGAAATACTGGCAAACAGAATCCAGCAACACATCAAAAAGCTTATCCACCACGATCAAGTCGGCTTCATCCCCAGGATGCAAGGCTGGTTCAACATACACAAATCAATAAATGTAGTCCATCACATAAACAGAACCAATGACAAAAACCACATGATTATCTCAATAGATGCAGAAAAGGCCTGTGACAAAATTCAACACCCCTTCATGCTAAAACCTCTCAATAAACTAGGTAGTGATGGAACATATCTCAAAATAATAAGAGCTATTTATGACAAACCGACAGCCAATATCATATTGAATGGGCAAAAACCAGAAGTATTCTCTTTGAAAACCAGGACAAGACAAGGATGCCCTCTCTTACCACTCCTATTCAACAAAGTATTGAAAGTTCTGTCCAGAACAATTAGGCAAGAGAAAGAAATAAAACATATTCAATTAGGAAAAGAGGAAGTCAAATTGTCTCTGTTTGCAGGTGACATGATTGTATATTTTGAAAACCCATCTTTTCAGCCCCAAATCTCCTTAATCTGATAAGCAACTTCAGCAAAGTCTCAGGATACAAAATCAATGTGCAAAAGTCACAAGCATTCCTATACACCAATAACAGACAAACAGAACCAAATCATGAGTGAACTCCCATTCACTATCGCTACAAAGAGAATACCTTGGAATCCAACTTACAAGGGATGTGAAGGACCTCTTCAAGGAGAACTACAAACCACTGCTCAACAAAATAAGACAGGACGCAAAGAAATGGAAGAACATTCCATGCTCATGGATAGGAAGAATCAATATCGTGAAAATGGCCATACTGCCCAAGGTAATTTGTATATTCAGTGCTATCCCCATCAAGCTACCATTGACTTTCTTCACAGAATAGGAAAAAAACTACTTTAAATTTCATATGGAACCAAAAAAGAGCCCACATAGCCAAGACAATCCTAAGCAAAAAGAACAAAGCTGGAAGCATCATGCTACCTGACTTCAAACTATACTACAAGGCTACAGTAACCAAAACAGCATAGTACTGGTACCAAAACAGATCTATAGAGCAATGGAGCAAAACAGAAGCCTCAGAAACAACACCACACATCTACAACCATCTGATATTTGACAAACCTGACAAAAACAAGCAATGGGGAAAGGATTCCCTATTTAATAAATGGTGTTGGGAAAACTGGCTAGCCATCTGCAGGAAGCTGAAACTGGATCCCTTCCTTACACCTTATACAAAAATTAACTCAAGATGGATTAAAGACTTAAACGTAAGACCTAAAACCATAAAAACCCTAGATGAAGACCTAGGCAATACCATTCAGGACATAGGCGTGAACAAAGACTTCATGACTAAAACACCAAAAGCAATGGCAACAAAAGCCAAAATTGACAAATGGGATCTAGTTAAACTAAAGAGCGTCTGCACAGCAAAAGAAGCTATCCTCAGAGTGAACAGGCAAACTACAGATTGGGAGAAAATTTATTCATCTATCCATCTGACAAAGGGCTAATATCTAGAATCTACAAAGAACTTGAAATTTAGAAGGAAAAAACAAACAACCCCATCAAAAATTGGGCAATGCGTATAAACAGACACTTCTCAAAATAAGACATTTATGCAGCCAAAAAACATGAAAAAATGCTCTTCATCACTGATCATTAAAGAAATGCAAATCAAAACCTCAATGAGATTCCATCTTACGCCAGTTAGAATGGCAATCATTAAAAAGTCAGGAAACAACGGATGCTGGAGAGGATGTGGAGAAATAGGAATGCTTCTACACTGTTGGTGGGAATGTAAATTAGTTAAACCATTGTGGAAGAGAGTGTGGCAATTCCTCAAGGATCTAGAATCAGAAATACCATTTGACCCAGCTATCTCATTACTGGGTATATACCCACAGGATTATAAATCATTCTACTATAAAGACACATGCACATGTATGTTTATTGCAGCACTGTTCACAATAGCAGAGACTTGTTAACAACCCAAATGCCCGTCAGTTATAGACTGGATAAAGAAAATCTGGCAGATACACACTATGGAATACCATACAGCCATAAAAAAGGATGAATTCATGTCCTTTGCAGGGACATGGATAATGCTAGAAACCATCATTCTCAGCAAACTACCACAAGAACAGAAAACCAAACACCGCATGTTCTCACTCATAAGTGGGAGCCGAACAAGGAGAACACATGGACACAGGGAGGGGAACACCACACCAGGGGCCTGTTGGGGGGTTGGGGGCCTAGGGGAGGGATAGCATTAGGAGAAATACCTAATGTAGATGACGGGTTGATGGGTGCAGCAAACCACCATGGCACATGTATGCCTATGTAACAAATCTCCATATTCTGCATACATACCCCAGAACTTAAAGTATAATAATAATAAAAAAAGAAGTTAATGTTTTCTTTACTTACTAGCTGTGTGATTTTGAAAACTTACTCCATATCTCCAAATTCGGTTGCCCTTATCTATAAAGTGGAAATAGTATCAGTCACCGTCTCAGAGGGCAGTGGGGAAGTGTAAAGGAGGCTATGCAGGCAAAGTTCTTGGTATAGGGTTTGGGGCATGGAAATCACTCATTCATTACTGGGGATTGTGAGAGGAAGGCCTAGAAGATAGCTTGCAGGTTTATGTCTGGGTACCAATCACCAAAAAGGAGATTAGAAGAGTATTTGGGATTACTCTTTGGAGTTGCCACAAGGTGGGTGTGGCTGGGTCTTTATACCTCCCATGTCTATGAGTTATGGAATTCAGGCTACCCTGGGAAGCCCTTGGGCCTGTATCTCTCTTCAACTGAGGCAGTTCCTTCTAGATGGCTGACAGCTGGGAGCTGTTCATCAACAAGCATTCCCAAAGCTAGGGGAACAAGCCCTCTAGTCCTCAGTGTGGGATCTGGGTGGCTCATAACACAGTACTCAAGGTTGTATACCCCTAGTACTGTTGTATCTACTCTACTCATTTACATTCTCAAAGCAGCTCCTTTGGGAGTTTAATAGTCTCTTTTCTTGGGAGAAACTATAAAAACTTAGAAGAAAAGATAGTGGCCCTGTTGAGACATGTGGTCTTGAGTCCACAGCCAATACTCATTTCCTTCCTTTGTGATCTGATCTAGATTCTGCTAACCTTCCACTTTTATGACGGGTGATTTATTGGTTGAGCTCATGAAAGGCACAGACCCTTTCTCTGAGGGATGCTAACCCCTGGTTACTATGCCTGTTGAGTCAATTGCCTCTGCCAAGATGGCAATTCTTCTTGCTTGCTGTCCCCTTGACTCAAGGGGACTGAAATGAGATGGCATCAGCAGCTTAAAGTTCTCTTCCTGTGTCCCTCATGGAAGTGTATCTCTTTGGGAACCAGGACCTCTAAGTGCATGGAGCTCAGGGTTAAGATGATAGGAAGCACAACTTCTGTAAGTGGCCACTGGGAGTGATGGTAAGCATGACCACTCCTGCTTCTACTCCTTGGTTCCAAGACCCATATATTCTTAATAGAAATAGAGCACCACATAATGGTTATTGTTTTAGTGTCTATAATGTGGCCTGGAGGATAACATTGTCCCTACTGGATATCATCTTTGTTGGTGCCTCAGCTGAGTCTTTAATGGGCTATTTCATTGCTCTATTAGTCCAGCAGCTAGGTTCTGGGAGGGATAGCATAAGATAGGTACAGGCGATACCATGTCATGTGTCCTTTGATGACAAGTGGGTTCCTTGCTCTGATGTGATGTTATATAAGATGCTGTGTTGGTGAAACAAACACTCTCAAAGCCCTCAGTTGAGGATCTACAGGAAGGAAAGACTGAGCCATATCCAGAATATATGGCAATTCACGATAAAATACCTTCCAGGACAGAAGGGCTCTAATAGAGTCAACTTGATACCCTGTGACTAGTTGTTCTTTTCAATGTGTGGTTGGGCCTCTGCCTCGGCATCTATTGCTGGCAGGCTAGACATGCAGCAGCTGCAAAATCTGGATTAGCCTTGATAAGTGGGAGCCCATGATCTTGGGCCTATTAATAGCATCCATCTCTGCCTCTACAGCTGCTCCATTCATACACCCCTTGTGTCAGAGGCTGACTGGTGTCAATTTGCTGAGTCTTTGTGTCCAGTTGGCTTTTTGGTGGCTCTTTTATGGTGGATATTTTCTAGTGGATGTTAACATGTAGTATTTAGATCTTCCCACTTTGTCTTCTGTTTGGTTCATCACATACCTCTACTATAGTTTTCCTAGTCCATGATGTTCTGATAGACTTATTTCTAGGCACCTGACCAATCAGTTGAGGCATTTGCAACTGCCCATAAATTCTTAGATATGCTGAGCTAACTTCAGGCCACTTTTCCTTCCGCTCAAAGTAGTTGACCAAATGCACCACCTGAAAGTAGGCCTAGTTGGAGGATTCCTTCTCAGCACTGTCCTTCAGGGGCACTTTAAAGTTCAAGTAGGTATATAGGACAGCTGCTGTCCATTTTCAGCTTGACCCTGTTGAAGGAAAAACTTCAGCTGAATTAAATTTAAAGGAGTTTAATCGAGTAATCAACAATTCACAAATTGGGCAGCCCTCAGAATGACAGCAGATTCAGAGAGACTCCAGGGATAGCTCATGGCCAGAACAAATTTATAAACAAGAAAAGGGAAGTGGTACACAGAAATCGGAAGTGAGGTACAGAAACAGCTGTATTGGTTGCAGGTTGGTCTTTGCCTTATTTGAACACAGTTTGAACACTCAGCAATGTATGAGTTGTTGAAGTATGGGTGCTGGGATTGGCAGAGACTCATTTTTTGTTAGAGGGGCATGCTCCTAAGTTAGGTTTTTAATCTTGTCTACCTATTAAGTTAGATTACAGTTCATCCATAAGGAATCAAATAAAGAAATATGAAGTCCTTCTCAGGCCATTTTTAGTTCACTTTAGGAATTCCTCCCTTTTGGTCATTTTCTTTAGCCACCAAGATACAGCATGGTACTAGTATAAAAATAGGCATATAGACCAATGGAATGAGAATAGAGAACCCAGAAATAAAGCCAAATGCTTATGGTCAATTGATCTTTGACAAACCAAACAAAAACATAAAGTGGGGAAAGGATACCATATTCAATAAGTGGTGCTGGGATAATTGGCAAGCCACATGTAGAAGAATGAAACTGGATTATCATCTCTCACCTTACACAAAAATCAACAAGATGGCTCAAAGGCTTAAATTTAAGACCTGAAACCATAAGAATTCTAGAAGATAACATTGGAAAAACCCTTTTAGACATTGGCTTAGGCAAAGACTTCATGACCAAGAACCCAAAAGCAAATGCGACAAAACAAAGATATATAGACGGGACTTAATTAAATTAAAAAGCTTCTGCACAGCAAAAGAAATAATCAACAGGCAGACAACAATCAGTAAACAGACAACCCACAAAGTGGGAGAAAAGCTCTGCAATCTATACATCTGACAAAGGACAAATGTTCAGACTCTTCAAGGAACTCAAACAAATCAGCAGAAAAAAATATGCTGAACATTGCTAATTCGTAGGGAAATGCAAATGAAAACCACAATGCAATACCACCTTACTTCTCAAGAATGACCATTATCAAAAAATTTTAAAAAGTTGATGTTGGCATGGATGTCGTGAAAAGGGAACACTTTTACACTGTTGGTGGGAATATAAACTAGTACAACCACTATTGAAGACAGTATGGAAATTCCTTAAAGAACTAAAAGTAGCTCTACCATTTGCCCAGCAATCCCACTCCTGAATATTTATCTAGAGGAAAAGAAGTCATTATACTAAAAAGATGTGTGCACATGCGTTATAGCAGCACAATTTGCAATTGCAAAAATATGAAACCAGCCCAAATGCCCATCAATCAACCAGTGGATAAAAAAAGTGTTTTCTATATATATGTATACACACCATGGAATACTACTCAGTCATACAAAGGAACAAAATAATGCCATTTGCAGCAACCTCGATGGAATTGAAGTCCATTATTCTAAGTGAAGTAACTCAGGAATGGAAAACCAAAGATCGTATGTTTTCACTCATAAGTGGGAGATAAGCTCTGAGGATGCAAAGGCATAAGAATGATACAATGGATTTTGGGGACTCAAGGGAAAGGGTGGGATGGGGTGAGGGATAAAAGACTATATATTGGGTACAGTGCACACTGCTTGGGTGATGGGTGCCCTTCAATCTCAGAAATTACCACTAAAGAACTTATTCATGTAATCAAACACCACCTATTCCCCAAAAGCCTATTGAAACAAACAAACAAAAAAAGATAATAAAAAATGTACTCATTTGTAAAGCCCTTTCATATAAATTGCGTTTTCTATAAAGAGATGAAAAAAAGGAAAAGATAATTTGGAAGCTGAAATTGGATTTTGGGAAGCCTATCTATTAAAGGTTTAAAACACTTGATATTATGAAATAGAATTCCAGGTAACCATAAGTCATTCATTTAGCCAAAATGATGGCTGAAAATTGTAGAAAAAGAAAAACCTTTACTCACTGATAAAGGGAAGACTTAGCTTTCCAAATAATCTTCTGTTAAAAGAAAAACTTTAGCTGAATTAAATTTAAAGGAGTTTAATTGAGCAATGAATGATTTCAGTCAGGGAGCCCTCAGAATCAGCAGATTCAGAAAGATTCTAGGGATGCCTGGTGGTCAGAACAAATTTGTAAACAAAAAAGAGAGATGATGTACATAAATTCGAAGTGAGATAGAGAAACAACTGTGTTGGTTGCAGGTTGACATTTGCCTTATTTGAATAAGTTTGAACACTCAACAGTGTATGAGTAGTTGAAACATGGCTACTGGAATTGACTAAGACTGACTATTATTATAGGCATATACTCCTAAGTTAGATTTTCAATCTTGTCTGCCTATAAGTTAAGTTACAGTTCATCCACAAGGACTCAAATATAGAAGTATGAAGTCCTTCTCAGGCCATTTTTAGTTCACTTTAACAAACCCAAATACCTAGCTGACCTATTCATGAATGGCACTTTTTATTTTTTCTTCTTGATTTTTGGTTCTCTCCACAAATGTAATCGTATGTATTAGTAAAGGAAGAGGCACAGGTGCAACAATGGGGCACATGGGGTCCAGGTTACCTGCTCATTCAGCCTGCTTTGTCTCTTCACTCCTGCTTATACTTAATCCCTGTTATACAACTTGCATTTCACAGTGGATTGCTGTAATCCATCATTCTCTGCTGAAGATTGAATGGCCTTGCTCCAGATCCCTGGAGGTCAGTGTTGTAATTCTCCCACTGGAGCTTGTTATAAACTCCACACAGTATCCTTCCCCAAAATGGGTAACTCTAGCATCGTAGGATATGGCTGCTATGGATGCATTGTATGGATCACACATCAGGGCTGCTAGCACTTGAGCCTAAAACCTGCTCAAAATAGAATCCTCCCCTACTCTAGGTCTCTCTCTAGCCTTCTGTGCTACCTGATATTGGGAGCAGTATTCTCAAGTGCAATATGTTGCCTCTAGAACATAAATAGTTTTACCTTGCATAGTGCTTTCTTCTTTGTGGTAGATAGCGTGGGATGTGATAATTTGTTATTTTCTTAATGGGCATTTTCCAAAATGTCATAGACCACTGTACTCCTAAAAATTTTATTAAAAGATCCCTGAATATCACATTGCCTGAAGCTCATGCATCTTATCAAGAACTCGTCATACTCTTGGGAGCTCTGAAGCTAGAATGGTTGATTAGGTTTTCTCCAGTTGGCATAACAGGGTCTGGCCTTTATTTCCCACAATGATTTATGTCCCCACGGTGAATACAGCTGTCTCAGGGTGAATTGACTCTCTTCATGGGGACAATTACCTGAGAAGTCAGTAGAAAACCTTCACTGGAGGTGGGGGAGAAAGTCTTTAATATTTGAAGGGGGAATTTAGGTGATATAGCCCAGCGTGACAAATTATTTCTGCAAATTTCTGTTTTCTCTTTTTAAATTTTTCATTTTTTTGAGTTTTTAACTTACTTTTTAGCCTCTATTGGTTTTTTTTATATGTATGTCACTCTTGCACTTAAATTTTAATTTCAAAAATTTTAAATATTTTAAGTAGTCTTTTTCTTGATTTGCTTATGTAATAGTTGCTAGGCAAAGTAGAAGCAGCAGAGATGAACATCCTTAACAGGGGAGCCGGCAATCACCTTGAACTCTTTTTTTACTGCCCTTTTGCTGTCCTCAGTGGAATTCTCCTTTTTTGTAGTGTTATAAAAGCCATGGTCCTCTCAGGAGATTTACTGGGCTGCAACTCTTTCCGGGGCCACAGACATCTTTTTGCAGACAGCTCTTGGGCACTTCTGGCATGGAGATGTTTCTCATTATCTCACCTATTTTAATTAAGAGGAATAATATTTGACACGCATTAATATCCCCTTCTCTTTTGCATTTTCATGGCTTAATCTTCTTATTCAGATGGAACCCTCCATCTCACAGGAGATGAGGATAAGGAGGAGATAGGGCCTGGGATGGAGTTTAGGACTGCTATCATGAGAATACAAAGAGAAGACATTAATAGTTACCAGCTAGTATCCAAAAGAGGATTTGCAACAAGACTGCCTTAAAATCTAGGCTCTTTGTAGAGACTGCATTAGCATACTAAGAACTAAAACTGGTAGTCAGTGAACATTTATTTTCTACCCTGAGTGTAGAGAAAATATTTCCTCTAGCAATTCTAGACTAAGAAACCTGCTCTCCTAGCAGATGGATGTTATGGTAGAAGAATAAGCTGAGCCTAACCTGAGAGATGAAGAGAAGTGAAAGGGAGTCAGATAGGAGAAAGTAGAGCAGGCACTAGGGTTTTAATCAATTCCAACACCTGATGTGAAAGTGACAGTAAGGAAACTTTCAGGTAGACACATGTATGTAGAAAACATCAGTGCTAGTGGCAAGTGACCTGATTCTCCAGGTGGGTGGGCCTGCAAGACTCTAGGCACCAGAGCCTAGAAGAAACCCTGAGCAGAGCATTTCCAACATGGTGCAGGGATTTGCCAAACAGCAGTGTTGAAGGGAGGCAGGGCTCCGGTTTCTCTTTTCTGGGTTGAAGACCCTGAGGGAGGTGTGTGCTGGATAAGACCAGGGAATATGGAGAGCAGAGGGGATGGCTTCAGTAGAGCATACTTGACATCCTGATTGGGTAGCAGAGTTTAAGAGATTAGATCTTGGCCACTTTGGCTCTCATGTGTCTTGGATGGGACCTACCTTCTCCACAAGGGAGTTAGCTGAAAGTCTGATTTGAGGTCTTTCTGGAGAGTGTAGCCCTGATGTCAAGCATTGTAAAATATACTGCCAGGGTCAAAATTAATTGGAAGTCACATCCAGGAATCAAGGAATCTTCAGAGCTGGGGAAAGTTGGAGTGGGTGAAATAATTGGGGATGATCAATGGTACCTGAGAGAAAGAGAGAGAGATTTCAAATTAGACAGCTAGAGAAGAGAGCAGGAAGGGAGAGGAGAGGAAAAAGGAGAGAGAGAGAGAGATTGGGGGGGAGAGAGAGAGGGAGAGAGAACTACAATACACATCTGATTCAACAGCATCAAATTAGAAATTGACAGTGAGGGCCCACGGGACAGCAGAAAGACACCAAACGCAGTTTCAGACCCTCTAACTCTGCCTAGACCAGGACATTTAAGCCATATCACCCCATACACTCAAACACTGGTTTGTAGGGGAGCGGAAGAGGGAAACAGAAATCTTTTAGCTTTATATTGGAAGAGTGAGCATTTACCTGAAGGAAGTTTTAAGTTATTGACTCTCCCCCTACCCCCGCATCACATACGTTTCTCAACCGATAGGGCTTGTAAAAGAGATTCAATAAATTTAAAGGCATTTTAAAAAGGAGATCTGTGTCCATTTGAATTAAACATTTGGACTTGGGTTAAGTAGAATCAAATTGTATGAATGACAAGAGTGGAAGGGCAAAAGGAGATGATATGTGAGGAAAGTCCCTCCTAATATTTTTCTGGCCAAATACGTCCTTAAGCAATGTTGAGCTTCCTGGTAGACATTCTTGGGGGAAAATTTATGGGTGCTGCTATAAGAGTCATCTTAAAAACAAGTTCTAGATTATGGGAAATAAAACCTAGTTGACTCCCACTGGTAGATAGTAATCTTTCTTATGCAGATGGAACTCTCCATCTCACTGGAGATGAGGATTAGGAGGAGACAAGGCCTGGGATAGATGTTAGGACTGCTACCATGAGAATACAAAAATAAGGCATTAATAGTTATTGATGGGAGAAGGGACAGTACTAACTGAAGGGAGAAAATATCCTTTTGCCCTTTGAGCCAGTGCTCTGCTACTCACTGAGAAAGCTCTTGTGGCCAAGGGAGGCAGCTGAGATTGGACTTCCTTAATACTTCGTGCTGTTTTCCAAAGGAAAGGTTAGGCAATGTAAAAGGTGATCTGATTCAGATCAAAGGCTGTAGTATAGATTCACCCAGCTTCATGAATGTTTCTACTAGACCTCTCACATGATTCATTTAGAGGGTTCAAATGATCAGGAGGTTCTTTTCTCAATGAAACCTGTTCCTCTCTAAAACGGCTTTTCAGTGTTCACTAACAATCCAGTCTGAGGAGACAGTCTTTGCATAGTCTGTGGGACAATAATAATAATAAAAAGACCTTGAAAACTGAATCTATGCAAAGCAATATTAATAACTAATGAGAAAACTTACAATTGTCCTCAATTCTTAAAAACGTTAAAACACTAAAACTCTCTTCCTATGGGTTGCAAATATATAGCAAAATGAAAAAAAAAAACAAAAACTGGCTAAATTAATATTTACTTATAACACCGTAATTTAAAACATTAGAAACATTGAGAGTTGAAGTCCATTATTTATTTGTAAAAAATATATATATCAAAAATGATTTGAACAGTGCTTGCCTTCTCACATAACTTACAATGTAGAATGAATATCTTTTCTATTCCTTGGTGAATTGTCACACTCTTTTCTAAGTTTGGATTAGCTTCCAGCAGTTTATCTTTTGTGCTTTTAATGTGAAATATTTCTGAGATTTCCTTTAATGTGAAAATTTTTCCTGGCATCACTTCCTCTATGACGTCTTCCTCTTTTCTTTTTTGTCACAAATGCTTTGCTTATGTATGCTGGTAAGTTGTTCCCCTTAGCTAAATTCCACTGGCTGCATATCTAGACTCTCTTGAATGGCTGCGGTGTCAACATTCCCAGTCAGCTGTGTCTTCTGTGCTGTGTATGTTTGATTTAAATTTTACTTATACCATTATCACTTTTAGTTTCTTCATTGCACTTTCATCTTTGTTGGCCAATTCTTTCTTTTGAGTATCTATTTTCATGAAGTGTCACATGAGTTTATTTCCAAGAGACCTGAAGGCAACACAGCTACACACTGTGTGAACTGAACCTCAGATACCACTGGCCTGTCACCAACAGATTTTGAAGTAAATGATGTGATTGTTCACCGATCATCAGTGCATCTGTTATTTACGTAGTGATTTGTGAACTGACGAGTTAGCAGCAGTTTCTGCTTTATGCAATTGTTCTGTTAATAGACTGTTATTATGGTAAGTGAAATTTAAACTGTGTTGTTGGGAAACTGTTGTTATTTAATTCACCTGTGATAACTGAAATTCATGTGTATTGGAACTGTGCAAAGTAAGAACCATCTGCAAATAAAGCAATACTTTCTATACCTTCACCTTTCTGGAGGCTTAGAACTTCAGGGTGACTCATTTTCTTTCTTTTTTTCTTAAATTGAGGTAAACTTTACATATAGTAAATGCACAGCTCTTAAGAGTACAATTAGATAAATACACTAATTATATTTATTGTGTGTAACCATTACCTGAATTCCATTCATTTATTGACTCCTCTTTTCCTGTGTGAAGGTTTTTCTTCTGGAGTCTGTACTAATCACCATGAGACATTCCAGTGTGGGTATTGTGACATAAAAAGTCTGTAGATTATCCCACGTGGATTTTGATGAGCTTGGGGAGCCTTTTTATTTGGGCCAGATCACTCAACAACAGCTGCAGTGTTTGAGCCACCAAATCTTAAGAAGAAAAGCTGTATTCTTATGATTAGATATTTTGAAAATTGCCACTTCTTAAGATTCCTTTTTGAAATGTGGTTCACTGGGGTTTCAAAAATAAAACTTGATAGGTTTTAATATTATCTCAATGTTAATAGCAATGTTTTATACCCATGATTTCAAACCTTTTGTTTTAAGGGCAAAATAACAGAGGTAAACAAAGGTAAGCGAACTACCACCACCCTGCTTATTCTTAGGATTTCCTGGTGTTTGGTTTCAAAGGAAAATCCAAAAGCCTTTCCTGGAGAAGTTGCACTTGGTTTAAATAGGCTACTGGATGTCTGATTTGATACCAATAATCTGAACTGTTATTTATTGTGAGTTCTCCATGGTGGAGGTAATTATCTCTGGACATTGAAATGACCAGATTGGGGCGTGCTCCACACGCCACTCCTGGGACACATTGCAGAAGAGAGGATTGTGTCTCTGGAACTCTTCTCTTTTGTAAGTTGAATTAATCTGAATGAATAATTCTTCACTAAAAGAAACAGATCCTGCTGAATGAAAGCACATAATGGAGCACTAGGGGTGATCTGAGAAGCAGAACTATGGTGATCTGAGAAGCAGAACTATAGTGATCTTCCCTCTGCTTACTGGCATACTTAGGAAGGATTTTTTGGACTAGGCAGAAAGTGATCAATTTCCTCTCATATTATCCTCAACCTGCGGCCTATTTGTACTCCTGATTGAACTATTGGGATAAAAGGGTTAAGAAGAACAAAATGGTTGGAGAGATTTTTGAATTTTTATGATAATTATTTGGTGTCCCAGGATCTACTGAATGTCTCAAGAGAGGAACTGTTTCTTCCACTTCACAAGTTCTAATTTTTGACTTGATAAAGAATGATGGTAAGTGAAAAACTACGTTGCTAAAATTACTGGTGCAACAAGAAAGAGGGAACTCAGGAGTTCCCACCTGAGTTCTTATCATATTTAAATTATAAGAGTATTGTTTCTCCTAAAAATATCAAATAAAATCTTGAGGTAAGACTTGTGTTTGATGCTCAGAACTGGGAGTAAATGTATATCCTGGGGTTGTGTTTCTTATAGATGAATATGGTGAGTGAGGTGCTAGAATAACTGTAGATTCTGGGGTTCTGTTTCTCACAGGTAAATATGGTGAATGGGGTGCTGGAAACCCATATCCTGATTAGCATTTGGAATAATTATCTTTATTATTGCTAATGTTGTTATAGTAATATATGCCCATGGAAAAATTTGAAACCATGCAAAAAAGTATGAAATGAAAAATCTCCTATGATATTACTCAACTGTAGACCCACTTTTTAGGTATAACCACTTTTCACAGTTTCTGTTAATTATTCTGGTTTAAATCTTAGGTCTCTTTCTGTATTTAACAACTTTAAACAACATCTGTTTACACCCCAGTATAAAAAGGAGACATTAACTTACTTCTGTCACCCTTACACCTTTCTCCCTACTTATAATTTTTAATAATTATAATATTCTTTATTCTTGTACATTTATAACTTTAAATATTATATTTCAATCCATTTCTTAATTAACTTCAGATAGTTAACTTTTGATTTTGTCTATGTAAAGTGAGAAATATTTCAATATTTTTATTTATAAATTTTCAAGGGTTTTAATGTTTTTCTACAGTATTATAAATATGGTTAAGAATCCTATTTTTGTCTTTAGGTTACTTTTAAACTCTGAGGACCTACTATTTAGTGAACAATCAAGCAGTAAGATGTCACCCATAGAAAAGGAAATGTGTTCATGTGGCTTCAACATTTTGTCTTTTTCCTACCAGATTCCCCTTTTTGTGTGTATGATACATTCAGCTGTCAGTGTTTTTGAGTTACTGACTTGAATACTGTTCAATTATCTCCTGTAGTGATTTTTTTTTACATAAAATATATCTGTGAAAAAGTTTCAAAGTTTTTGCATGTCTTTATTTTGTGCTCGAATGTTAATAGAAGTTTAGTCATGTGAAGAGTTCTAGAGTTGTATTGATTTCTCCCCCTTGGAACTTTGAAGACATTGCTTCATTGCTTTTCAACATGCACTATTTTGAATGAAATATGTAATAGTAGTATGATTATTTGTTATTTTTGTTTTCTCTTTCTGGATGCTTCTAGAATTTTCTCGGTATCCTTGTTCTTAGATTTTAATAGAATGTGTCTAGGTATAAAGCTTTTTCAATTATCTTTCTGATACCATTTATTCTAGTAATTTTCTTCAGCTCTAAAATATTTTCTTCAACTACATCTTTGACTATTACTTCCCTCCTATTTTTTTTTCTGTAGTTTCTTCTTGTTTTAACTCATCTTATATGACATTTCTCTATTTTTAAACATCTTTTTGTCTTTTTTGCTAAAAGGTTAGGAGAGTACCTTGACTATCCAATATTTCTATTGATTTTTTTTCCAGTCATATTTTTACTTTATAAAATCTTTTTTGTGTTGTTTGACTGATATAATTTTTGTTTTATAGATGGCAGTCTGGTTTTCTGGGTATCCTAATTGTCATTAATTAATCAATTTATCAAATTTAGATTTTTAGAAAAGTTGTCTTCCATTCCCCTAAATAATCTTGTTTTACTCAAAATTATTCATTCTCCTTATCTTTTCAGTTTTCTTTCATATTTGTTGATACTTCTCAAATGCTGAGCAGCTTCTTATTAATTCATTTTAGAATTACTTATAAGGGTCTAAGTTGATTATTATAGTTAATTGGTGTTGATTTCTTCTGCCATTGTGCCGGTCTTTTTCCTCAACGGGAGTCTGCTCCAAATGGAAAGTTGGTTTTGAGCTCTGTGAATCTGGTTAAGACATGCCAATAGGCAAGCTTTCTTTCTGGCTTGGCAAGCAGAGATGGCGGGAAGGTAACTCTGCTCTCTCTGGGTTTAAATGAGAGAGGCTTTACTTTGGTCAGTAATATTTATGCTAAGAATTATTTTATTCCACTTATTTGGAGCACATTTATTTTTCTCTTTCATTTATTCTTTCTTTTTTTGGCTCCTCTACAGGTATTTTCTCTTTTATTTCTCTTATCCGCACCAAGCCTTGAGTTTCCCTGGGAATGATGGCTCTCATATCTCTGAGGAAAACACATGGATTAGGTAAACCTTCATAAAGTACAACAAAGGAGGTTAATTTGATTTGAGGAAAACTGCTTGAATTTTGTAGTCTCCAAATGTTTTTTCAGATTTTAGTTATGTAAACAGTGGTTGCTTGCTTGGAATAGCTGATTGAAGATCTCAAACTAAGTAAAATTCCTCTTGAAGACTTCTAGCTTTCTGGATTTTTAAATGGTTTGTTTGCAGACTATGGGCTCTGTATTTTTTCCATCTGGATGGGCTCATAGAATAATCAGTAGATTATTAGTAGTTTTTAAAAAGTGATCTACTTCATTCTATGTCATAGGTCTATTATTCAATCCTTAGCAAGGTATTCTCTATTTCACGTGATAAGTCCACTGATTAACTGATCAGTTTTTAAAAAGTATTCTTCTACCTTGCCCTGCATTATAGGTCCATTGGTTAACCAGGCATGTCTTCTGAGCGCTATTAGTTTCCTTCCAAACTGTTTTCAAATGTGTGCTTCTTGGGCCAGATGATGAACATCTGGGTTTTAAGTTTTACTCATCTAATATTGACAATTTTCACCCATGACTTTACATCGTAACTTTGTGAATAAAGAAAGTACTTAACATTTTTTTTTGATATTTTATTGGCCTTTGATCCAGGGGCAGTTCCCAGGTATTACCCAAGTCCAAAGTGGACAAAGTTTTTCTTAAAGGAGTGTAGAATAAATATTTTAGTCTCACTGTCATAAGGTCTCTATTGCAGCCACTCAGATCTTCCATTGGAACACAAAAACAGCATGGATAACATATAAACAAATGGGTGTGGTTGTGTTTCAAAAAATTTTTATTTAGACATCTGGCCTGTGGACTGTAGTTTTTCAGCTTCTAGACCAAGCCGTATAAAACCAATATAAACTTCTCATTACTGAGATTCACAAAGAAACTGCATTCTAACACCCCTCCACACACAAAATGAGGTAGTTGGTGCCTACCCCTGGTTTGAGAATAGGCTTATTGAAAATATGCTAATGTACAATAGGCATATATTTTCCTCTTTGTTATCCTGATATCATAATGACTTGAAATTGCTTCTGGAGTGAATAGATTCATGCTATTTAGAATCGAAAAATAAATATTTTTCTTTACATCAATAACGTAAGTTTTCTGTCTCAAGTTACAATTGATTTTGCTATCAAGCTGTCTTAAAAGATGAATCTGCATCATTTCACTATTCTAGATCCCAAATGATCATTTTTGGTCAATGCCTTCCAACATTTAATTGACTTATATTCATTATGTTTTCTCAAATCGTTCATTTTCATGAAGATGTATTTTCAGCCAATAGATTTTTAAGAGTTCTCTAAGAAATTACATTGTTCAAAGTTGGACACTGTGAAGGCTATGAGAGGTTCTATATTGTTTGAAATGTTTACAAGATATTGTGATTTAAGATAGGCTCTATGACACAGAATTCTTGGATCCTTATTGCCTATTTGTTCTTGCCTCAGGATAAAACCAGAACTGTTTCCTTAGGAAGCTGTGGCTTTCCCTCTCAGGTACTACCTTTATGCATCTCTGTTCAGGGATAGATAGTAGTCTGATATTCAGGAACATATCCTGATGGAATTCATTTATTTTCCTGGGGTGTGAAAGGACTGAAGGATGAAATCCTCTTCTCCACTTAGTTGATCATTAACGCATATATAGGTTCTGCCTTTTCTCAATGTTAGATAATTTGAAATTGAGTTTTCTGCTTTGAAATTCTGACAACTCAAATGTGGAAAAATACAATTCATGGAATATTTCTGAATTGATATTAATATATTCTTTTTATTTTTTAAATTATTTTTACCCTATCCTATGGTGCAGAATATATTCTTAAAAAAAAAAAAAAAAACTCTCTGAGGCCTGGTGTTCCACAGTGACTGCCATGGAAGAGAGAGGGTGAGGGGTGTGACAGGTCTGTTGATCAGTGGGTTCTCTGGATTTCCCATCCAGGAGTCACACAGATCAGCTCCACACGCAGTTTCACATGGATAAAAATGTCTACTGCTAAAAAGTTTGAGAACCATTGGCCTAGAGACAGTCTAATCCTGGGCTCTTAGCTGTCAGAGAGCTGTGTAATAAGACCACAGTCTTTCAGTCTTTCATGTAATTGCTCTTACGGAATTGTGTCTTGGTGTCATTACTTTGGCTTTTTGTTGAGCTTCATTACAAGAAACAGTTAAATGAATCTCACTAGTCTATTCTTGGTGAGTCTATCACTGAGAATCTTGCCTTCCATAATGCATACAGTATCCCTCTATGAAGCTCTATTAAAGATTTTTCCCTCTTGAACCAGGACACTGAGACCCTTCTATTCAATTGATTTTATTTAATTTCATAGACATTATGCATTTCACAACTATTAATTAATTAGCCATTAGGAATGTCCTGAATTTAGACCTCTCCTCTGGAAACTAATTACATGCAGTTTTGCACACTTGGTTTACACATAATTTTGTCTAAATTTCTTTCATTTATTAATTGCGTGCCTCCATGCCTCTATTTACTTTTATCTGGATGGTTGTATGTATTTCTTTGAATTTATTTAAATCTGTTTGTATGAAAGGAGTCGTTCACACAGGATTCTCTGTTACAAGGGATAGAAAATTCAATCCAAGGTGGCTTAAAAGAAAGGAGAGCTTGTTCTGTTACGTAACAAAAACAAAAATTTAGGGATAGGCCTGGCCTCAAATATTGCCTGAGGAACGGTTCATGCAAATGTCACAAGGATCAGATTTCTCTCAAGCTTTCAGTGAAGTCTCCTGCTGTATTGGTTTTATTCTCAGACAAATTATCCCCTTATATGACAATAATAAGATGTCTGTAAGAGCTCCAGTTTGGATGGTCCACCTTCTTAAAAGTGTCCACTAATATCCTAGAATTAAGTCCCATTTGGTATGATTCAATGGATTTTGGTAATGTGTCCATTTCTGACCAATACTTGAGGTCCACAAGTACAACGTGGTGTTTCTAGTCCTGGGTCACATTGTAGACCCTGGCCATGGTGTCAGCAGCCTACAAGGAGGCACAGATGGGTGGTTTTCTCAAATCCATAGCAGAATATGTTTTACACAAGAAAAGAAGTAATTGTAGGAGCAAAACAAGGAAAAAACTGTCCATTTGTTGGGATATAATTAAAAATGTAATGATAGTGAGTTATTTTTCAGCACTCTAAAAAACAAAAGCATTGAATTATTCTCCATGGTCTCTGGAATGGTAATTTGTAGAGGATAACCATAAAATAATGGAACTGGCTTTTTAGCAAACATGAAAGATTTATATATTCAAGTGAGAATAGCATTTCAATGTCATTACCTTGGGGAGCTATACACATAATGATAATAACTACCACTAATTGAATGTCTGCTCTTCCAGGAATTTTAGGAATGTAGCTAAAGAGAAAATAACATTACTTTAAATGCTGACCACCAAATTCTTCTCAGAAACAGTCTCTCTGGGCATAACAAAAATGTCCTTCTGAGTGAAAATAAGAGGTAATTAAACTGATTTTTGAAAAAAATACAACAAAAATTTTGGTATTTGGGAGCAGAGAGGGAAATATGAGGAAAATGTTGGGTATGAGAGGAAGCCATTTTAGTAGGAAAGTTGGTTGGGAGCAGGCAACAGCCTTCAAAGTTTCTAATATTTACCTTAAAATCTGTTAATATTCTGTTACTGTCTACTAGGCATAAAGGCTTGAGTGAGTGGTGGTGCTTTGGGAAACAAATTGGTGTAGGTCTACTCTTCGTCTGTCCCATATCTGTGCTTTTTCGTGGCTGACCAATCCTCTTTTCATATGCACATTATTTATTAAAAATATGAACATATTAAGTCTGATTTTAATCAAGTCTTGCAGGCCTTGTGAGAGATTGTATTCCATATGGCTCTACAATTTTGGCCCAGTAAATATCCCTCCGCATCCTCTAATCTATTAATATTTGGTACTGGATTTGAATGGCAAGAGCTCAGACAGTGAGGTCAGATGACTCCGTCTGAATCTTTTATACTGAATTTTTGGATAATGAGTAATGAGAATTTGGAGAGATGAGGGGCACCAATCCTAAATAAAATTGTTTATCTAGATTTACCCATATAATGGAAGTTTGGAAACAAAGAGCTAACATGTTGACCTTACAGTTTAATGTCAGAGAATGATGAGAACCATCATATGTACTTTATTTCCAAACTTTTGTACCTTTTAAGGAGTATCTATAGGAGTTTTGGTTAATGGTATGTAATGAATGGTATGAATAAGGATAGGAATGATTTCTGAGCGTCATTGCTGGAGGAAGTTATGGGGTTTGAGATAAACAAAAGTGGAATGACCACAACGGTTGATGCAATATTCAGCGTACTTTCTGACACGGTCCCTATAAACTAGGTGCTGAAAGATCATCAACAGAAGCTGATAAACCTGTTACACAAAAGAGAAGAATGTGTGAAAATAGTATATTGAGGATACTGAGACATGAGTTCTCAGGGACACTGGTGAAGTGTAGGCATGAACCCTGCATATCATGGGGTAAAAGCACTGGAGTAATAGTGAGAGGTCAAGATGTACCAGATTAGATTAGGCGAGCCTTTGGAAATGAAGTCAAGAGAACTGAGTTGATCTCATGAATCTGGGGATTTAAGACCATGAGTTACATCACATAATAGGAATGCTCTTCAATTTATGCATGGTGAAAGATTGGGTCCTTTGACTCTGAGAGTTCCAGAGTCCTCATTTGAAGGAATAAGGCCTTTGACGTACAAGAGTCATGGCAAGGAATCTGGGTCCTGTGACCCATGTGACATTGGTATGGCCTGACTTGCAGGACCCAGGGTATGAGGGAGACTTGAGTTCTACTGGGATTTGAGGAGAACAAGACTTTTGGCAAGGTGAGATTAATTTCATTAAATGTAATGACAATTTTTAAAAACACAATTCCATTCTTAAAGGTTGAGGAGTTTCCACTATCAAGGATGCATATGAAGAGTATATTAGAGCATATTATAATAAGGACATAGCCTTACAAGTTGACTGCTTTGAAGTGCCTAAAAATCTTATGTATAGATTTGTAAAATTCAGTCACATTAATATTTTATATCTCTTTGTGCATTGTAATTTTTTGTGCATAGTATATTGTGGTCTATTGATGATCTGAAGTAAAAATTAAATTAATGCATCATTTCAAGATTTACTTGTTATAAAATCCTCTTTTGTCAAAAGATACCGTTGTATAAATAAAGCTTTAATCAAAAGACGTTGACCTGCTCTTGTAAAAACTGCCTTGGAGAATCAGGGTATCTGATTCATAGAATTGACTATAATAGCTTCTCCAATGCCATTGTACCCTGTCAGGCATGTACTTCTTCAAGGACTTCTGAGAATGCACATGGACAGATTCCAATTGTTCAAATATGTGCTTAGTAAATTTCTCCGATGTCTTTGTCAGATTGGAAATAGTGTGTACCCTGACATTACATCCTGCATAGCATGTTTTCAATTTCCTATGGTAATTTATCATGACATAGTCTTGTGTGTATTCACGGTCTTCTGTGCCAGTGAGTTTCAAAACCTGGGACGGTGATCAACAATACTTTACATAGCCTTTTTGCAGGTTCATTTTATACAGTAAAATTTTTTTTGATTTTTTTCAAATAAATTAAATATATTAACTTTACATTTCTTATTCTTCTTTAATAAAAAGTCTTGAAGCATTAGTTCAGCAACTCAGTGGTGTTGTAAAGGACTCAAAGTTGTTTGTTTTTTTGTCTTTTTGATCTATTCTCATCTATTGGCATAGCACTAGGCGTCACATTCTTATACCAATATTCCAAGCTGTGAGAAAGGTGTAGGACTATGATCTTTTCTCCTTCTGAGATGCTATCATTTTATTCAGGGATGGAAGTCCCACACTCACTTTCGTGTAAAGTTCATTGGCCAGAGCTGGGTCAAGTGCCTACTCCTAAGCCATTGACTAGTGTAGACCATCGTAGAATGGAGGAGGGGCCGTTTGTTTGGGTAAGATTATAGAATCTCTTCTGCCACTGGAATACGAAATTCAGAACTCTCCTAGCAGGAAATAGATGGGAAAGGTGACAATGTTTGTCGGATGTGTAACGGATAATGTTTGCTGTCATGCTAATGTAGGTGTGTGATGAGGGTGTCCAGGGGAAAATAAGGCTGTAGGGAAGATTTGTTGCCAGAGTACAGGTACTGCACATTGTAGAAGAATAACTTAGAGGCAATAAGTCAAGTTAGAGGGAGAACGTAGTTAGGTATAAGGGCAAAGTAATGAGTGTCCATATTAGGTCATGGTGGTGGGAATCAAGAAAAAGGAAGCAATACGATATTTTAAGGAGAGATTCTCTGCATAGGATAAAAACAGTAAATTTATAAGGAAAAGACAAGTTAACCAATACATGATGTTCAGGAAAAATTTGAACACCTAATTGTCTACCAAGAAGAGTTGAATTTAGGTGGGAGAAATCTGTGAATATGTGGTCCCTTAATATAGTGAGATTTCAGTGGGTCTGCGAAGGGTTTTAGAGAAAAGCAAAACAAAATAATTCGAGCATTAAGGTTATCTTCCTTGGAATATACATACATATATATATAAAACATTTTACGCTGATTTTAAAATAAAAACATGTTTTAAAGGGGAGAATACTGGAAGAATGAACAACTTGTGATGACTGGGAATCAGAAAAGTCAAGGAGGAATTGGAAGGAGCCCAAGCAGGAGGTAGGGAGAGCTTTCCAGCTTGGCTAAGGGAACCCCATATTCAGGCCCATTCTTTCCTTCTGATATCCCATTTATGTGGCTCAACTGCCTATATTCAGTAAATTCACCAAATAATTTGCAGCTCTCCACTTACATAATATAAATCCAGCTCAAGGAGAAGATGTGTGGACAATTTAATAATAATAATAAAATCTTGATGAGACCAGGTATTTTTTAAAGATAGGAAAAAACCCCCAAATCTCTGACATTGTGACTGGGTTTAGCTAAATGAGACTGGAACCTCAGGAGAAAATTAGAGAAAAGCCTAGGATAAAATCAAAAACAGCATTTGTGATAAATCTGGTAAACAGCCTCTCTGCATTATTGGGAGGAAAATACACACTAAAAATCCTGTTATGGTTTTAGACATTTTTTAGAAGGTTATTTTAATTTAATTAATGAAAAATCATAGGTTAATTGCCTCCAGCTTTAATGTGAGGGTATTATGCATGCAGGCATATTTTATTTATATCTCCACTGTTTGATGTACACAATCAATTCAAAAAGGGATAATGAAGAGGTGTTCTGTCCTGTGCAGAATAATAATTAGGGACTCTAGTACAGAATATTTTTTATTAATTGCGCAGCTCAGTAAACATGTTTGACATAATGCTGAGAAATGCATTTGTCAAATTTCACCAATATTTTTTCCTGCTCTTTCCTTTTGCTGTTTCTAGATTTTTCAGAATTATTTTCATACTGACACATTTTTTACCTAGCTAGGAGACCCCCAAAGCCCTAACAATTTGATTTAGAGACTTAGGGACACCTGCTAAGTTAGTTGCATTATGAAATTCAGGAAATCATATTGGACATCTGGCTGCTGTTCTCAAAAAGATTCACCTATGTTGTTAGGGAAATGGGAATCTGATTTTTTTTTTTTTTTTTCATAGATGGGTAGAGACCACGTCAGTCTATAATGCAGAATAAATTACGTTAGTGAAGTATCTATGGACTTTTGATTATTATATAATTTGTTGGTATTTTCCACACCTGGCTTTTAGAAATGTTATTTTCTTTACTAAGGATTTGGATATGATGTATCAAGTCTTTTCCTCCCTGTGAAATACAATCATGGATTCCTCTTCATCCAAAGTACAAACTATGTCTCAAGAATTGCAGTATACGTTTTACTTCGTAACTATTCTGTACTGCTTTGGGCATTAACCACTTTAACAGAACATTTTGTTCAATCTTGGAAAGCAATTTGAATTCAAATGTTCTCTTAAATTTCTAGTGCATATTGATCGAAAAAGTACACCACTTTTTGTGTGTGTGTGGGCAATAAGCATGTCTAAAAATTTCTAGAATGTTCTTATCAATCTGTATAGCCAGGATCAAATTTCAAGGACTTGGAATATAGTGCCAAAAATATGCATGTCTTGGCTCCTTTTCCTGCTTTGACACTTGCCTCTTCTGGAAAACATTTTTTACTTTTCTATTTACCCCCAAATCCATCACCTCATTCAAGTCTTTTCCCGTAGCTAATTTTTCTACATTTTTTTCTCTCCAAGTTTTCCATACGGGTATCTCAGCAGGTGTAGTATATCTTGTTTAAGCCAATTGTTTCTAATTGCCACATGATGTAGAACTTCTGTTGGGCCACCAATGCCCAGCAATGATTCTTTGGCTTCAAATAAGTCATACATGTGAGATTTATGGAGAACCATATTGTTCCAAAAATCAAATGTGAATTTCACAGCTCTTTCTCTCAATGTCCAGTTCAAATGGAGCCGAGGTGAAAGTGACTGTAGTAATAACATTCAAATGTTGTCACCATCTGGTGCCTGTTTGGTGGCCTATGTTATACGAGCAGGTGGTCCTTGTGTATCCTTGAGTGGCCAGCTGTCCACGTCACAAAAGCCACTGTCACATTCAGTGTTAATTGGCATCTTGGTTATAATGATCTGTGAGAAGCCAAGGTTGAATAGACCTCAGTATATTACTCTTCTTTGTCCTGAGAGCTCTGGGTCAAGGCTGACAAACATTTTCCCTCTGTCTTCTTAGCCTTATTTCCTATATGAAAGTCTAAAAGGGTCTAGTATAAGCACTATCTATTAAATCAGTCTACAGAAAAGCAAATACACATTTTATTAAGCTAGTGATTCTCGATCAATGCAGGAGACCCACAAAGGAATCTTCTTCAAGAAAATTTCATCTTCAGGATGTCTCTTCTTCAAGAAGCTTCACAGAATTTATAAAAGTTTGGTTGCCAATTTTGATTGCTTTAAAGATAATGTATCTATCCTTAACCTTAAATTTAGTAAAAGTAGCCTTTCTAGGTTTATTTATTTGTTTTGCCAAGACCAATCTATAGTTAGTGGCTACCAGGAAAATAATGTTGGAAAAGAGTCTTATTCTGTATTGCATCATAGAAAATTGCTGATACTTTGACCTACAGAACTAGCAATTTAATATGGTTCAACTTAATACTTTTACTTTTCATAGTTTTTAGGTTTTTCAGGAAATATTTATTTTTAAGTGAACTATTTCTACATCATAAATTCTAGACTATGGGTCTGGTGTTGAAAGTAAGCTTATCTAGATAGTCATAGGGGATGACTGCTCCATTGCATTTAGGCTGGTCATCAGGTACTTCCCATGTGTGTTCTAAAGTATTCATGTCTTCTGAGTTCAAGTTACTTGCAAAGAATAAAGATTTTTTCTTGTATGATTTTTGGTTATAATAATAGGCACTACTCAATATCATACACATACACAAAAGTGTTGACATTTAGAGCCAGCTTTCAAAAGCAAACATTAATCTTTTTATTTTATGCCCATCACATAAGGAGAAAGAAAACATACCCAAGAAGTTAAATAATGCTCCAGATGAAGTGGAAAAATCTTGTCGGCCGGGCGCGGTGGCTCAAGCCTGTAATCCCAGCACTTTGGGAGGCCGAGACGGGCGGATCACGAGGTCAGGAGATCGAGACCATCCTGGCTAACACAGTGAAACCCCGTCTCTACTAAAAAAATACAAAAAACTAGCCGGGCGTGGTGGCGGGCGCCTGTAGTCCCAGCTACTCGGGAGGGTGAGGCAGGAGAATGGCGTGAACCCGGGAGGCGGAGCTTGCAGTGAGCTGAGATCCAGCCACTGTACTCCAGCCTGGGCGACAGAGCGAGACTCCGTCTCAAAAAAAAAAAAAAAAAAAAAAGAAAGAAAAATCTTGTCTTTCATAGTCATTAAATTAGTTTGAAATGTTTGCATCAAAATAACCTGCAGGTTAACTCTATCATCACATCTCTGGTCATTAAGCCTTCTGTGGGCATTCCAACCTTTGTTTCTCTTTTTTTCTTTCTTCATCTTTCTCT
Source organism: Rhinopithecus roxellana (assembly GCF_007565055.1). Taxonomy (NCBI): domain Eukaryota; kingdom Metazoa; phylum Chordata; class Mammalia; order Primates; family Cercopithecidae; genus Rhinopithecus; species Rhinopithecus roxellana. The sequence continues at coordinate 35,937,055 of NC_044557.1, forward strand.
AAGTGCCATACAATGTACTTCTGACAATGAACTGTTTACATTTTTTTGTTTGTTTCATCTGCACATTTCTTATATCTCTATTTATACTACCAGATACTTGGAGTGAGGTATATATTTCAATTATTTTGATCTGTCTGAGAATCTAGCACTGTGCTTGGTAAGTTGGAGGAACCTATAAACACTACACACTTAGTAAACATTCACTAAGCAGAAGCAAAAATGGGACAGTGAGCTCTGAAAACAAATTACATTTCCTAGGTCTGGTTTTAAAATGGAAATGACCAAAATAAGCCATTTGCACATTAAATGTCTTCAAGATATTGATCTTTTCACAAAAAGGTTAGGGTTTGGTGTAAATTGAACCATTACCAAAAAAGTAAAAGTTAGACTCCATCTTTATACATTCCATTAATTCTAAAAATTTCATAGTTCTGAATCAGAACTAACAGATTATGTGTGCTGAATTAGTCACATTACTCAAGTCCTGTTTTTTTTTTCCTCTGCAGAATATTTGTCACACAGATATTTAAATGGAATCAGGGATGTATATAACCATGACATAATACTTTGTCAAAAAGTGAAAAGTTAATGTGGTTGATGAGTAATCATATACCTTCTTTCCTACCTCATCTAACAGCATCTCAAGAAGTAGACTCTAAAAGAATAGATCATTATAAAGGAAATAGAATCAGAGTACATTAGTAAAATATTGTAAAACCTTAATCATTAGTCTATGCATGATATTTTAACTTCTTTGACAATGAAGCATTCTTTATTATAAAAAAGTGGTTCTATTTCATGTGTGCCAAATAATACCAGAAATAAAAATAAAGTAAAATGTTTCAATATGAAACAGAATGAATCACAACTGGCATGAGTTAAATAACTAAATTAAGATCAAGTTCCAAATTGCCTTATTTGAATCATCATTTTAGAGAACTACTCAAAGAGATAGATTGCTACTCTAGAGGCATGCAAAGAGCACAGAATATGGTATTTTGGCATTTTATATTCTTTTCTGCAAGAAGCGCAACCCCTTGTTATACTGAGCGATGTCTTCTTGCAGTAGCCAGAGAGATGTGTTGGCCAAGAGCTTTCCCTCTAGTCAAAAGATGCACCAGGTGGCAGGGATACAACCCAGGACAGCAACAAAGAAAAGTTGAAGAAAAGAATTGTGTTAGCAGGCAGTGGTACACATTGCAGCAGAAAATAGAAGAGTCTGGGAAGGAAGAGACTGGAAAAATATGACGATATTATAGAACAAAAACAAGAGTATAACGGGGAAATTCTGAGATCTTAAAATTACTAGTTAATGAAATAAAGATGAGAAATTGATTAGGAACTTCAGGAAAAACAAAAAGCTGTGTAAGAAATAAAATATAGTCACATATCATACTATTTGGCTGTAGCAAACAACAATTTTATGGTTATGGTTATGTAACACTGCCTTAAAGTTTTGTATTAGTCAGTTTTCACACTGCTGATAAAGATATACCTGAGACTGGGTAATTTATAAAGAAAAAGAGGTTTAATGGACTCAGTTCCACATGGCTGAAGAGACTTCACAATCGTAGTGAAAGGTGAGAGGCATGTCTTACATGGTGGTTGGCAAAAAGGGAAGGAGAGCCAAGCAAAAGGGGTTTCCCCTTAAAAGACCATCATGAGATTTATGCATTACCACGAGAACAGTATAGAGGAATTCCCCCCATGATTCAATTATCTTCCACTGGGCGTCTCCCACAACATGTGAGAATTATGGGAGCTACAATTTAAGATGAGACTTGGGTGGGGACACAGTCAAATCATATCAATGTTAAACTTTTAAGATAAACCTTTTAGGATGAAATGTGGACTGCATATTTATGATTGAGAACAGAATGTAAATGTCATCCCCTTGTCAATGTAAAACACAGATGATAATATTTGGAGGACCAAAGGTGGAGAGTGAGCTACAAGGAAGGTCAAGAGCAAGAACATTCTCATCATACAGAGTGGGGAGTCAAGAGATAATGCATCAATTGATGGGATAAAAAATAACAATGAAAACATATTCTTTACCATTATAAATGTAACATATGGAAATTCCAAAATGAATACTAATATAACTATTTTAAGGGGATGGTAGGAGGAGGTGAGGAATGGTGTGAGCTAAATATTCATCCATCATAGCAGAGAGTATATGATTAATATATAAATTCCCAAATCTATAACTAGGTGCATAAACCTAGTTACAGACTTGTCAGCATAGACATAGTCCTGGGAAGAAAATATTAAAAATGGCTTCCTCTGTGGATCTATCCTAAGTAGAGGTTGGTAGATAGGCTACTGTTTCTTTTCAGTGTTAAGTTCTTCCATATGAGGTGATTTTAAAATCCAGTTTACCTATAGTTTTAATAAATATTTTTCACAACATTGTTGAAAAAGTAAAAAATTCTCATTTACTAAGGATATAGCCATTTTATGCTTATTAACTTCTGTGTGTAGATATAAATTATTGCAAACTGGCCAGGGTCAGTTCAACATCATGTTTTTCCTGGCAAAGCTTTCTGTAGATTCAGACCTGCATTAATCCTTCTTCCTTTTTGTCCTACTTCAAGAGGTCATCAGTTCCAGAAGGGAGGATTTTAAATGGCTTAAAAATAATGTAGTCACATGACTTAAATTCAAAAGGTACAAAAGGAAATATAGTGAAATATGCCTACTATTCGTGGTTCCCATCTACTCAATGTTAATTTTCTTGTTATTTTTACAAAGCTTCCCAGAGTTATTTTATATGTACGGAAGTTAATACACACACACACACACACACACACACACACACAAAATTTCTGAAAACCTGTTGAATTGCAAGTTTTTGGATAGTTGGAGCTTATAATATATTATTTTTCAAGTAAAAATAATATATTCCCAGGCAATCAAAAACTGCAGTTCATTTCTCCAACTGTTGTATATCAAGGATATTTGCGTGAAGAACCTAAATATTTAACACTTAGTGAACTCATCACAAGTTCATTATGTTCATTACATGCAGTACACAATGACAACAAAGTTTGTGCTTCAAAATGTGTTTTGCAGATCAGAAGCATTGAAATCACCTGAGAGCTTGTCACAAATGTAGAATCTCAGACCCAAATTCAAACCTACTCAATCAGAATCTGCATTTTGCTGAGATCCCCTGCTGCTTTGTAGGCACATTAAAGTTAGAGAAGCACTGCTCTACAGGGTCAGTTATAAATTGTACTTTCTTTTTTTAAATAAGCAATCAGAGGTTTTATTTTATTTTATTTTTACGCTTTTGTTTTGTTTTTATTATACTTTAAGTTCTAGGGTACATGTACACAACATGCAGGTTTGTTACATATGTATACATGTGTCATGTTGGTGTGCTGCACCCATTAACTCATCATTTACATTAGGTGTATCTCCTAATGCTATCCTTCCTCCCTCCCCACACCCCATGACAGGCTCCGGTGTGTGATGTTCCCCTTCCTGTGTCCACGTGTTCTCATTGTTCAATTTCCACCTGTGAGTGAGAACATGTGGTGTTTAGCTTTTTGTCCTTGAGACAATTTGCTGAGAATGATGGTTTCCAGCTTCATCCATGTTCCTACAAAGGACATGAAGTCATCCTTTTTTATGACTGCATAGTATTCCATGGTGTATATGTGCCACATTTTCTTAATCCAGTCTATCATTGATGGCCATTTGGGTTGGTTCCAAGTCTTTGTTATTGTGAATAGTGCTGCAATAAACACACATGTGCATGTGTCTTTATAGCAGCATGATTTATAATCCTTTGGGTATATACCCAGTAATGGGATAGCTGGGTCAAATGGTGTTTCTAGTTCTAGATCCTTGAGGAATCGCCACACTGTCTTCCACAATGGTTGAACTATTTTACAGTCCCACCAACAGTGTAAAAGTGTTCCTGTTTCTCCACATCCTCTCCAGCACCTGTTGTTTCCTGACTTTTTAATGATCACCATTCTAACTGGCATGAGATGGTATCTCATTGTGGTTTTGATTTGCATTTCTCTGATGGCCAGTGACAAGGAGCATTTTTTTTTCATGTGTCTGTTGACCACATAAATGTCTTCTTTTGAGAAGTGTCTGTTCATATCCTTTGCCCACTTTTTGATGTGTTTGTTTTTTTTCTTGTAAATTTGTTTGAGTTCTTTGTAGATTCTGGATATTAGCTCTTTATTAGATGAGTAGATCACAAATTTTTTTTTCCCCATTCTGTGGGTTTCCTGTTCACTCTTATGGTAGTTTCTTTTGCTGTGCAGGAGTTCTTTAGTTTAATTAGATTCCATTTGTCAATTTTGGCTTTCTTTGCCATTGCTTTTGGTGTTTTAGACATGAAGTCCTTTCCCATGCCTGTGTCCTGAAAAGAATTGCCTAGGTTTTCTTCTAGGGTTTTTATGGTTTTAGGCATAGCATTTAAATCTCTCATCTATCTTGAATTAATTTTTGTATAAGGTATAAGGAAGGGATCCGGTTTCAGCTTTCTATATATGGCTAGCCAGTTTTCCCAGCACCATTTATTAAGTAGGGAATCCTTTCCTCATTTCTTGTTTTTGTCAGGTTTGTCAAAGATCAGATGTTTGTAGATGTGTGGTATTATTTCTGAGGGCTCTGTTCTGTTCCATTGGTCTATACCTCTGTTTTGGTACCAGTACCATGGTGTTTTGGTTACTGTAGCCTTGTAGTATAGTTTGAAGTCAGGTAGCATGATGCCTCCAGCTTTGTTCTTTTTGGTTAGAATTATCTTGGCAATGAGGGCTCTTTTTTGGTTCCGTATGAACTTTAGATTTTTTCCAATTCTGTGAAGAAAGTCATTGGTAGCTTGATGGGGATGGCATTGAATCTATAAATTACCTTAGGCAGTATGGCCATTTTCACGATATTGATTCTTCCTATCCATGAGCATGGTATGTTCTTCCATTTGTTTGTGTCCTCTTTTATTTCATTGAGCAGTGGTTTGTAGTTCTCCTTGAAGAAGTCCTTCACATCCCTTGTAAGTTGGATTCCTAGGTACTTTATTCTCTTTGTAGTAACTGTAAATGGGAGTTCACTCATGATTTGGCTCTCTGTCTGTTATTGGTGTATAAGAATGCTTGTGATTTTTGCTCATTGGTTTTGTATCCTGAGACTTTGCTGAATTGCTTATCAGCTTAAGGAGATTTTAGGCTGAGATGATGGGGTTTTCCAAATACACAATCATGTCATCTCGGAACAGGGAAAATTTGACTTCCTGTTTTCCCAATTGAATACCCTTTATTTCTTTCTCCTGCCTGATTGCCTTGGCCAGGACTTCCAACACTATGTTGAACAGGAGTGGTGAGAGAGGACATCTCTGTCTTGTGCCAGTTTTCAAAGGGAATACTTCCAGTTTTTGCCCATTCAGTATGATATTGGCTGTGGGTCTGTCATAAATAGGTCTTATTATTTTGAGATATGTCCCATCAATACCTAATTTTTTGCAAAAGTTTAGCATGAAGGGCTGTTGAATTTTGTCAAAGGCTTTTTCTGCATCTATTGAGACAATCATGTGGTTTTTGTCTTTGGTTCTTTTTATATGCTGGATTGTGTTTATTGATTTGCATATGTTGAACTAGCCTTCCATCCCAGGGATGAAGCCCATCATGGTGGATAAGCTTTTTGATGTGCTGCTAGATTCAGTTTGCCAGTATTTTATTGAGGATATTTGCATTGATGTTCATCAGGAATATTGGTCTAAAATTCTCTTTTTTTGTTGTGTGTCTGCCAGGCTTTGGTATCAGGATGATGCTGGCCTCATAAAATGATTTAGGGAGGATTCCCTCTTTTTGTATTGATTGGAATAGTTTCAGAAGGAATAGTACCAGCTCCTCCTTGTACCTCTGGTAGAATTTGGTTGTGAATTCATCTCGTCCTGGACTTTTTTTGTTTGGTAGGCTATTAACTATTGCCTCAATTTCAGAGCCTGTTATTGGTCTATTCAGGGATTCAACTTCTTCCTGGTTTAGCCTTGGGAGGGTGTACGTGTCCAGGAATTTATCCATTTCTTCTAGATTTTCTAGTTTATTTGTATAAAGGTGTTTATAGTGTTATCAGATGGTAGTTTGTATTTCTGTGGGATCAGTGGTGATATCCCCTTTATCATTTTCTATTGCATCTATTTGATTCTTCTCTTTTCTTCCTAATTAGTCTTGCTAGCAGTCTATCAATTTGGTTGATCTTTTCAAAAAACCAGCTCCTGGACTCATTGATTTTTTGGAGGGTTTTTTGTGTCTCTATCTCCTTCAGTTCTGCTCTGATCTTAGTTATTTTTTGCCTTCTGCTAGCTTTCGAATGTGTTTGCTCATGCTTCTCTAGTTCTTTTAATTGTGATGTTAGGGTGTCAATTTTAGATCTTTCCAGCTTTCTCTTGTGGGCATTTAGTACTGTAAATGTCCCTCTACACACTGCTTTAAATGTGTCCCAGAGATTCTGGTATGTTGTGTCTTTGTTCTCATTGGTTTCAAAGAACATCTTTATTTATGCCTTCATTTTGTTATGTACCCAGTAGTCATTCAGGAGCAGGTTGTTAAGTTTCCATGTAATTGAGTGGTTTTGAGTGAGTTTCTTAATCTTGAGCTCCAGTTTGATTGCAATATGGTCTGAGAGACAGTTTGCTATAATTTCTGTTCTTTTACATTTACTGAGGAGTGCTTTAATTCCAACTATGTGGTAAATTTTGGAATAAGTGCAATGTGGTGCTGAGAAGAATGTATATTCTGTTGATTTGGGGTGGAGAGTTCTGTAGATGTCTATTAGGTCCCCTTGGTGCAGAGATGAGTTCAATTCCTGGATATCCTTGTTCACTTTCTGTCTCATTGATCTGTCTAATGTTGACAGTGGGGTGTTAAAGTCTCCCATTATTACTGTATGGGAGTCTAAGTCTCTTTGTAGGTCTCTAAGGACTTACTTTATGAATCTGGGTGCTCCTGCGTTGGGGTGCATATATATTTAGGATAGTTAGCTCTTCTTGTTGAATTGATCCCTTTACCATTATGTAATGGCCTTCTTTGTCTCTTTTGATCTTTGTTGGTTTAAAGTCTGTTTTATCAGAGACTAGATTTGCAACGCCTGCCTTTTTTTGTTTTGCATTTGTTTGGCAGATCTTCCTCCATCCCTTTATTTTGAGCCTATGTGTGTCTCTACATATGAGATGAGTCTCCTGAATACAGCACACTGATGGGTCTTGACTCTTTATCCAATTTGTCAGTCTGTGTCTTTTAATTGGAGCATTTAGCCCATTTACATTTAAGGTTAATATTGTTATGTGTGAATTTGATCTTTTCATTATGATGCTAGCTGGTTATTTTGCTCATTAGTTGATGTAGTTTCTTCCTGGTATCGATGGTCTTTACAATTTGGCATGTTTTTGCTGTGGCTGGTACTGGTTGTTCCTTTCCATGTTTAGTGCTTCCTTCAGGACCTCTTGTAGGGCAGTCCTGGTGGTGACAAAAATCTCTCAGCATTTGCTTGTCTGTAAAGGATTTTATTTCTCCTTCACTTATGAAGCTTAGTTTGACTGGATATGAAATTCTGGGTTGAAAATTCTTTTCTAAAAAATGTTGAATATTGGCCCCCACTCTCTTCTGCCTTGTAGAGTTTCTGCCAAGAGATCCGCTCTTAGTCTGATGAACTTCCCTTTGTGGGTAACCTGACCTTTCTCTCTGGCTGCCCTTAACATTTTTTCCTTCACTTCAACCTTGGCAAATCTGACAATTATGTGTCTTGGAGTTGCTCTTCTCGAGGAGTATCTTTGTGGCATTCTCTGTATTTCCTGAATTTGAATGTTGGGCTGCCTTGCTAGGTGGGGGAGTTCTCCTGGATAATATCCTGCAGAGTGTTTTCCAGCTTGGTTCCATTCTCCCCATCACTTTTGCAGCAGTTCCAAGATGGATTCTGTATTGCATGAACACTGTATTTTGATCAACAGTTGGTTGAATTTGTGAATGGGGAACCCACAAATACAAAAGGCTGACTGTATTTACTTTCACCAGTGAGTTTTCTACTTTCAGATGCTTTCATGTTACTCATTGGTGCCCTTTCTTCAGCTTGAAGAACTTCCTTTAGCGTTTCTTGTAAGACAAGTCCAGTGGTGATGAAGTTCTTCAGTTTTTGTCTGGCTTGGAAAGTCTTTATCTCTGAGGAATAGCTTTGCTGGATACAGTATTCTTGGTTGGCAATTTGTTCCTTCAGTACTATAAAATATCCCACTTTCTCCTGCCCTTGTAAGGTCTCTGCTGAGAAATCCTGTGCTAGCCTTATAAAAACGTCCTTATATGTGTTTGTTTTTTTCTCTTGTTACTTTCAGGATCATCTTTTTGTCCTCAATCTTTGATAGTTTTATTAATAATATGTCATAGGGTAATGTTATTTTGATTGAATCTGATTGGTGACCTTTGAACTTCCGGTACATTGATATCAGTGTCTTTCTCTGGATCTGGAAAATTTTCTGCTATTATTTCTTCAATTAAGTTTTCTACCATTTTATCTTTCTCTCCTCCCTCTCAAACACCAGTGACTTTTGATGCTGTCCCATAAATCGTGCAAGCTTTCTTCGTTTCTTGTAACTCTTTTCTCTTTTGACCATATATTTTCACATAGTCTTTCTGAGTTTACATCTTCTTTTGCTTGATCAACTCTGCTGTTGGTGCTATTTCATTTTTTATTTTATTCTTTATATTATTTTAGCTCAATTTTAAAAAATGATTTCAGTATCTGATAAATATCTCACTTGTTTCTCTGAAACATCTGAAAGTAGAAAACTCACTGATGAAAGTAAATACAGTCAACCTTTTGTATTTGTATTTGTGGATTCCTCAATCACAAATTCAACCAACTGTTGATCAAAATATAGTGTTCATGTAATACAGAATCCACCGATACAGAGGGACAATGTTTTATATCCATGGGTTCTGCAGAGTGACTCCAGGACTTGAGCATCCCTAGATTTTGGTATCCACAGGGGGGTTATGGAGCCAATTTACTGCAGATACTAACGGATAACTGTATGCAGTCAAATTCAGAAGTTCTTTGAGCTTCCTTAAAGCAGCTATTTTGAACTCTTTGTTAGATAGTTCATATATCTCCATCTCTTTATGATGACATCTTATTTTGCCCAATTGATGATGTCATGCTTCCTTGAATGTTCTTGATCCTCGATGTATGTTAATGTATGCACATTGAAAAAGTAGGTACTTACTCCAGTCTTTGTAGTCTGGCTTCATCTGGGAATATCCTTCAACATTAAACCTGTCCAGAAATTCTAGGCAGGTCATTTTTTGCAATGACTGAGCCTGTGCCTGCTGGTGCAATTTCAGCTCTAGAGGGTATCCTAAGTCCAGGACTATTATGGTTGGTTGCATTGCTTGACTGAAATTCTCTCTAGCCATGGGAGCTGGCATAGCACTGGTCTGGAATCCAAGCCCTGATTGCCGATTTCTGCCTGTCAGTGTGGGTTGGTTATTTGGAGCCCAAGGCCACGGAAGTTGGCTGAACTCAGGTTTATTTTGCAGGGGCTACGGGTTCCCTTCTGGTGCCAGGGCAAGTCTAGAGACTCAGTCCATGTGTACCAGCTTGGAGTCAGGGGCTGTGGGGATCTCATAGTGCTCAGTTTTACTATGGTTAGACAGTATTTGAGGCTGGCGCAAAGTCCTACACTTTACTTTCCTCTCTCTTCCCTAAGTGGATGGTACCTCTCTCCATGCTGTGTGGCTTGGAGTTGGGTAAGGAGTGACATGGGTAATGTTAAACTGTCCTGCCTACCATCTCCAGTATGTCTTTCTCCTTCTCTCTGAGAATTCTCCATATTAATTTGTTGGAATCCTTTACATTAAGAAAATCAGTTTTTTGGGTTTTTTTTTGTTTTTGTTTTTGTTTTGAGACAGAATCTCGCTCTGTTGCCCAGGCTGGAGTGCAGTGGTGTGATCTTGGCTCACTGCAACCTCCACCTCCCAGGTTCAAATGATTCTCCTGCCTCAGCCTCCTGAGTAGCTGGTACTACAGGTGCCTGCCACCATGCCCGACTAATTTTTGTACTTTTAGTTGAAACGAAGTTTCACTGTATTGGCCAGGCTGGTCTCGAACTCCTGACCTTGTGATCCGCCTGCCTCGGCCTCCCAAAGTGCTGAGCTTACAGGCGTGAGCCACCATGCCCGACCAGAAAATCTGCATTTTAAGTATCATATAAGTTATGCTTTTTTCCAGTTTTGTGTTTAACTTTTGACTTTATTTTATATATATATATGCATATATATGTACACATATACATACACACATAAATATACACACACATATATATATACACATGATATACTTATACATTTATATATTTGTAACATATAAATATATAATTAGTTATTATTTTTAATATATAGTTTTTGCATTGCTGAATTAATCTTTTCTGTCATGCGTTTTAGCTGCTTTTATTCTGAGGTGACAAAAAATTTTTGTCACAGTTTCTTTCTTGTTCATTTGTTGTTACATTTATTTATTTTTAGGTTGTGATCCATTTAAATTTTATCCTGTTTTAATGTGTGAGGTACAGCTCCAACTTATTTTTTTGGATCAGAACTTCTGGTTACTCCAACCCTATTTACTGAATAATCCATCTGTATACAAGAAACTTTTCAATAACATGAATTCCCAGGAGCCACCCTTAAATATTATTTAGTAAATATTGTTAAGATATCAAAAGGGAGTCCCAGTCTATTTCGAGGTACAGCCATGTTTATAAATCACAGTAGGAAGTTTCATCTGGAAGGGAAGGTGAGAGTATGCTTTTGTAATGAATGTTATCCAAATGACTGGCTGCAAGCCTACTCTTAATTTGGGAGAAGACAGCTGCTTTCCAGAAATGGTTTGGTAATATATTTGCCTGCATTGATTTTTATTGATAAGATATGATATCAGCAAACTTGTATGCTTCCTGATCTCCTCTCAAACAGTTATTTGGGCTTTACATACGAGATATGAGTAGGTTTGCCTTTTTATTTAAGCATATTATTTTGCATGTTGGGTTATAAACAAAAATGTCCTTCTATTTACTTATTTATTTATTTATTTATTTTTATTATACTTCAAGTTCTAGGGTACATGTGCATAACGTGCAGGTTTGTTACATATGTATACTTGTGCCATGTTGGTGTGCTGCACCCATCAACTCGTCAGCACCCATCAATTCGTCATTTATATCATGTATAACTCCCCAATGCAATCCCTCCCCCCTCCCCCCTCCCCATGATAGGCCCCAGTGTGTGATGTTCCCCTTCTCGAGTCCAAGTGATCTCATTGTTCAGTTCCCACCTATGAGTGAGAACATGCGGTGTTTGGTTTTCTGTTCTTGTGATAGTTTGCTAAGAATGATGGTTTCCAGCTGCATCCATGTCCCTACAAAGGACGCAAACTCATCCTTTTTTATGGCTGCATAGTATTCCATGGTGTATATGTGCCACATTTTCTTAATCCAGTCTGTCACAGATGGACATTTGGGTTGATTCCAAGTCTTTGCTATTGTGAATAGTGCCGCAATAAACATACGTGTGCATGTGTCTTTGTAGTAGAATAATTTATAATCCTTTGGGTATATACCCAGTAGTGGGATGGCTGGGTCACATGGTACATCTAGTTCTAGATCCTTGAGGAATCGCCATACTGTTTTCCATAATGGTTGAACTAGTTTACAATCCCACCAACAGTGTAAAAGTGTTCCTATTTCTCCACATCCTCTCCAACATCTGTTGTTTCCTGATTTTTTAATGATTGCCGTTCTAACTGGTGTGAGATGGTATCTCATTGTGGTTTTGATTTGCATTTCTCTGATGGCAAGTGATGATGAGCATTTTTTCATGTGTCTGTTGGCTGTATGAATGTCTTCTTTTGAGAAATGTCTGTTCATATCCTTTGCCCACTTTTTGATGGGGTTGTTTGTTTTTTTCTTGTATATTTGTTTGAGTTCTTTGTAGATTCTGGATATTAGCCCTTTGTCAGATGAGTAGGTTGCAAAAATTTTCTCCCATTCTGTAGGTTGCCTGTTCACTCTGATGGTAGTTTCTTTTGCTGTGCAGAAGCTCTTTAGTTTAATTACATCCCATTTGTCAATTTTGGCTTTTGCTGCCGTTGCTTTTGGTGTTTTAGACATGAAGTCCTTGCCCATGCCTATGTCCTGAATGGTACTACCTAGATTTTCTTCTAGGGTTTTTATGGTATTAGGTCTAACATTTAAGTCTCTAATCCATCTTGAATTAATCTTCGTATAAGGAGTAAGGAAAGGATCCAGTTTCAGCTTTCTACTTATGGCTAGCCAATTTTCCCAGCACCATTTATTAAATAGGGAATCCTTTCCCCATTTCTTGTTTCTCTCAGGTTTGTCAAAGATCAGATGGCTGTAGATGTGTGGTATTATTTCTGAGGACTCTGTTCTGTTCCATTGGTCTATAGCTCTGTTTTGGTACCAGTACCATGCTGTTTTGGTTACTGTAGCCTTGTAGTATAGTTTGAAGTCAGGTAGCGTGACGCCTCCAGCTTTGTCCCTTTGACTTAGGATTGTCTTGGCAATGCAGGCTCTTTTTTGGTTCCATATGAACTTTAAAGCAGTGTTTTCCAATTCTGTGAAGAAACTCATTGGTAGCTTGATGGGGATGGCATTGAATCTATAAATAACCTTGGGCAGTATGGCCATTTTCATGATATTGATTCTTCCTATCCATGAGCATGGTATGTTCTTCCATTTGTTTGTGTCCTCTTTTATTTCACTGAGCAGTGGTTTGTAGTTCTCCTTGAAGAGGTCCTTGACATCCCTTGTAAGTTGGATTCCTAGGTATTTTATTGTCTTTGAAGCAATTGTGAATGGAAGTTCATTCCTGATTTGGCTCTCTGTTTGTCTGTTATTGGTGTATAAGAATGCTTGTGATTTTTGCACGTTAATTTTGTATCCTGAGACTTTGTTGAAGTTGCTTATCAGCTTAAGGAGATTCTGGGCTGAGACAATGGGGTTTTCTAAATATACAATCATGTCATCTGCAAACAGGGACAATTTGACTTCTTCTTTTCCTAACTGAATACCCTTGATTTCTTTCTCTTGCCTGATTGCCCTAGCCAGAACTTCCAACACTATGTTGAATAGGAGTGGTGAGAGAGGGCATCCCTGTCTTGTGCCAGTTTTCAAAGGGAATTTTTCCAGTTTTTGCCCATTCAGTATGATATTAGCTGTGGGTTTGTCATAAATAGCTCTTATGATTTTGAGGTACGTTCCATCAATACCGAATTTATTGAGCGTTTTTAGCATGAAGGGCTGTTGAATTTTGTCAAAAGCCTTTTCTGCATCTATTGAGATAATCATGTGGTTCTTGTCTTTGGTTCTGTTTATATGCTGGATTACGTTTATTGATTTGTGAATGTTGAACCAGCCTTGCATCCCAGGGATGAAGCCCACTTGATCATGGTGGATAAGCTTTTGGATGTGCTGCTGAATCTGGTTTGCCAGTATTTTATTGAGGATTTTTGCATCGATGTTCATCAGGGATATTGGTCTAAAATTCTCTTTTTTTGTTGTGTCTCTGCCAGGCTTTGGTATCAGGATGATGTTGGCCTCATAAAATGAGTTAGGGAGGATTCCCTCTTTTTCTATTGATTGGAATAGTTTCAGAAGGAATGGTACCAGCTCCTCCTTGTACCTCTGGTAGAATTCAGCTGTGAATCCATCTGGTCCTGGACTTTTTTTGGTGGGTAGGCTATTGATTGTTGCCTCAATTTCAGAGCCTGCTATTGGTCTATTTAGGGATTCAACTTCTTCCTGGTTTAGTCTTGGGAGAGTGTAAGTGTCCAGGAAATTATCCATTTCTTCTAGATTTTCTAGTTGATTTGTGTAGAGGTGTTTATAGTATTCTCTGATGGTAGTCTGTCAATTTTGTTGATCTTTTCAAAAAACCAACTCCTGGATTCATTGATTTTTTGGAGGGTTTTTTCTGTCTCTATCTCCTTCAGTTCTGCTCTGATCTTAGTCATTTCTTGCCTTCTGCTAGCTTTTGAATGTGTTTGCTCTTGCCTCTCTAGTTCTTTTAATTGTGATGTTAGAGTGTCAATTTTAGATCTTTCCTGCTTTCTCTTGTGGGCATTTAGTGCTATAAATTTCCCTCTACACGCTGCTTTAAATGTGTCCCAGAGATTCTGGTATGTTGTATCTTTGTTCTCATTGATTTCAAAGAACATCTTTATTTCTGCTTTCATTTCGTTATGTACCCAGTAGTCATTCAGGAGCAGGTTGTTCAGTTTCCATGTAGTTGAGTGGTTTTGATTGAGTTTCTTAGTCCTGAGTTCTAGTTTGATTGCACTGTGGTCTGAGAGACAGTTTGTTATAATTTCTGTTCTTTTACATTTGCTGAGGAGTGCTTTACTTCCAATTATGTGGTCAATTTTGGAATAAGTGCGATGTGGTGCTGAGAAGAATGTATATTCTGTTGATTTGGGGTGGAGAGTTCTATAGATGTCTATTAGGTCTGCTTGGTGCAGAGATGAGTTCAATTCCTGGATATCCTTGTTAACTTTCTGTCTCGTTGATCTGTCTAATGTTGACAGTGGAGTGTTGAAGTCTCCCATTATTATTGTATGGGAGTCTAAGTCTCTTTTTAAGTCTCTAAGGACTTGCTTTATGAATCTGGGTGCTCCTGTATTAGGTGCATATATATTTAGGATAGTTAGCTCTTCCTGTTGAATTGATCCCTTTACCATTACGTAATGGCCTTCTTTGTCTCTTTTGATCTTTGATGGTTTAAAGTCTGTTTTATCAGAGAGTAGGATTGCAACCCCTGCTTTTTTTTGTTCTCCCTTTGCTTGGTAGATCTTCCTCCATCCCTTTATTTTGAGCCTATGTATGTCTCTGCATGTGAGATGGGTCTCCTGAATACAGCAGACTGATGGGTCTTGACTCTTTATCCAGTTTGCCAGTCTGTGTCTTTTAATTGGAGCATTTAGTCCATTTACATTTAAGGTTAATATTGTTATGTGTGAACTTGATCCTGCCATTATGATATTAGCTGGTTATTTTGCTCGTTAGTTGATGCAGTTTCTTCCTAGCGTCGATGGTCTTTACATTTTGGCATGTTTTTGCAATGGCTGGTACCGGTTGTTCCTTTCCATGTTTAGGGCTTCCTTCAGGGTCTCTTGTAAGGCAGGCCTGGTGGAGACAAAATCTCTAAGCATTTGCTTATCTGTAAAGGATTTTATTTCTCCTTCACTTATGAAACTTAGTTTGGCTGGATATGAAATTCTGGGTTGAAAATTCTTTTCTTTAAGAATGTTGAATATTGGCCCCCACTCTCTTCTGGCTTGTAGAGTTTCTGCCGAGAGATCTGCTGTTAGTCTGATGGACTTCTCTTTGTGGGTAACCCGACCTTTCTCTCTGGCTGCCCTTAAGATTTTTTCCTTCATTTCAACTTTGGTGAATCTGGCAATTATGTGTCTTGGAGTTGCTTTTCTCGAGGAGTATCTTTGTGGTGTTCTCTGTATTTCCTGAATTTGAATGTTGGCCTGCCCTACTAGGTTGGGGAAGTTCTCCTGTATGATATCCTGAAGAGTGTTTTCCAAGTTGGTTCCATTTTCCCCCTCACTTTCAGGCACCCCAATCAGACGTAGATTTGGTCTTTTTACATAATCCCATACTTCTTGCAGGCTTTGTTCATTTCTTTTTCTTCTTTTTTCTTTTGGTTTCTCTTCTCGCTTCATTTCATTCATTTGATCCTCAATCGCTGATACTCTTTCTTCCAGTTGATCGAGTCAGTTACTGAAGCTTGTGCATTTGTCACGTATTTCTCATGTCATGGTTTTCATCTCTGTCATTTCGTTTATGACCTTCTCTGCATTAATTAGTCTAGCTGTCAATTCTTCCACTCTTTTTTCAAGATTTTTAGTTTCTTTGCGCTGGGTACGTAATTCCTCCTTTAGCTCTGAGAAGTTTGATGGACTGAAGCCTTCTTCTCTCATCTCGTCAAAGTCATTCTCTGACCAGCTTCGATCCGTTGCTGGCGATGGGCTGCGCTCCTTTGCAGGGGGAGATGCACTCTTATTTTTTAAATTTCCAGCTTTTCTACCCTGTTTTTTCCCCATCTTTGTGGTTTTATCTGCCTCTGGTCTTTGATGATGGTGACATACTGATGGGGATTTGGTATAGGTGTCCTTCCTGTTTGATAGTTTTCCTTCTGACAGTCAGGACCCTCAGCTATAGGTCTGTTGGAGATTGCTTGAGTTCCATTCCAGACCCTGTTTGCCTGGGTATCAGCAGCAGAGGTTGCAGAAGATAGAATATTGCTGAACAGCGAGTGCACCTGTCTGATTCTTACTTTGGAAGCTTCTTCTCAGGGGTGTACTCCACCCTGTGAGGTGTGGGGTGTCAGACTGCCCCCAGTGGGGGATGTCTCCCAGTTAGGCTACTCAGGGGTCAGGGACCCACTTGAGCAGGCAGTCTCTCCGTTCTCAGATCTCAACCTCCATGTTGGGAGATCCACTGCTCTCTTCAAAGCTGTCAGACAGAGTCGTTCGTGTCTGCACAGGCCTCTGCTGCTTCCCCTGTTGTTTTTTAGCTGTGCCCTGTCCCCAGAGGTGGAATCTACAGAGACAGGCAGGTTTCCTTGAGCTGCTGTGAGCTCCACCCAGTTTGAGCTTCCCAGCGGCTTTGTTTACCTACTTAAGCCTCAGCAATGGCGGGCGCCCCTCCCCCAGCCTCGCTGCTGCCTTGAGGTTAGATCGCTCAGACTGCTGTGTTAGCAATGAGGGAGGCTCCGTGGGCTTGGGACCCTCCCGGCCAGGTGTGGGATATATTCTCCTGGTGTGCCAGTTTGCTTAAAGTGCAGTATTGGGGTGGGAGTTACCTGATTTTCCAGGTGTTGTGTGTCTCAGTTCCCCTGGCTCGGAAAAGGGATTCCCTTCCCCCTTGTGCTTCCCAGGTGAGGTGATGCCTCGCCCTGCTTCAGCTCTCGCTGGTCCGGCTGCAGCAGCTGACCAGCACCAATTGTCCGGCATGCCCCAGTGAGATGACCCCAGTACCTCAGTTGAAAATGCAGAAATCACCAGTCTTCTGTGTCGCTCGCGCTGGGAGTTGGAGACCGGAGCTGTTCCTATTCGGCCATCTTGCCCCGCCCCCCATATATCCTTCTTTCAGGGAAAAATACAATTCACCAGACTCTATTCTCGAGGAAACTGGAAAAGGTCTAAACTTACAAGATCATGCTTGAGTTCAACCATGAATACAATAAATGAAAGGACCCTGTGGCATTTTGATTATCTTGTGCCGTCCCTTAGTATCCCTTACTGGCAGCAAAAGGAAGAACAAGTATTGTCTGAGTTAGGACCAGTTTCTGGGTAGGCAGAGTTGGGGATTTGAGAAGACTCACTGACACACAAGGTTGCTTTCTCACTAGCTTGCCAGAGAGCCCAAACATTCATGCTTAGACAATTCTTTTTTATATTGGGTATCACAACAAATTTATACTAATGAAAAACAGGAGTTTATCCACTTGCATACTAAGAGGTGTTCCTGTTGAGTATTACTACCATCAGTTAAGAGCAAGTTACTTCTAATTCTAACTTCACATCAGAATGCTTGGGAAGTTTTTAAAAACACTGATTCTTAGGCCCCATCCATGAATGCAAATCACTCAAATTCAAGACCTCTGATCTCAAGTCCAGGAATTTCTCCTCTTTATTATGAACTCATTTGAAATAGCAACGTGGACAAAAGAAAGAGTGGACGGGAAGGGGATGAGGGAAAAGGTCTGATTTTAAGGCATCAAAATAGTACTAGAGACTTAGGGGGTTCCAAGAGATGGTAGAAGGTGCTAAACAGGGCAGGGAAAGGGTACTGAAGGTAGACCTCATACTGAAATACATTTATTTTCTGTATCTAGAAGGGCAAGTAGAATATTGCTATATCTTGTGTGACACAGATAATTGCTCCTTTTCCAGGGGAAAAGTGTAGACTTTTCAGAGGAAAATGCTGATGTTCTTTCTCCTTTTTTCTTTTAAATGATGTGCTTCTTCAGGGCCTTGACCTTTTTCCACTTATAGCCCTGTAAATACTGAGAGGCTTTTTAATGTCATAGTTCCAAGGACTTGTTTGGGTTTCCTACAGGGCCAGTGCCAGCCATTTCCTTCAGGAAAAATAGTGAAATCTTGCTAATTCATAATTCACAGGGTAGAATATTTTCTAAGATTTCATATGCTATAAACAAAGGCTTATCTTGGCTTTCCAGCTTACATTTATAAGGAAGTCTCTAAAGCGTTTTGCAAACAGTACTTGGGCCTAAGAAACAGTTTAAATCGTGTTATTCCTGGCAGGTCATTGCCTTGCTCTGAGGATAAATTTGATGCTGTGTGCTGAGTAAACATTTATATCACACAATCATAAGCATTTAACAAAGCTATTTTTGATTTTAAATGCTGGCTACTTATTAGATATGTACCTCATTATCAACTCATGCTGAGAAGCATATTCAGAGTTGAGCTTGAGCTGAGCTTCTGGACTAAGCCCTTAGCTTTCCTTTGTGCAGAGCTGGGGGAAGCTGTAGTGGAAGCCTAGGCAGCCTTCTGCAGGCATGGATGTAGTGACTTACCTTGGCCTGGGGTAAGGCTGGATCAGTTTCATTCTCTCAATCCTCTCTTACATTTTCCTAAAACTGCACCACCTCCAATTTTTGTTTTTTCTACTTCTGTTTTCACAGGTACCTGAGTCAGTACTGTGAGGCCTCAGCAATGACTGTCTTCAAAAGCTGGTGTTTTGGCAGGGGTCGGTGGCAGGGGGCGGGGGGAACATTTTTCTTCCTATTGTTGCCCTATTAACAGTTCCATATCCTTAGCCTACCATAAAAATTGAGGGGCCCTATCAAGCTTATGAAATGCTGGAAATGATGTATCACAGTATCTAGGACTGATTGATACTGCTTGGGTCTGTCATTTTTCACTTTGTTCCAATGTAAACACCAGTTGTAGAGGTGCAAAATGCAGCCCCTTACAGAGTTATGTGTTAAAGAATAGAATCATAAACATGGGAGTAAATTCATTTAAAAACAAAAACATTCACATTTGAGAAAACTTTTATAAGGTTCATCGTTAATAATCTTTTCTCTATTCATATGATTCCTTTTTGCAGTCAGTGTTTAAAGTTAGTATACATATGTCTCTCATTCAGTTGTGAAATATGAAGGTAATTTTGTTAAGTTTTTGTATCTCATCTCAAATGCACAGCTTGACAGATAAAAAGTGCTCAACAATTGTCTAGTCGAAGAATAAGTGTAAGGCAGAACTGGCAGGCATTTTAATGTTTTGGATTCTGAAGGCTGAATTTTGGACACAACTACAAGCCCCTCGATACTCCCTGCAGTATGGTTGAAAAAGTTGACACAGTGCCTGGCAGGAATAGGCTACTCGATTACTTCTAACTATTCACACGATAATTTCTTGGGTGCATACCATGTGCAGGCATTTGGCCCAGGCACCTTCTCTGTTTTATTTCATTGAGTCATATCAGCATCTCCGAGTCTGTAAAGTCGGTCTTTTCCTTGATTCCCTGAAGGTTAAATGAGACCTAAAGAAACATAACCTAATGGACACACAATTGTTAAGGGGCAAAACCAGAATTCAACATGTGAACATAGGAGTTAAGGAGAACTCCTGCTTGGTTCTTCTGCATTCTTCAGTTTCTAAAAGCCTCCAAAGCCTTTTGTCCCTGAAGGCCAGAGAAAGGAAAGAGAAGGATGGGGCGGGGTGCCTGAGGGGTTCTCAATGGCCTCTGATTAATTTCAGTCCCTGTACTTACCAGTTGCACTTCTCATTGTCTTTCCCTAGCTGATTGTCTGTGACTTTCAAAATATAACTTAACGGGGACATTTGAGAAATTACTTGGAGAGAGATAATCTATAGAATGTGATGTAATTACTGCTCACTGCAGGGCTGCCCCGAGGATTGACAAGGGTGTGTATTGAGGCGGCTTGTGAAGAGGACTTGAACGCTGTACCAGCTGCATATCCCTGGCTTCCTCCCAAGAGCTCCTGATGGGATATTCTCCATGATTTCTAAGACCACCTGGAGTTATTAGTCCCTTGAGGACCCCCATAAGATGCTTTATTATCCTTTCCTTTGCTCCCCAGGTGCCTTAACTCAGATCCTCATTCATTGTGAGATTGGGAAAACATGCACGTGCAGGTCTTGTCTTAGGTAGCAATAAAATGCTATTACTAGATCCCCAAATGTAAATGACACAGGCAACTATTTCTTAACATCAATAAATCTAATGTCTGTGTAATCAGAAACCAGAGATCTGAACTCCACCTTTGAGCTAACTCAAAATCTGTATCATTGCAGTCATTAGAAACCAGTTTTTATTCCTTGTCTTATTGAAGGGACTGCTGTTTATTGTTTTTAATTTTTAAATAATGATTTTTTTATTTTTAGATATAAACCATCAGGCAACTTTAAAAGTTTGTTTTTGAGGAGGTAAGAGTTGAATTTAAAACAACAAATGAAGCCTTTGCATTACTAGCGTTCTTTTCCATGTACGTTATATAACACTGGAGTGTTAGAAATATTTTTGAAAGTATTTTTGTAAAAAATATGTATTTCTAAAAAAAAGCATCCATGAGAAAGAAATGAATTTATGTAAAAAATTTTTCAAATAAATGTGTAAAAATTTTCACCTGGGGCACACAAATAACGTGAGAGTATGGTCATTTTCAGTAATATTACACTAACAATTTCCAACTGTATCTCTATGTACGGTTTAAATTTTTTATGAACACAAATTCATTATAGAACAAATTATTGCATTTAAGAGAAACATCAAAAGCTGACTGTTTATTTACTTTTACTAGTTATTCTTCCTCCATGGAAATTATGCTTCTGAATATAGTGAATAAAACCAGATGTGATCACACTGATTTTGACTTAGTGCTATTTTCAACATAATAATATTTCCTATGGGATAGAGAGCAAAGAAGGGAAGGTGAAGGGAAGAAAATCACCTTTGCATTTCCACTGTGTTAGCAGGTCATGAATTTGATGTGTTACGTCATAATACAAAAATTAGCTGGGCATGGTGGCAGGGGCCTGTAATCCCAGCTATTCGTGAGGCTGAGGCAGAGAATTGCTTGAACTCGGGAGGCGGAGGTTGCAGTGAGCCAAGATCATGCCACTGCACTGCAGCCTGGGCGACAGAGCGAGACTACCTCTCAAAAAAAAAAAAAAAAAAAAAAAAAAAAAAAAAAAAAAAAAGAAGAAAGAAAGGAAAAGAAAAGAAAAAGAAATAGAAGTATAAAGGGGAATCATAAGAATTCTAAATGGTAGTAAGTATTAAGCCCCAAATAGTTTAAATAAAACTGAAATGTGAGATAGGATTTGATAATAGTTTGTATGTTTTAACTAAAAGTTACAATTTAAGATGTATAAATATAAAAATTTCCATACAACATAAAGTATTGGCAACCACATAAAGACCAGGGGTATGTTTCAGGAAAAAAAAAAATTAGAAAATACCCAAATTAAGCTCTATTTGAATTGTAAGGTCAATGATATTTTGGTTGAAATGCAGATGCGTTTAGTCACCTTTTGGGTCCCTTCCCAAATCTGTTGAAAGCAATGGAAATTTCCTACCAAAAATATCACATTTTTGCATCAAACATTTTTTGAGTGTTACAGGTTCCCTAAGTTCATTAATTCCAGCCTTCTTTCATCCTTCTTTTGGGGTTCATGAGGTCAACGTGGAAAATGTCTTAAGTGTTAACACAGATCTCATTCTTTAAAATATTGGTGGGATGGTTGGACTTTGTTCTTTAGAATTCTGCAAGACCTGCAAATGTAAACAAATCTTTCATTAGTAGCCTAACTAGAGCAGGGTCCATGCTTGAGGAAATATACAACTAGGGGAAAATAAAGTTATGGAGTTGCAGATTGGAACAGGGCTATAATAAAAGTTCACGTTTATATAGTGCTTAAGGATGGTTTCAGTGTATTACAGGATTTTACTTATTAACCATCACAACCTCACCTTAGGGGAAGTTTTGAGAGGGGTGATAAACTGTCTATCCTTGGCTTTACATCTTGACATGGGTTGGAATGGGGTTCTTAGCTGTGGTGCCAAGAAAATGTTATAAGAAAGCTAAAAATTTCATTGCCTGGAATTTTAACATATTTGGATGTTTAGCTATACACCTGACTAACAGATCAAATTTGTTAGATTTCTATAAGGTGTCAGGCTTTGAGTGACATAAATGGCATTATGTGAAGGGTAGGGAATTCCCAGGTAAACCAACTTGTGGACCAGGTGGTGGTTGTTTTTTATTTTTGTTTTTTAGCCGCATCCATATGCTCCTCTATTTTTGAGTAATAAACACTAGAATTGCATTATTAAAATTTAAAATTACAGAAAATTTCAACAGGACATTAACAGCTTTTTAAAGGTGAAGTTCTGGATTATGTCCCTCAGTAGAAAAAAAATATGTTTTCCATATATATATATTTCTAGACTCATGGCAAATACCTGAAAACAAAATCTTCACTTCAGCACTGGGAAGTATATGAAACTGTTTTCAGACCACACAACTCTGTGAGCTCATCGCCAAGAATTGGTCTGCAAGGTCATCAGAAGGGCAGGCTATTTGTAAACTCCTTTTGACTTAGCTGGTAAGACAGAAAGTTCTTTCTTCATGGCTAAATGATACTTGAGAAAAGAAAAAATGTGGTGAAGCTGGATGTATCTAGTTGAAATAAAAATGACTACCTTATTCCTACGTAAGCAAAATATACCACTTACAAGAAAAAAAGGAATTTATGAATAGAAATAGAATCAGATCACAGTGCATTTCTCAATTCTCCACTGGGTTTTATTACTCCAGTGTTGTGTTTTTACCTTTTATCGTAGCTGTCATTCGTCCTTGTACTTTAGATAGCAGCTTATCAACCCTTGTTATATCATTAGCTTCTTTAGGGTGAGGATCTTATCTTTATTTTTGACCACACTTCCTGTGCCTGCCCCTTTTCTTACATCAACTTCTGTTCCACTTGGGATTTTGTACTCACAGATGTGCCCTGAATATTTATGAGATTTACGTGAATGGTCCAATATCGATTCAGAAAAATTTTGGCCCATTCGTACAGATTATTGAAAATATTCCCTTTCCAACTCAGGCAGCAAGGCCTCTAGCTTAGTGCTCACTTTTCCTCTCTAAGCATATTCATACCATTAGGGAATTAATTTCTTCTAAACCAAAGCTCTTATCTCCTCATAATTCAGTATGTCTGTTTTTGATTCCCACTATCATTGTGGTCTCTCAACTTACTCCTGTTAACACAGCCATATTCGTGGCTTTTATAATACCTCCTCTGTTGATCTTCAAATTTTGCCTAAATAGGCAATAACTTAGAATGTGTTCATGAGTGAGCCAGTGAGCTCAGAAATTTGGAACCCCTTTGCCATGGAGGGTGATGGTGAGCTTAGTGATAACAAGAATTTCCCAATTGTGGCATCTACTTTTCAAATCATCTCTTCCATGTGATAGTGTTTTTATATAGTTTGTTTTGCCTGCCTCCCTTCATTCCCATCTCTCTTCTTTCCTCCCTTACTTCTCTCCTTCCCTTCCACTCTTCTTTCCTTTATGGGAAGAGCCTTTCTAAATCCTTCAATTTGTGGTTTGAGTTTTGAGTCTTTTATTGAAATTACATGTTGATATGCTAGGGGTATACGAAAGCTTTTTTCCCAATTTGCAAAAAATGTTTATATTATTATTTTTATACTATTTTGTATTAAAATCATCCCAGATATCCCCAAAATAGAATGCAAAGTTTACATTTTAAGTTTACTTTGAAATTTTAAAGAAATTTTCTTCTAAGTTGTCTTTAGATTACATATCCAGACAGATTGGAGGCATCGAAATACTTCCTACTCTTTTTTCAATGTTGTTAGAGATATTGCTATGACACTTTTGAGAAGTATTCAAAACAACTCTATTAAGATAAGCTCCCTTTCTTTACTGTCTTCATCTTATATCTCTGGCTCTCAGTGAAATTCTACCATTTTCCACTCAAAATCCAGTTGATCTCTGGAAGGAGGTGGGGTGTGCCTTTGTATGAGCTCTTAAGAATTTATGTAGCATTGTTTTCTAGCTCTTCCATCAGTGAAATCAAGTTGGTAGCTTGAAATTTACCATGGTGGAGGATATCTACAGCACAGAAATTGGCAAAGGCTACAAATAAGTTTAATTTTTTTTCTTTTTTTAGAACTCGTTAAGTATGTACCAGCACACCCTGTAAGGTTGATTGATGCTTGATCTAGGTGTCCTCCATATGCTTTGTGTGTTACTCCTGTGGCTTTACTAGCTATTATGCATTAGTCTCTGGGGATAAGGGATGTAATAAACCTTTGTCCTAGGTCTCACAAATAGCTTGGCTATTAATCAAATGATCATTTGGTCTGGCTCCCTTTGTTCAGTCCTATGCTTGTAAGTATGGATGTGTTAGCTCTAGACAGAACCATAGATAAGGAAGCTAAAGCTCAGAGTGATTAATGACTTACAAGGTCACAATTCTAGTTAGATGCAAAGATGCTGGGGCAAGAATCCGGGTTTTCTGAATCCTAGGTAGATTTTGTTGCTGTTATACAACTCTATCTCTCATAATTAAAAAAAAATCTGAAATCATAAATATTCCATTGTAATAAGCTTCAGAAAGCATTGCAAGCCACAGATTTAGCTTTAATACCATTAATCTTTGCTTTTTTTCTAATCTAAAAAATAAGATACATTAAGAAAAGTTGAAAATGTAAAAATGTTGGTAAAAAACCAAAACTCCTAACAAATTAATATATATGTTAAGAGATATATACGTTTAAACAATTTACCATCATCTGTCAACTTTTAAAGGAATGCCTGGATCTAGCTCTCATGACTTTCAACCAAAGTGACACAATTTTTCCAGTAATTTTAACAGTTTCTCCCAGCTTACTGGTTAAAGAACTCTGTAACATCTTTAGCAAGAAACAGAAAGACAGAGGGCAGCATGGGACCAGAGTGCAGCTGCCCTTCAGAAGAACTTGACTGTACAACTTGCACATCTGAAGAGGTAGCCAAGAAAATAGAGAGAAGAATGGGAAGTGAATCTACCCACATCCTCCCCTATCCCCTCCAGAAAGAAATGCAGCATCTCTTTCTCATTGTTTAAGAAGAAAAGGGGGGTCTCGGAGACAAAGCCAATGAAGGATAAATGAGTGCTCTGCCAGTTCAAAGTCAATGTGAAGATTGGATGGGGAAGCGTGCGGAGCTCAGAAGGTATTATTTTTAGAGGGTGCAAACAAGAGAACTTGCCTGGCAGAAGGGTTTGTGCAGGCTCTTCCAGCCTCAGTAATTGGATAGGTTTGGCAGACTGAAAGAGGGGCTCGTGGTTCCTGATGAATGCTCCACTTGTGCCCGGGTGTGATTTAGCATGCTGCTGAATAAACACAACACGGGAAAGGGAAGGTGATAACTACCAGTCTCAGCAGAAAGACAGAGCCTATAAATATGCCAGGGGGTCAATAGGAGTGATTTCATTCTGCCTGCACAGGACTGCTGATGAGGTGTGACGGGGCAGCGCCACTTCATTAATGCATCACAGTGGTGAAGAGCACCTGAAGCAGCAGCAGCAGCAGCAGCAGCAGCAGCAGCAGCAGCAGCAGCAGCAGGCTATCACCTACCTAGGCTGCAGCTATCAGCAAGGCCAACCCAGAGAAAGAAAGGCAACAATAGACCAACGAAGATGCCATAGGCCACGCCTTCCTGCTTCATCCTCCTCCTGTATCCTTTCATTCTCCTTCTCCTCTTTCCTCCCCTCCCAATCTCCCTCCTTCCTTCCCTCATTCCTCTACTTCCATCTCTTTGCTATTTCTAGAAAGAATCTTTTGTCTTGCTAGGCAGAGCATTCATAACAAAGGAAAGAAAGGAGGCGTAGATGATGAAGCACAGTAGAACACTTTTAACTGCAGGAGTGTTAGGATATGAACACTGCTGCTAGGATAGAAAGGAGAAAATCCTCAGACTATGTATGCTGGATTGTTTAGAGGGGAAAAGTATTTCCATGGAAATCACCTATAAAACAGTTCAGAAATGAAAATAAAGCTATTTTCCTGCAACTAGCTTTTTTAATTTTCTTTCAGAAATAGCACACAAATGTCCCCAGGCACTTTTCAGTTACCCCACTGTTCATGGCTCCTTTCCCAGGCTCAGGCGCTTCTCTTTTCCCATTTCTCCTGGACATCCATTTGCCCCTTGACATTCTACCTCCATTGCCAAGGCCAGAGAACATAACTCGTGCTCACTCTTCCACTGAGCTCCTTTAGGCTCTGTCCTTCTCTGGCTGAGTCTGACAAATGGACCGGCAGCCCTGCCACCCTGATTGCTCAGTCATCTGAACCACGGTTTCTGATTACTGCATGATTGATCTGGCTGTGGCTGGTCCAGAGAATTGGAAAGAAAAAATAATTATAAAATACATTTAATAGTTCTCCTGGACATCTTTCCTTTTTTTATATTCAGTTAGTGCAACACTACAGCTATTTACTGCACCTTTGCAATTTTTAGGAAAGTGAGTAGGTCAAGAAGGAGTTGTAAGGCAAACTGTTGTATCTTTCCCTGCGTGGCCTGCCTTTCATGGTTACAACTATGTCAAGACTATACATCACTATGAATAATGTATTATGAACAAGTATAATAATATTTGTTAGACACAACCATTTCTAACAATTATTTTGTAAGTAGAAAAAGATAAGCAGATAAACAAGTAGTGCCCATTTTGCTTAAAGCAAGGTTTGTTTCCAGATGTCAAAACTTCTAGGCTCTAAGATGCTCATTTTTCTTGGCCCACTAACTTATAGCATGTTTCTAAGTTTCATAAGCTTAATATAGCCCTAATAATTTTTATGTATTTTTGGTGTATGTTTACATACACTAATACTAGTTAAGACTAAAACTTTAAGAGCATTATTTAAAATCATACATTCATGTTGGATTTCATGAGTCCAGGCCTGAATACTGCCTCAACTAATGTTGAATTGATTTCGAACAAAGAACAATAATTTTGTAACTTGAAATGTTTTTGTTTTGTTTTGTTTTGGTATCTGAACAAACTATTCAGAAAAATACCCATTAATAAAGAAGTACTTAGAATGATTTGGCTTGAATTTTGTTTAGTTTTGTCTTTCCTAACTCTGCTTCTAATTTGTGGACTTTCTACGAGAAGTGTCAATGTTACTTGTTTTTATATCCTCCGGTAGGTCTTGCTTGATGTTTGTGTATAATAGGGTATAGAATACTTTTTAGTTAAATGAAATCTATATTATATTTTAAGAATTTCAACTTAAGTGGAAACAATATTTAGGTGTATGTGGAGTGGACAGGTAGGGCAGGCAGGGAAACTCCTAAAAGTATACTTACTATGATAGTAAATATCATTCTAGATTTCTACCAATAGTTCTTCTGATTATTATTTAAGATGGAAATATAAGAAATCACAGAGGCAAAATCAAGCTAAGAAATGAAAAGATTCCTTAAGAAAAAACAAATCAACAAGGATACTCATCAGATAAATAATGAATGATGAGCATTTTCCAGTGTATAAATGATAAGTGATGAAGCAGTAGCTGGAATTTCTACTTTACAAATGCCAAATGAGCAAAAGGAAAGATAATTGATAATTGTCTTTGTCTTATAAGCTTTGGAAATGCCACATATACTACCCTCCCCACACAGCTTTTTTTTTTTTTTTTTTCCCCCCCAGAGCAAGAGAAAATCCAGTGACTGGAAAAGAATAAGAAGAAAAACACTGACCAAGATAATAATCCCAAGAAGTCAAAAATTAAGACCTGAGAGGAAGAAGGCAGACTAAAGAAAGTAGGTGAGACAGTGACCTGAACCAAAGTGCTGGCTCCACGCTCTGTGACGTTGGGTGTCCTCACTGCCCTCAGAAGCATGGTCTTGGTGACACTGGTCAGGTGCATGAAGTGTTAGAAAATTTTATTAAAGATTCCATGGTTGCATCTCCACCTTCATGTCTAGATAGTTATTTCTCCTCCTTCTTTCACTCCCAGTCCATACCTTGCCAATCCATTTCTATAACCTTTTTAGTATGAATAAAGTCTGACCGTTGTGAATGGACCCACTTGTTATATAATGAAGAGGAAGTTTTTGTTTCATTGTTGTTAGTAATTTAAGATATGCCTTGGTGTTTTCTCCCTGTTTCTTGCTGGTCTCATTGCAACTAAATGTTTCCTCTGTCCCCTACCCTCTTTCTTCTCCTTTGAGAACTCCAGTTTCATTAGGCCTTTCCCACCCCTCCAGTGGGCCATTTGAAGGTGTCCCAGACCTCACTGATGCTCTACTCATATTTGTTCAAATCTGCTCTTAATCTCATTCAGTATATTTTTCATCTCTGAAATTGTAGATTTCACTTCCAGGTGTTGGATTTGGGGTTTTTTTGTACATCTTCCATGCCTTTATTCCTCTAGCTTTTTGAACATATGGAATAGAGTTATAATAACTGATTTCATGTCCTTGTCTACTAATTCTCTAGCATATGTCAGTTCTTGGTTCCTTTGATTTGTTGATTTTTCTCCTCATTATCAGTTGTATTTTCTAGCTTTTTTTCATGCCTGATAATTTTTGACAGGGTGTGAATTTTATCTTATTGGGTCTTGAGTAGGTTTTTAGTCCTACAGATCTTCTTGAGCTTTGTTCTGGGATGCCTTTAAGTTATTTAAAACTCAGTGGGATCCTTTCAAGTATTGCTTTTAAGCTTTGTTAGTTGAGTGTAGAGCTGCATTTAATCTAGCATTAATTTCACCCTGTTTGTGAGGAAAGACCCTTCCGGGTACTTTATCTAATGCCCCGTGAATCATGAGGATTTCCGGTCTGACTGGGGGAAGTGGGGGTAGTGTGGGCGGGAAGGCACCATTCTTGGCCCTATGTGAACTCTGGGTAATCTTCCCTCTAATCCTCTCAGATGGTTCTACCTCTGGCCTAGCATACTTTCCTCACATGCATGAGCTGATCAGTGCTTTGCTGAATACTCAGGGGAGCCCCTCTGCAGATCACTGGAGTTCTCTCTCTGTACAACTCTCTCCTCTCCAGTACTCTGTTCTTCAAACATCAAACTTATTCCCTTGACTCTTACCTTCATCTGTTTACCTCAGGGAGACACTGGGTTCTGCCTGACTCACCTTCCCTTCTCCATGGCCTAGAAGCCTCTCTGAATAGTGATGGGTTTTTTATTTGTTTTCTACCCTTCAGGGATTCCTAGCCTTTATGACTTGATATCCAGTGTCTTCAAAACTGTTGTTTTATACATTTCCTCCAGTATTTTTGTTGTTCTGGCTGGGAAGTCTTTCAGGTAAAACCAGTCCTTCCTACTCCTTCTTGGCCAGAATAACAAGTCCTTAATTTTCTTATTTTTAAAATGGCACTTTAGTATTGTTTTTTACTTACCTACTGAGTTGTGAGGATAAAGCAAGAAGATGTATTTAAAAAATGCATTTACCTAACTTATTTATAATCTACTTTCTTTCAAAGATTTTTAGAGATAAAAACACTAACATCAGATAAAAACATAAGGTTGAAAAAGTAGATGAAACCAGGACCAATATCCCAAATGTTTATCTTAAAATTTCATTCAACTGAAATGTGTTGAATGCTTGCTTTGTTCTAAGACATAGGCAAGGTACTGAATAGAGCATACCAATACTACTCTGCACTGTTGACTGAGGAGGGTGTGTAGACTTGGTCATGTTCCCAGGATGGCCCAGGAGAGGCCTATGATTACCTGACACCAAGACTGACCTTCTCCAAAGGCTCCTGGTAAAGGGGAACCCTGTGACGCAGGCACTACAGCCCTTACTTCTATCTAACACTTCTTCCCCTTTGACACCCATATCAACAGTGTGTCACCCTCTGAAGTGCTTTAGGTTTTCTTAGCACTCTGTACCTTCACTGTCCTGATACTTCCTTTCTGGATTTCCCTTAGTGTTGCTCACACCTCTTCCAGAAAGCCTTCCCTGTTCCCCTCATCAAACTCTGTGCTTGTCTTGAGAGATCCCAGTCTTCAACACTTACCTCTGGCACAGCTTATGTGACCCTGGGTTATGAGGGTTTTCTTATCTGTCTTCACTGCAAACTATAAGCTCCTAACAGGGAGGGATGATTGTTTTTTTATTCTGTATCTTCAAGGCCTAGGATACAATGGCTGGCATATAATATATATTAACAATGTTGAATAAATGCACAAAATGAATGAGTTAATCCTAAAATAAATAGAAGAAGCAAAATAAAGGCCTAGTTCTGATAAGTTCCCTCAGTATTTGTATCATGCTGAAAGCACAGTTCTGGTAAGGCATATAGCCGCTCAGGTACTCATTTAACTGATGGCCTGGCAGAAAATGACATATGTGAAAATGTAAGACATTATTATTCTACTGCTGTGAAGTTTTATTTAGGCTGACCCTCTTACTTTATATGGTTCTTTTATAATTTCTTATGCTTATTTAATAATGCTTTCTGTGGACTGACTGTGTCCCACTGTTGAAGCCTAAAACTCCAATTGATGGTATTAGGAGGTGGGGCCTTTAGTAGGTAGTTAGGTTATGAGGATGGAGCCCTCATGAATGGGATTAGTACCCTTATCAGAAGAGGCATGAACAATTATCTCTGTCCACCAGGAAAGATGCAAGGAGAAAGACAGTCATCTGCATACCAGGAAGAGGGCCCTCACCAGACGCTGGATCTGCTGCATCCTTGATCTTGGACTTCCAACCTCTAAAACCATGTGAAATACATTTCTGTTGTTTTAACAACCCCATCTACAGTATTTTGTTAGGGCAGCCCAAGCTGACTAAGATAGCCTTATTACACCTTATTTTAGTAATTATAATCATTTCATTAATAATACGATCCCTGAAAGTAGCTCCTCCCCTACCAGCACCACCCATTCCTTCTCGTATCTGATGGTCATGCTGATTACCCGGAAGCCATTATGTTGAAGGAGCAACAATTTCAATTTTAAACCTTGTAGAGTCCTGTGATTTTGGCATCATCTCTCAATCTGTATGCTTATACAATCTGCTAAGATGATAACAATTGTCCTGAGGGGAAAATTTAGGAATTGTTTTATTCAAAGTTTTTTTTTGGCGTAACAGTTAAAGAAAATATTTGTGGGTGATAGAAAATGACTGATTTTACCTTAAAACAAAGATTAAAACATGTTGGCTTGCCATGAAGGGAACGGGATGTTTTTTTCCACATATGATTAAAAACAGTGGGATAAAGGGGTAAACACTAAAAATCCTTCAAGGATGTATATTTATCTCCTCTCCATTTTAGAGAAAGGAAGAAGGGACCTTTTCCTTCACTGGGTGATGTAGGGAATTTGCCTAATACTGTTATTGAACCTGGTGGGCTGGGCCTGGCCAAAGTCAGCTTTTCCTCCTCTCTCTGGATCAAATTATGGTGATGTGGCTGACATTCAATAAACCCCAAACACAGGCCACAGGCCAGGAGCACTCAGGTAACAAGACATGACCTCTATCTTCAAGAAGAGGAGGTAGAATTGCTGGGTCCCTGAGATGGGGGGCTTAGTCTGCCTCATTCACTCTTTCATCTCCAGCACCTACCACAGCACCTTGTCCAGGGTACAAATTTAATAACCATTTATCAAATGAATAAATGGATTCTGTCACAGTATAGCACTGATATTCTGGAAGCTTAACCAAATTAATAAATTTTGTGGCCTGACATGGTGGTGTGTGCTTGTAGTCCCAGCTATGTGGGAGGCTGAGGGGGGAAGATGGCTTGAATTCAGAAATTTGAGTGCCCAGCCTGAGCAATAAATTGAGATGACCTCATTTCTGAAACAAAACAAAACAAAACACTAAAAACAATAAAGCAAAACACAAATAAATTGTGAAGTGAGTATAATTAGTTTTACCAGTGTTGGAATGTGAGGCGAGGAAGTTTCTGAGCGTGACTCCATGGAGCAGGTGAATTGGGTTTTGAAGGTTAAGTAGAAGTTTTTCAGATGAAGTAGAAAGGGGCATTTCAGTGGTTGTTGAGATCAATGGCAGGTAGACCAGATAAGGAACTAGTCTAGTAACCAAAGCAAGTGAAGGTGAAGACCTGGCTGAGGGTAGTGTTAGTGGGATTGGAGAGGAGGAACAGATTGGGAATTTATATGAGAAAATCAAATAAATGCCACTTTGATGCTGACTGATATACAGCTGGGTCACAGAGGACTCAGAGAAGGCTCTGAGGGCATCCTGGGAGGGAGGGCACTGCATCAGCTCTGTACTTTCTTCAACTCCACTTAATTTTTCTCTCCTAACTAGGACAAAAGCATAAGAGGAACTTGTCTCTTTGTTCACTGCTGAGTCTTTGGTGCCCAGAACAGATCTTGGCACAAGGACATTCAACTTCTGCTGACTGGATGATTCAGATGTTGCAAATGTCACCTTCAAGGATGCCCATACTGCCTGGATTCTAACTTTGAAGTCTCACTGCTTTTTTTGTCATTGGTATTTCAGTATGGAGACCTTCTATGTCCAGACTTAATCAATTTTCTGTACTTGTCCATTCTGCTTCTGCTGGTGTTTTGCAGTAAGCCAGAAGTCAACGGGATATTGTGGACTGCAGGAAGAGGTTAAACAGATAACTCTGATTAGACTTTCACAATGGGGTCCCCATATTGCATTTATATGGCCATACATTAATAATTACAACGAATTATTATGATAAAAGGGGCCTTTTATCATAATAATTCTAGTAACTGGTATTTATTTAGCACCTAGTATGTAGTAGGAACTCTCCTTAGTACTTTATATAAATTTCATTTAATCTTTCTAACAACCTTGTATTATTTAATCTTTACAAATCTTTACAACAACTAACTATGGTTTTTATTTCCAATTGGTAGATGAGAAAATTGATGCTCAGAGGTGTTGTGCAACTTAAAAATGTACTGCAGCTGGGAAACCACCTGCTGATTTCTCATTACAGCTAAGGTGCCAGAGCTAAGGAATAACTTATGCCTATAATCTGAGCATTTTGGGAGGCCAAGGCGGACGGATCACCTGAGGTCAGGAGTTCCAGACCAGCCTGGCCAACATGGTGAAATCCCGTCTCTACTAAAAACACAAAAATTAGCCAGGCATGGTGGCGGGGGGGGGGGGGGGGGGGGCTGTAATCTCAGCTACTAGGGAGGCTGAGGCAGGAGAATTGCTTGTACCCAGGAGGTGGAGGTTGCAGTGTGCCAAGATCGCACCATTGCACTGCAGCCTGGGAGACAGAGCAAGACACCATCTAAAAAAAAAAAAAAAAAACAAGGTGGCCAGGCCAGGAGATGGAGACCCAGAGAGGTCCCTTTTCCTATGATGCTGTCATAATTTTCATGCTCCTGATTGTACCTGCCCAATTATTAGCAGACATACAGACAATAGCAAATCTCAATTCACAGTCACATGGTGGAATTCCTTTGCTTAATGCCGTGAATTCATCAAGAAAAAGGGAATTGTTTTAGTTACAGCTCTGAGTTAAAGGTAGGTGGTGACTAATCAATTAGCCAATGCGTGTCGCTTGAGATGAGAAAGTCAACTTCTTGTGATATTCAGGGTTCTCAGGTGTGATACCACAACATTAATGCCAGATACCTGTGCTCCTACCTGAGACAAACTCATGGTTTCAGAGAGCAGGTCAAAGCACTAAAATGAATGTATTAGAATTAAGCTGGCTTCCATCACAAAGCTTCATATAAATATTACACTGGCTCTATAAGACACTCAATGTTTGGTTTCTGAACCTATTAATATATAATGAGGATACGATGTAATCAATATCGTTTGTTTTGATTTTCTGTTAAATCCGCTTTAGTAATAAGAATGCAAGGTAATTATTCAAAAAGGCTTTTCAACAAATGTCAGTTTCATTGATTAAAAATCAAATCAGTGCTTCATTTGAAATGATATTTACAAGCATGCTTTAAGCTGAAATGAATAATTATCAGATTATTGAACAGCAAGTTATCTGCAAAGAATTGTCTACTTCTTTTTTTCTTTTTGTACTGAGGCTTGATGTCAAATAATAATACAGGACAAACCAGAGGGTACTGAGAAGAAGTGTCAAGATTTTGCTTTGAGGGATTTAATTTTCTTTATACAGTGCCCTCCTCTGCTGGTTATAGAATCTTCAAAGACTGAAGTTTTGCGGGGCCGGAGCTGGGTGTTGTCGCTGGGGTGGGACTGGCAGCTGTTCATCATATTGCAGTATGAAATTCCTCCGCTTTCCTGTGGTCCTGCTGCCGCGCATGGCGGCTATGCCAAGACAGCTCAGGAATTTCTTTTCACTCTAAGATGGCTTTTGTTTCTATGTATTTCTTTTTTTCATTCTTTCACATAAAACAACGCAAAAGTAGTCTGTCATCTGTTACAGAGTGGTGCTGAAGGCAATGTGAATTCAGAGCCATTTGTTTTTTCTGGGACTAAGGAATGTGCACAACAACTACTCCAACAAATTTAGACTGCAGTGTGTTCATATTTACAAATAGACATGTACATATAAATCAAATCACCCAAACTACGTACTGCATGGATTTTAAAATGTTCTTTGTGTGGTTAACTCTTATTTGAATTACTTCAACAAAATGCTAAAACCTCATTAAGATATGCTGTCTTCATTCACTTAATCATTACCCTGTATACTTTTGAGGGTGCTTGAGACATGACAGCAAAAGTGCTGCTCAAAGTCCATAATTCGGAAATCTCACATTCAAGCCAGGGAGACTGACAGTAACAAACAAACAAGTGAAGTATGGAGCTTGTCAGATGGCGAATGGAGTCATCCAGGAAGAGAAGCAGGGAAATGGATGGGGAGGACTGGGCAGGGAGTAGTAGTTTCCAATTGGGTCATGGGAGAAGTTTTACTGAAAAGGTCATCACTGAGCAACACCTTGAAGAGTTTGAGGGAGTAAGCTCTATGAGAATCTGGAGGAAGAGCATTCCAGCCTTGGGGAACAGAACATGCAAAGGCCCTGCTGGGGTGGGTAGCTGACTGCACAAGCTGAACAAGGAGGCCAGCGTAGGTGGCACAGGAAGAAGGGAAAGAGGAGAGATGGCAGATCTAACCAGGGAGCCACAAAATGGAATCACTGGTTCCTTCTCTTTTATAACAGCCAACATCTGTTATAAAAGAGAAGTGTTATAATAACTAACTGAAGGCTTGGGGGCTGTTGACCTCACAGGCAGCTCATGTTCTTTCTGAGTTTTTCCCTGTGTGATCACTACTAACTAAACCACTTGATTAATGGTCCACCACACTGTAAATAGGAGTGCTCCTGCCTCTGTGATTCCAGGATTTGTTTGGAATTTGGCCTTGCCATGTCAACTGGATTGGCAATTTTATTCTAAGAGAGAAATTAACAGGGCGGAAAAATACCAGAGATGAGAAGACTGACCATTTAGTTGTAATTGAAAGCAGCATTGGATAGAGGTATGTAAGTCAAATGTGGCAAGTTTTTCAGAGGTAATTCTGAGTTTTCTTCTAAGTTGAGATATTTTGGTAATGGTCTTCATATGAAAAATAGACTAATGTTATTACATACCAGGTTTCTGATTCCTAGCACTCAGAATGTCCTGTCTCTCCTTTTGGCTCTTCTTGGGCTCTACTGAAATGGCAGAAAAAGCTCAAGTACCATGTTGGGCTAAATGACTAGATTAAGGCAGTGGGGAGGGAAGAAAGGGAGGGAATGGAGATTTATTTGATACTACTTTGGCCAGACATATTACTTTCTTTGACCCTCACAACTCACTGTGAGGTATGCAGAGAAATCTAAGCAATCTTCTCTGTGTTTCTGACTTCCTCACAGATCTATGGAAGGGAATTCAATTAAGTGATAGAGAGTGTGAAGATGTCAAAGTCAAGATCCACATATATATTAATGGTGGCTAAGGGAAATGCCAATTCAAAATAGTTCCTCATCTTATTAGAGAACTCCGTCTCCAAGCCCCTTTAGAGATTAAAATCATCTCCAGCATCAGGGAGTCCTGCTTTCTTAGGTTACACATTGTAGTCTGCCAGAAATACAAATCCAACACCAGAAAATATCGAAGAACCCAACCAGTAAATGATCAAAAAGTTTGCAATTAGGGTGGATGAAAACCTAGGAAATGTGAAGACCCTTTGTAATTCTATGGCAACAGAAAATTAAATTTCTATAATAACAAATTACGATATAATGAGGTCACATTAGTGGAATAAGAGGTCCAGATGCCTCAATGATTTAATCTCTCTCTTCATGTAAGCTTGCATCGAATATTAATGAGTATTTTGATTGATAACATATTTAGTTCAAAATAGGTCTTTGAAGACAGCTGTAAGAGTTTTAACATTTTAAAGATGCTGTGATAGAAATTCATTTTATTAAGTGGCTGATAAGAAAAAAAAATCACTGTATAAACCTGCTAATGTCAGACATACCATTATGACCCATCTACTGCTATTGAGTAAAGAGACGGTAATGGATCTTTATCGGGCTATTCTTTGAACACTATAGAAGCTCATTTTCCTTATTGAAGAAAAAACCAAGTGACACCAATGAAACAGGTAGAGTAAAAGCATTAAAATTAAGAGAAGATAATTTCAAGTAAAAGCTACCTAAATATAAAATAGCTTTGCTGCCTCAGCTTTTGGTAAAATTGCAATGGCTTTGAGGACTTAGGAGTTATCTTAGTGAGGCTGAAACCTTCCACTAGTGCTGTCCAATAGCAATGTAATGCAAGCCATAAATGCAAGCTATATATGTATTTTTTAAATTTCTAGAAGCCAAATTAAAACCATAAAAAACCATGAAATTCATATATTATTTAACCCAAACTATGCAAAATATGATCATTTCAACATGTGATCAAATATACATTATTAATATATATATATATTACATTAAGCCTTCAAACCACATCCTGGTTCTTCTCCTGCCCCAAAGAATAAGAATGAATCTAGTTTCTCATTTGCATGACAATCTCTTTCACATTTTGCAGAAGGTCTTATTTGGTCGCTAAGTCATCTCTGACATGTTAAATATCCAAGTTCTAATAACTATTTTTGTTTTGCCTCTTCACATCTTCCTAGTTACTGTGCTCTGGGCATCCTCCTGTTTTAACAAATGGCATTCTAAAGTTTCATTCTCAGAATTGGTGTTAAGAATATAATGGGACTGTGAGTCCTCCTTACAATTCTATTAGTGTGACAAGCTATTAGATAAAACTAATAGTTTACTAGACGGGGCAGTAGACTCCAGAAGTTCAGGATGAAACTGCCAATTTCCTCTGCCTGGAGATCCCTTGATGCCAGGGTGTATTTACTGTGAAGCTAATGAAGCTCTAGCTTCAAGGTCCTCTCTGGCATGGGCCCCTTTAAGGTCCTGGGTGGGCTTTAGCAATGTGTTTACATGATTATATGATTGTTTTTAAAAAATGAGATTTTGTAAAATAATTTTACGAAAACAAAATACTTTACTGTACTTTACTACGCTGTCTTAACCTTTGCTTTCTTCCCCATGTTGGGAATAGCTGTAGACATTTTTGGAATTGAGCTAAGGATGGAGCTGAGTTGGGAATATATTTAGTTTGAATTCAGTGGGATAATTATGTGGTTTGTAGTCATTTATGTATAGTTATTTCAAGCTTGCTCAGTGCAGGAGTAAGTTCCAGAAATCTTTCTGCTTTTCTCTGGGCCTACTTACCAGCATTAAAACATAATGACAGGATCTGAGGCTGTACTTTGATGTAACAATATCCTGTGGATCCCAGAGCCAGAAGCTGGTCTGTAGAAAGTTCTTTCAGTCTTTCCTATTCAATTGTAGTAAATGATTTTGTTTTTACTAACACTTAGTTAAAACAGAAGCTCTCTATTATCAGATATATACTTCATAATATGGTATGTAAAATTGTTACAACATATACATTTTTCCTTTTTTGATTGACTTAGACAACATAGAATTTATAAGATTTTCTGTGTTTTTAGGACAAACATGTGTAACAGTGCTACAAGCAGTGCACAGATCTTTTATGAGAAAGTAACTTGGACAGGCATTTCTCCAAATTTTATAACAGTCCTAAAAATTTATGTGACATTATGTGTAATGAGTTGTGAAATCAAAGGAAAATGTTCTATACTAAAAATAATGAGAAACACGTTTTGATCCACCACGTCAAGATTAAAATATTTTTCTATTCTCTCTAGAAAAATATTACAAAATCAGTTATATAAATAAGTAAAGAGTTTATAGCCAAAAACTGTAGGAAAACTGTATTATATAGATATGTCTGATAAGAAATTAATATTATGTTATTTTTCTGGATTTTATGGTATTTGTGGTACTTCTCAGCTTTGTAAAGTGCATTTGTGACTTTTTTCATTCTCATTAAGTAATTATATTTAATATTTAATAATTATTTCAAAAATAATCATTGCTTGATGAATAGTGAATGTTTTTCTATTTGTAACTTTGTACTCTGTAATAGCGTTGCTTTTCCACATTTCTATGTCTATCAAATTTCTAATGTCATTTTTCACAGAATTAAAAATACTGTCTAATTTAATGATATTGGTTCTTCTAATCCATGAGCATGGAATGTTTTTCCATTTATTTGTGTTGCCTATGATTTCTTTGAGAAGTGTTTTGTAGTTCTCCTTATAGAGATCTTTTATCCCCTTGGTTAGTTGTAGTCCTAGGTACTTCTTTTTTGTGGCTATTGTAGATGGGATTGATGTTCTTGATTTGGCTCTCAGCTAGCATATTATTGGTGTATAGAAATGCAACTGATTTTTGTACTTGATACTGTATCCTGAAACTTTACTGAAGTTGCTTATCAGTTCTAGGAGACTTTTGGCAGAGTTGTTAGGGTTTTCTATGTATAGAATCCTATCATCCACAAAGAGAGTTCGACTTCTTTTTCTATTTGGATGCCTTTTATGTCTTTCTCTTGCCTGATTGCTCTGGCAAGCACTTCCAATATTATGTTGAATAGAAGTGGTGAAAGTGGGCATCCTTGCCTTGCTCCAGTTCTCAAGGGGAATGGTTCCAGCTTTTGCTCATTTAGTATGATGTTGGCTGTGGATTTGGATAGATTGCTCTTATTATTTTGAGGTATGTTCCTTTGATGCCTAGATTGTTGATGGTTTTTTTTTTTTTTAAATTCATGACAGGATATTGGATTTATTGAAAGCTTTTTCTGCATCTACTGAGATGATCGTATGGTTTTTGTTTTTGATTCTATTTATGGGGTGAATCATGTTTATTGATTTGTGTGTGTTGAACCAACCTTGAATCTCAAGAATAAAGCCTACTTTATTGTGGCAAATTAACTTTTTGATGTGTTACTAGATTCAGTTCACTGGTATTTTGTTGATATTTTTGTCTGTGTTCGACAGGGATATTGACCTGAGTTTCTCTTTTTTGTGTGTGTGTCTCTGGCAGATTTTGGTATCAGGCTAATGCTAGCTCTGTAGAACGAGTTAGGGAGGAGCCCCCTCCTTGATATTTTGAAATAGTTTCCAAAAAGAATTGTATGTCTGGCAGAATTCACCTGTGAATTCATCTGGTCTAGGGCTTTTTTTTTTTTTTTTTTTTTTGGTTGGTAGTTTTTTTATTACTGCTTAAATTTTGGAACTTATTATTGGTCTGTTCAGGTTTTCACTTTCTTCTTGGTTCAATACTGGGAGGTTGTGTGTTGACAGGAATTTATCCATTTCCTCAAGATATCCTAATTTGTTTGCCTAGAGGTGTTCATAACAGTCTCTGAGGATCTTTTATATTTCTGTGGAATCAGTTGCAATGCCATCTTTGTCATTTCTGATTGTGCTCATTTGGATCTTTTTTTCTTTGATAATCTAGTCTACCAGTCTCATTTATTCTTTCAAGAAACCAACTTTTGGCTCTTAGTTTCATGACTCTTTTTTCTTTTCTTTTATTTATTTATTGTTTTTCAAATGGGATCTCACTCTGTTGCCCCAGCAAAACTGCAGTGGTGTAATCTCGGCTCACTGCAACCTCTGCCTCCCAGGTTCAAGCAATTCTCCTGCCTCAGTCTTCTGAGTAGATGAGATTACAGGCACACACTACTATGCCTAGCAAATTTTATTTGTCTTTATAGTAGAGATGGGGTTTTGTCATGTTGGCCAGGCTGGTCTTGAACCCTTGATCTCAAGTGATTCACCCACCTCGGCCTCCCGAAGTGCTGGGATTACAGGTGTGAGCCACTGTGCTTGGCTAATGGATCTTGTGAATAGATTTTTGCATTTCAATTTCATTCAGTCCTTCCTGATTTTAGTTATTTCTTTTGTTCTGTTAACTTTGGATTTGATTTGTTCTTTTTCTCTAGTTCCTCTAGGTGTGATGTGAGATTGTTAATTTGAGATCTTTCTAATTTCTTGATGAATGCGTTTAGTGATATAAACTTTCCTCAACACTGTTTTAGCTGCATCCCAAAGATTTTGGTAAGTTGTGTTTCTATTTTCATTAATTGCAAAGTTTTTTTATTTCTGCCTTAATTTCATTGTTGATCAAAGAGCTCCTCAGAAGCAAGTTGTTTAATTTCCAAGTATTTGTGTAGTTTTGAGAGATCTTATTGGCATTGACTTCTGCGTTTATTCACTGTAGTCCAAGAATGTGCTTTGGGTGATTTCGATTGTTTTGAATTTATTGAGACTTGCTTTACGATTGAGAATGTGGTCAACGTTAGAATATATTATGTGTGCTGATGAGAAGAATGTATATCCTGTGGTTGTCGGGTGTAGATGTCTATTAGGTCCAGTTGGTCTAGTGTTGAATTTAAGTCCCGAATTTCTTTGTTAATTTTCTTCCTCAATAATCTGTCTAACACTGTCAGTGGGGTGTTGAAGTCTCTTATTATTATTGTGTAACTGTCTAAGTGTTTTCATAGGTCAAGACAAACTTGTTTTTATGAATCTCGGTGCTCCAATGTTGAGTGTGTGTATATTTAGGATAGTTAAGTCTTCATGTTGAATTGAAATCTTTATCATTATTAATGTCTTTCTGTGTCCTACTTGATTGTTATTGGTTTAAAGTCTGTTTTATCTATTATAATAATTGTGACTCCTGCTCTCTTTTGTTGCCTGCTTGCATGGTAGATCTTTCTTCATGTTTTTACTTTGAGCCTGTGAGTATCATTACATGTGAGATAGGTCTCTTAATGATAGCAGACAGTTGGGTCTTGCCTTTTTATTCAGCTTTCCACTCTATTTCTTTTAAGTAGAGCATTTACATATAGGGTTAGTACTGATATGTGAGTTTTTGATCCTGTCATCATGTTGTTAGCTGGTCGTTTTGTCGACTTGATTGTGTAGTTGTTTTATTGTGTTTGTGGGCTATGGAAAACCAAGATCAAGTATCGCTTCCTTTTTAAATGACTTTTTGAATCCTTAATCAGTTGAAAGCCACATAAGAATTGTGCAGTATTTTGTTTTTACCCCTTAGAACCATTATCAAAATTTGCCCTGTTCTCCTTCTCTCTTAGTGTCCTGCAATTATTAGTATAATGATACATTTTTTTTTTAATCAAAGAAAAGATCTGACACAGAAGGCACTGAGACGTAGAGGCTTGTACATGTAACTGGGTTTCCAGGGACAAACTCAAGAGTGTAGTTTTAGGTAGGCAATGGTCTAGAGAAACTGCCAGTGCCAAGGAGGTCTAAGAGGTGTCCTGATAGGTAGGTGGATTTCCAGGACACTAAATCTGTGCTGGT
This sequence comes from Rhinopithecus roxellana, assembly GCF_007565055.1. Classification (NCBI taxonomy): domain Eukaryota; kingdom Metazoa; phylum Chordata; class Mammalia; order Primates; family Cercopithecidae; genus Rhinopithecus; species Rhinopithecus roxellana. The sequence continues at coordinate 35,978,892 of NC_044557.1, forward strand.
AATAACAGTGAGCCAAGCAGATGGTCATTATCAAGGGGATTTGTAACAACAGCCCAGTGGCAGAGTTAGAATTTAGGAGTAGCAATCAATCTCTCAAAATACAGAAATATTCACAGCCAGACATAAGCCTTAGAGAAACTGCATACAGGCAAGAACTCTAGGGCCTTAACCACTGTACCTAGAGGTATCCTAATTCCTGGGGGAGTAGTTATAGCCACAGCACCAGGTGGGTTGACTTGATCCTCATCTAGACTCTTTGAGCTTTGCCTAAGCAGAAAGAGGGTAAGAGCAAGCCTGGAGTGAGATGGAGCCTACTATTAGGAGTTTACGGGGCAGAGCCTGGAGGAGGGCAGTGTGGTTGAGGAGTATGCCAGAAAACTGCAGTATTCCTTTCAGGCAGGGACTATGAGTTCATCTGACTAAGTATTCTCAGACAAGGCACATTGTAGATGCTTGATACTTAAAAAAAAAAAAAAAAAAGAAAGAAAAGAAAAAGATTGATGTAGATCTTAGACCTTTAATCCTGTAGTTACTCCAGAACTTGTTGTCTTTTCTAATATGTGGCTCCCCAAAATCAACAACTCTGGTGTGTGACAGTGAAAATTTTGACTTGTCTTGATGTAGTGGCTACACTTTATAAATGCCGTATAGCACTTTCTCATAGCATTTTGTGACAGCTATGCTTGTTTAACAAATATTAGTACCTAATAAGCTTGTAACCAACTTGACTTTTTAAATTTTTTATAAGGCCTGATTTCAAATTTTGGTTCTCCTATCTTAAACACAAAACTGGTTATTCAACCAAAATACAGGATTTTATGTTTATATAAGTTAGATTTTATCTTAAAGGCTTTTGTTTGAGCATTATAGAATATTAGGATAATTATAAATGAGTTATAGATCCCTTCTAGAATTATGCCACGAAAAATGTTACTAAATTTTATTATTTTTAGCTACTTATTACTTGAATAAACTTATGTAAGTTTTTCTATACATGTAAGCCCTTGTGCGTGTGAGTATGTGTTTTTGGCATATTTTTTATGCAAAGAACTTTGATCAGTGTTCCTTATATTTACTGAAAAAAGAGATTTATTTTTTATTTATTTTAATTTTTAATTTTTAATTTTTTTTTGAGATGGAGTCTTGCTCTGTCCAGGCTGGAGTGCAGTGGCATGGCTCACTGCAACTTCCGCCTCCCAGGTTCAAGTGATTCTCCTACCTCAGTCCCCTGAGTAGCTAGGATTACAGGTGCATGCTACTACACCTAGCTAATTTTTCTATTTTTAGTAGAGATGGGGTTTTGCCATGTTGGCCAGGCTGTTCTCAAACTCCTGACCTCAGGTGATCCACCTGCTTCAGCCTCCCACAATGCTGGGATTACAGGCATGAACCACCGCACCAGGCCGATTTAATAAAATTTTTAGAAAAATAGAACCAAGAACAGATTTTCCTAAGCCTGCTCAGTTATTTGGAAAATGTCATTCTTAGGATTAAATAAAAGAGTATTTAACAAATTTTTGGAATATGGAGGCCCTTAATTAATTTTAATTAAGTTGTAAGGACAACTGTCACAGATTTAATTTTGATTTGTAATTTTTTTTTTTTTTTTTTTTTTTTTTTTTTTTTTTTTTTTTTGAGACGGAGTCTCGCTCTGTCTCCCAGGCTGGAGTACAGTGGCCGGATCTCAGCTCACCGCAAGCTCCACCTCCCGGGTTTACGCCATTCTCCTGCCTCAGCCTCCCGAGTAGCTGGGACTACAGGCTCCCGCCACCTCGCCCAGCTAGTTTTTTGTATTTTTTAGTAGAGACGGGGTTTCACCGTGTTAGCCAGGATGGTCTCGATCTCCTGACCTCGTGATCCACCCGTCTCGGCCTCCCAAAGTGCTGGGATTACAGGCTTAAGCCACCGCACCCGGCCTATTTTTAATTTTCAAAACATTTTATTTGGAAATAAATTACAGCAATAGAAATAATTAGTGTTTATATAATGCCAATATATCCCTTAACCAGATTTACCTATTGTTAATGCATTATGCCGTTTGCTTCAATATTTATCATCATTCTCTCTCTCTGATACTGTTACCAGTTTTAGTAAAATTAACATTGATACAATAATTTTATCTAATATAATGCCCATATTTCAATTTTGTTATGTGCTTTGATAATGTTTTTTACTCACTTTTTCCATTTAAGGACCTCTTTTAGGATTAGGTATTGCATCTAATTGTTATTTCTTTAACCTACTTCCAGTGGGAAGAATTTTCACAGCTTTTATTATATTTTTATGACACTGGCATTTTTCAAGAATTCAGTATCACTTCCTTTTAACACAACGTTCCTCATTTCAGGATGGTTGACACTTCCTCATGATTAAAATCAATATACGCATTCCAGGTTGGAACAGAAGAAATGCTGTATTCCTCTGAGGACATTACTTCTGAAGGTACGTGTTGCATGCCCATCTGCTCCTCAATGGTAATATTAATTTGGATCAAAGCAAGCATCATTGATGATCTCATCCAGTTTATTATTGTATGGTTGTAATTATTTTCTCTTGCAACTACAGAGTCTGAGGGAGAAACTTTAAGATTATGTAGATAACTTTGGTTGGTCCTCATCAAATTTCCTCCCTACATTTTGCCCTCATTGGTAATGCTCGTTTGAAATTATTTTTATCCTGATGGCACTAAATGGTGATTTTCTGCCTCCACCTTTCCCATCATATTTTCCTAAAGGCTCTAGGGATTCTACTGTGAGAGCCCTCTCTTCTCCACTATTTATGTATTTATTCAAATAGTTGGTTAGTTATCTATTTGTTATTAGTACAGACTCATGGATTCCTGTGTTTTCAGTGGTCTATAATTAATTGCTGTCCGTATTTATTTTGGTGGTTAAATTGGCTTAGATTGAGCCAGTGGGAGCTCCTTTCCACTTGTAACAGACATCCATTGTTTTTGTAGTTGTTGGTTGTTTTAGCATTTACTTATTTGAGGAATAACAGCAAGTTCCAGGTTCATTTTGCTCCTACTTGTTTTGTTATGATGTACATTGGTTTTCGTCCATGGTTCCTGGCTCATAGCTCCCATAGTTCTTGTTATAGTCTTTTGTTACAATGTTCGGTGTGTTAAGCCTCAGAGGCAGGCCTCTACCTTTCTCCTGCCCTCCTTTTATCTGCTCCAAGGTAGGACTCGGGGTCTTAAGAACCTCCCAGGAGAGAGTCCCACGCTATACCCTAGGGGGAGGAATGTTGATGTCCTGAGTTCTCCATGAAAAAAAAAAAGGAAGAAAATCAAGAAAACTGGGTTCAGAGAGCTTCTGGATAGCTCAACACATGGGGATTCCTGGAAGGTGGCTCATTCAGGGAGGTCATGGAAGCTCCCTGCCGCTTCCCCAATACCTCGCCCTATGCGTCTCTGCATCTGTACCCTTTGCAATGGCCTCCATAATGAACCAGTAAAAGTAAGTGTATCCCTGAGTTTTATGAGTCCCTCCTGCAAATTAATCGAACCCAAAGAGGGGGTCATGGGAACCCCAACTTGAGGCCAGGTGGTCAGAAATTCTGGACACCTACTCTTGTGACTGGCATGTGTGAGGATCAGTCTTGGGGACTGGTGTCCACTTTTTGGTGTCTGTGAAAAACAATTCCACGCATATGGTAACAGAAATCTTCTTCCGTGTTGATGACTGTTACGGTGTGAGAGCAGAGGAGAAGCACAGTTTGAGTTTTCCCTGCATACTACCCGACCACAGGCCTGGAGTCAGCCATATGTCTGAAGAGCTGTCCTTCTATTTGGTGGGGAATGGTACTAGAGACCAAGATGTTATTGGTTTATGATATATGTCAATTTCACCTTTCTAAACGAATTATTTCTGTAACCTTTTTTTTTTCCTTATGAGAACCAGAATATCTCCCTAATATAAGTCCGTGGCAATTTCAGAATTAGCTTTGAGATTATATTAACAGAACCCTTTATTATTTTAGTATGTATTTTACTCAGACCCAGTGATTTGAATTCATTTTCTATTGCTGGATACTCTTTATTAGATTATACATTTTGAATTTCAATATCTTCATTATAGTATACTTGTCTTTTTTGTTTTAAATGCATTATGTTTCATAATGGGAATGCAAACAAAATACCATACATATTAGGGTTCTTGAAAGGGATAGAACTGATAGGATACATATAAATATTAGTATGAAGAGGAGTTTATTAGGAGAAATGACTCACACAATCACAAGGGAAAGTCCCACAATAGGCTGTCTGCAACCTGAGGAGCAAGGAAGCCAGTCCAAGTGCCAAAACCTCAAAAGTAGGGAAGCCAACAGTGCAGCCTTCAGTCTGTGGCTGAAGGCCCAAGAGTGCCTGACAAATCACTGGTATAAATTCGAGTCTAAAACCTGAAGTACTTGGAATCTGAGGTTTGAGGGCAGGAAGCATCCAGCATGGGAAAAAGATGAAGGCGAGGACTCAGCAAATCTCCTCCTTCCACTTTCTTCTATCTGTTTTATTCTAGCCATGCTGGCAGCTGGTTAGACGGTATCCACTCAGACTGAGGGTAAGTCGGCCTCTCCTAGTCTACTGACTCAATGTTAATCTCCTTTGGCAACACCCTCACAGACACACCCAGGAACAATACTTTGTAGCTTTCAATCCAATCAAGTTGACACTCAATATTAACAATCACGCCCTATGATTTGATTAGCTTTTTATTTTGGGCATCGTTACACACATACAATAAAATTCCCAAAGTATATAACTGAATGAAATTTTACAAATTATGTATACCTGTGCAACAATTTATATCAACATATAAAAATTTACAAACAACTTCAAAGCTGCCCTTATGTACTCTGTTATTACTCAAAATATTCATTATTTCTGTTGACAATGTTTTTTACTTTTCATTGTACAAAATTTATACTTCTTTTCTAAATTTATTTCTATTTCATTTTTTGATATTATTGTGAATAGACCTGTTTTCTAAATAATATTTTCAATTATTTAGTGTCAGCATATAGAAGTACAATAGATTTTTGTGTATTAATCTTGTATCCTGAAATCTCAGTAGACTCATTTATTACTTCTACTCTTTGTTTTTATTGGTAGATTTCTCAGATTTTCTATATACAATATAATTTCATACTTATACTAGATAGTTTTACTTTTTCCTTTCTGATCTGGATGCTTTATTTATTTGTTTATTTTTACTTGTATATTTGCTTTGGCTGGCATTTCTAGTACAATAATATGTGAAAGTGGCAAACTAGCCATGTCTTGTTCCTTATCTTAGTCGGAAAGATTTCAGTCTTTAACCGTTAGTTGTAGCATTAGTTGTAGGTTTTCTGTAGATGCCTGTATTAGTCTGTTCTCATGCTGCTAATAAAGACATACCTGAGACTGGGTAATTTGCAAAGGAAACAGGTTTAATGGACTCACAGTTTCACATGGCTGGAGAGGCCTCACAATCATGGCTGAAGGAGGAGCAAAGTCACATCTTACGTGGCAGCAGGCAGGAGGGCATGTGCAGAACTCCCCTTTATAAAACCATCAGATCTCATAAGACTTACTCACTATCACAAGAACAGCATGGAAAAACCTGCCCTCATGATTCAATTACCTCCCACCTGGTCCCTCCCATGACACGTGGGGATTATTACAATTCGAGCTGAGATTTGCTTGGGGACACAGAGCCAAACCATATCAATGCTTTTTAACAAATTAAGGAAGTTTTGTTGCATTCCTAACTTTCTTAGGGTTTTTATCATGAAAGCGTGTTGGATTTTGTAAAATGTTTTGTCTGTGTCTATTGAGATGATCATGCGGTTTTTGTTCTTTATTCTATTAATATTATGTATTACATTGATTTATTTTCATGTGCTTAACCAGTCTCACACTTCTGGGATAAATCTCACTCGATTGTGGTATATACTTCTATTTATATATTGTAAGATTTACATGTTATTGGGGATTTTTTTTTTACATCTAAATTCATAGGGATGTTGTTTCGTAGTTTTCTTTTCTTGTAATGCGTTAGTCTGTTTTGGGTGTCAGAGACATACTAACCTCATGAAACGAGTTATGAAGTGTTTTCTCCTCTTGTGTATTTTGGAAGAGTTTGTTACGAGATAGTATTAATTAGTCTTTAAATATTTGGTAGAATTCATCAGTAAATTCAACTTTTTTTGTGGTAGGCTTTTGATTTATTTTTTACATTATTGCTTTAATCTCTTTACCTGTTTTAGATCTATTCAGACTTTCTATTTCTGTTTTGAATTTCAGTATGTGTAATTGGATTATGCTTTGTTAAAGCTCTATATTTCATTATTGACCTTCTGTCTAGTTACTTTCTCTATTATTGAAAATGGGGTATTAAAGCCTTTTGCTACTATTGCTGAAATGTTTATTTTTCCCCCTTCAGTTATGTTAGTTGTACTTCATGTATTCTGTTATCTGCTGTAAGGTATAGTATACTTGTCTTTTTTGTGTTTTTATAATTTTTGTGTGTTTTTATAATTATTGTGTCTTCTTGATTGATTGACCTTTTATCATTATATATATCCTTTTTCTTTCTTTTTTTTATTTTTTTTTCTTTTTCTTTTGAGATGGAGTCTTGCTCTGTCGCCCAGGCTGGAGTGCAGTGGCGTGATCTCGTCTCACTGCAACTTCTGCCTCGTGGGTTCAAGCAATTCTCCTGCCTCAGCCTCCCGAGTAGCTGAGATTACAGGCACACACCACCATGCTGGGCTAATTTTTGTGTTTTTAGTAAAGACGGGGTTTCACCATGTTGGCCAGAATGGTCTTGATGTCTTGACCTCGTGATCCGCCTGTCTTGGCCTCCTAAAGTGCTGGGATTACAGGCGTGAGCCACCGATCCTGGCCCATAGAATATCCTTTTTCTATCTCTTGCAACAATTTTTGCCTTAAAATCTATTTTATCTGATTATAATACAGCGACTCCAACTCTGTTTTGGTTTACTGTTCTCAGGGAATGTTTTTTTTCTATCCTTTCACTTTCAATCTCTTTGGTTCTTTAAGTCTAAAGTGAGTTACAGACATCATATTTGGATCATTTTTAGAATCCATTCTGCTTTCTGTAGACTTTAACCTAATTTCATTAAAGTTTAATTGCTGATGAAAAAGAACCTAACTTGTGCCACTTTGCTGTTTATATTCTATACATCTTATGTCTTTTTGCGCATGTGGTTAATTTCTCCATTAGTACCTTCTTTTGTGTTAATAGATATTTTCCAGTCTATTATTGTAATAACATTTTAATTCTTTTGTCATTTCTTTTACTAAACAGTTTTGAGTTATTTTCCTAGGGATTATAATCAACATCTTAATTTATATCAACCCAGTTCAGATTCATGCCAGCCTAGTTTTTTTTTTTTTTTTTCTTCTTTTCTTTTCTCTCTCTCTCTTTTTTCTTAAAGTTGGAGTCTTCCTCTGTCACCCAGGCTGGAGCGCAGTGGCACAATTATAGCTCACTGCAGCCTCGAACTCCTGGGCTCAAGCAATCCTCCCACCTCAGCTTCCTGAGTAGCTGGGACTACAGGCATGTACCACAGCACCCAGCTAATTTTTATTTTTTGTAGAGACAGGGTTTTGTTATGTTGCCTAGGCTTGTTGTGGACTCCTAGATGCAACTGGTCCTTTGCCTTGCCCTCCCAAAGTGCTGAGGTTACAGATTTGAGTCACTGTGCCTGGCCTAGTTTCAATAGTGTACAAAAAGTTGCTCTTACATAGTTCTGTTCCTCTATCTTTGTATTATTATTGTAATAAGTTTCATCTTTATACACTATGTGCCTATAGACACAGATTTATGATTTTTGATATACGCAGTTGTCTTCTAAATCAGATAGGAGAAAAATATTACAAATAATAGATTTGTACTAACTCATATTTACCTATTTAAAAACATTTATTGGTGCTCTCTATTTCTTCATGTGGATTCGAGTTACTCTTTAGTCTCTTTTCATAGCAGCCTAAGAGATTGGCTTTAGTGTTTCTTATAGGGTAGGTCAGCTAGCAATTGCTTCTTTCAGTTTTTGTTTATCTAGGAATGTCTAAATTTCTTTTTCATTTTTGAAAGATAGTTTTACTATCCTGTTAAGTAAGTTTTGCTTGGTTGACAGTCTTTTCACTTTTAACATACAGTTCCCACTGTGCTGTGGCCTCCATGGTTTCTAGTTAGATAACAGCTGTTGACCTTATTAAGAATTCCCTGTATGTAATCAATCACTTCTTTCTTTGTTTTGCCACTTTCAAGATGATTTTTTGCCTTCCAATAGTTTGATTATGATGTGTCTAGTTGTAAATTTGCTTGTGTTTATTCTACTTGGAGTGTATTGAGGTTCTTAGATATGTAGACTCATGTTGTTGATTAAATTTGGGAAGTTGAATGGTCATTATTTCTTTAAATATATATATTTTTTACCCTTTCTCTCATTTATCTCCTTCCGTGACTCCCATTATGGATATGTTGTTATGCTTGGTGATGGCCAACAAGTATCTGATACGCTGGTTTTTTTTTTTTTTTTTTTAATTTCTTCTTTTTTTTTTTTCTGAGATTGGACAATCTTAATTGGCCTATCTTCAAGTTCACTGATTTCTTCTTCTCCCTGCTTAGATCTGCTGTTGAGATCCTCCACTGATTTATAAATTTTACTTATTATACCCTTTCAGAACTTCTATTTGGTTATTTCTTCTATTATTTCTATCTATTAATACTCCACATTTGGTCATATATTATTCTCATACTTTCATTTAGTTGTGTAGTTCTTTGTTAATTTTTAAAATAACTGATTTAAAGTCTTTTCTAGTAAATCCAATATATGGTATTCTCTGGGAAGGTTTCTTTTGACTTTCTGCCTCCCCTTGCATATGGGCCATATTTTCTTCTTTCTTTGCGTGTCTTGTAACTATTTGTTAATACTAGACATTTAAAAAATACAGTGTGATAACTCTGGAAATCAGATTGTTCCCCCTCCTCAGAATTTGTTGTTGTGGTTGTTTGCTGTTCTTGTTATTGTTACTGTTTGTTGTTTAGTGACTTATCTGAACAAATTCTGTAAAGTTTATACTCCTTGTGTTATGGACACTGAATTCTCAGCTCTGCTTACCTTAGTAGTCAGCTAGCGTGGGATAGCGATTTCATTAATTGCCTGGAACCAATATATCTTCCAGTCTTTGCTGAGGGGTTCTTTTCTTGGGTTGAAGCATTTCTTGAACACTCAGTCAGATACTTTAAAACTCTTCCTTAGCCCTCACTTTTTGCTTACAGAGAAACTTGTGCTTAGACAGCAGTGACAGCTTAGAACTTTCTGAGGTCTTTCCCAAGTATACATACAGTTCTGAGCCTGTTCACTGCTCTATATTTTCACATAGCCTTCTAGATTCCCAAAGATGTGTTAGAGTTTGTCAAAGTCCCTTTTGGACATCTAATTTCCAAGATTTTTCTGTTAACCTTTTTGTTAGTCTATGGTTTACTCCATCTTATTCACCACCTAAGATGCCACAACATTCAATTGTCTCTAACTGTTTTTATAAAATTCTCCTGGCAAGAAGGCTGTTCAAGTCAGGTCAAATTAAGACAACTTTGTGAGTGGGTTCTTTTGGGAACCACCAGAGATGACAAATTATAACAGTTCTTTGGGAATGCAACTTTGTACTGCCTCTGATCTTTTTCTTCTTCCTCCATGGACTGTCAGACTGCTGGTTTTTACCATGATTGTGATCTATAGATGTCCAAAGTTACACCAGGACTGAAAAAAGGTATGAAGATAGATATAAGTTAAAATACAACAAAATTCACTTTCCTTATCAAGATATTGTTTTTTCCTTGAATAAATATTCCCTGTTTTTGCTGCAAGTCTGATAATTTCCAGAGCTCTGAAAAAGTTGATTTCAACCATTTTTTTCTGTAGTTCTTATTGCTTTTATAAAGAAGAGGAATTTTACAGGTTTGTGTTGTCATTTTTTTGCTGGCATCTCATTTTTTAAAAATAATAAATTTTATTTTTTAGAATAGTTTTAGGTTCATAGCGCAATTGAGCTGCAAGCAGAGTTCCCACATAATTCCTGCTCCCACATGTGTACAACCTGCTCAACTATCAACATCTTGCATCATAGTTTTACATTTGTTGCAAGAGATGAACTTACACTGATACATTATTACAAAGTACATTAGGATTCACTAGTTGTTGGAAATTTTATGAATTTTTTGAAATTTATAATAACATGTATTCGTCATTGTAGTATAATACAGAATAATTTTACTCCCTAAAAATCAACTGTGCACTGTCCATTCATCTGTCGACCCTTCCTGACCCCTGGCAACCACTGATTTTTTCAGTGTCTCTATGGTTTTCCCTTTTCCATAATAACATATAGTTGGAATCATACAGTATGTAGCCTTTCAAAACTGGCTTTGCAAACCTAGAAACATGCATTTAAGTTTCCCCTGAGTCTTTTTACAGCTTGATAACTCATTTCTTTTTAGTGCTGAATAATATTCCATTGTCCAGCTGTACCACAGTTCATTTCATTCATCTACTAAAGGACATCTTGGTTGCTTCAATATTTTGGCAATTATGAATAAAGTTGCTATAAACAGCTATGCTCCAGTTTTGGTGTGAGCATATATTTTGGATTCATTTGCATAAATACCATGGAGCGTGATTTCTGGATCATATGGTAATGCTATGTTTAGTTTTGTAAAAAACTGGGAAACTGTTTTCCAAAGTGGCTATAGCATTTTGCATTCCCACCAGCAACAAAAGGGAGTCCCTGTTGTTCCACATCCTTGCCAGCATTTGGTGTTGTCCATGTTTTGGATTTTAACCATCCTAGTAGGTATACAGCGGTAGCTCATTGTTTTAATCTGCAATTACCTAATGAAATATGTTGAACATCTTTTTATATGCTTATGTTCCATCTTTATATCTTCTTTGGTAAAGTATCAATTCAGGTTTTTTACCCCTGTTTTAATTGAGTTGTAACATTTCTTTTTTTCTTTTTTTTTTTTTTTTTTGAGACGGAGTCTTGCTCAATCCACCAGGCTGGAGTGCGGTGGCGCAATCTCGGCTTACTGCAAGCTCCGCCTCCCGGGTTCCTGCCATTCTCCTGCCTCAGCCTTCCGAGTAGCTGGGACTACAGGCGCCCGCCACGGCGCCCGGCTAACTTTTTTTTGTATTTTTAGTAGAGACGGGGTTTCACCGTGGTCTCGATCTCCTGACCTTGTGATCCGCCCGCCTCGGCCTCCCAAAGTGCTGGGATTACAGGCATGAGCCACCGCGCCCGGCCAAGTTGTAACATTTCTTATTGGTGAGCTTTAAGAGAACTTTGTATATTTTGGTTAAAAATCTTTCATTAGGTGTTTCTTTTGTAAATATTGTCTCCCAGTCTGTGTCTTGTCTTCTCATTACCTTGACATTGTCTTTAACAGAGCCAAGTCAAAGTTTTCAATCTGAATGAAGTTCACTATATCTCTTTTTTTTTTCATGTATTGTGCCTTTGATGTTGTACCTAAAAAGTCATCACCATACCGAAGGTCATCTAAGTATTTTTTCTATGTTATTTTCTAGAAATTTAATAGCTTTAAAATTTTACATCTGGGTCTATAGGGCATTTTGAGTTAATTTTTGTAAAGGATGCAAGATCTGGGTCTAGATTCTTTTTTTTTTTTTTTTTTTTTTTTTTTTTTTGCCTGTGGATGTCAGCATCATTGTTTTGAAAAGGCTATCTTCTCTCCATTGTATTGCCTTTGCTCCTTTGTCAAACATTGGTTGATGATATTTATGTGGTTCCATTTCTGGGCCCTCTGTTCTATTCCATTAATTTATTTATCTATTCCTTCGCCAGTAGCACACTGTTGATTATTGTGCTTTGGAGTAAGTCTTGAATTCAAGTAACATCCAGTGTTTTTCTTCTCATTCATTATTGAGTTGGCTATTCTGGGTCTTTCACTTCTTCATATAAACTTTAAAGTCAGTTTGCTTATATGTACAGAATAACTTGCTGAGATTTTGATTGGAATTTCTTTACATCTATAGTTTGAGTTAGAAAGAACCAACATTTTGATAATATTGAGTCTTCCTATTCATGAACATAGAACATCCATTTATTTCATTCTTTTTATATATATTTATCAGAGTTTTGTAGTTTTCTATATATAGATCTCATACATATCTTGCTAGATTTAAAGCTAAGTATTTCATTTTTGAGGGGTGATAATATAAATGGTAATGTGTTTTTAATTTCAAATGCCCCTTGTTTTTTTGCTGATATTTAGGAAAGCAATTGACTTTGTATACTCACCTTGTATCCTGCAGCACTATCATTGTTTATTAGTTCCAGGAGGCATTACTTATTTATTTGTTTATTTTTATTTTATTTTATTTTATTTTATTTTATTTTTATACTTTAAGTTCCAGGGTACATGTGCACAATGTGCAGGTTTGATACATAGGTATACGTGTGCCATGTTGGTTTGCTGCACCCATCAACTTGTCATTTACATTAGGTATTTCCTCTAATGCTATCCTTCCCCCAGCCCGCCACACCCAGACAGGCCCTGGTTTGTGATGTTCCTTGCCCTGTGTCCATGTGTTCTCATTGTTCAACTTCCACCTATGAGTGAGAACATGCAGTGTTTGGTTTCCTGTCCTTGTGATAGCTTGCTTAGAATGATGGTTTCTAGCTTCATCTATGTCCCTGCAAAGGACATGAACTCATTCTTTTTTATGGCTGTATAGTATTCCAAGTATTCCATAGTGTATATGTGCCACATTTTCTTAATCCAGTCTATCATTGATGGACATTTGTGTTGGTTCCAAGTCTTTTCTATTGTGAATAGTGCCACAATAAGCATACCTGTGCATGTGTATTTATAGCAGCATGATTTATAATCCTTTGGGTATATACTCAGTAAAGGGATAGCTGGATCAAATGATATTTCTAGTTATAGATCCTTGAGGAATCTCCACACTGTCTTACACAATGACTGAACTAATTTATACTCCCACCAACAATGTAAAAGCATTCCTATTTCACCACATCCTCTCCAGCATCTGTTGTTTCCTAACTTTTTAATGATCACCATTCTAACTGGTGTGAGATGGTATCTCATTGTGGTTTTGATTTGCATTACTCTGATGACCAGTGATGATGAGCATTTTTTCATGTGTCTGTTGGCTGTCTGCATGTCTTCTTTTGAGAAATGTCTGTTCATATCCTTTTATCCACTTTTTGATGGGGTTGTTTGTTTTTTTCTTGTAAATTTGAGTTCTTTGTAGATTCTGGATATTAGCCCTTTGTCAGACGGGTAGATGGCAACGATTTTCTCCCATTCTGTAGGTTGCCTGTTCACTCTGATGGTAGTTTCTTTTGCTGTGCAGAAGCTCTTCAGTTTAATTAGATCTGATTTGTCAATTTTGTTTTTTGTTGCCATTGCTTTTGGTGTTTTAGTCATGAAGTCTTTGCCCATGCTTATGTCCTGAATAGTATTGCCTAGGTTTTCTTCTAGGGTTTTTATGGTGCTAAGTCTGACATTTAAGTCTTTAATCCATTTTGAGTTAATTTTTGTATATGGTGTAAGGAAGGGATCCAGTTTCAGCTTTCTACATATGGCTAGCCAGTTTTCCTAGCACCATTTATTAAATAAGGAATCCTTTCCCCATTGCTTGTTTTTGTCAGGTTTGTTAAAGATCAGATGGTTGTAGATGTGTGGTGTTATTTCTGAAGCCTCTGTTCTGTTCCATTGGTCTATACATCTGTTTTGGTAGCAGTACCGTGTTTTTTTCATTACTGTAGACTTGAGTATAGTTTGAAGTCAGGTAGCGTGATGCCTCCAGCTTTGTTCTTTTGGCTTAAGATTGTCTTGGCTATGCGGGCTCTTTTTTGGTTCCATATGAACTTTAAAGCAGTTTTTTTCCAATTCTGTGAAGAAAGCCAGTGTTACCTTGATGGGGATAACATTGAATCTACAAATTACCTTAGGCAGTATGGCCATTTTCACAATATTGATTCTTCCTATCCATGAGCATGGAATGTTCTTCCATTTGTTTGTGTCCTCTTTTATTTCATTGAGCAGTGGTTCATAGTTCTCTTTGAAGAGGTTCTTCACATCCCTTGTAAGTTGGATTCCTAGGTATTTTATTCTCTTTGTAGTAACTGTGAATGGGAGTTCACTCATGATTTGGCTCTCTATTATTGGTGTATAGGAATGCGTGTGATTTTTGCACATTGATTTTGTATCCTGAGACTTTGTTGAATTGCTTATCAGCTTAAGGAGATTTTGGACTGAGATGATGGGGTTTTCTAAATATACAATCATGTCATCTGAAGACAGAGACAATTTGACTTCCTTTTTTCCTAACTGAATATCCTTTATTTCTTTTTCTTGTCTGATTGCCCTAGCCAGAACTTCCAACACTTTGTTGAATAGGAGTGGCAAGAGGGGCATCCTTGTCTTGTGCCAGTTCTCAAAGTGATGCTTCCAGTTTTTGCCCATTCAGTATGATATTGACTGTGGGTTTGTCACAAATAGCTCTTATTATTTTGAGATATGTTCCATCAATACCTAGTTTATTGAGAGTTTTTGGCATAACGGCCTGTTGAATTTTGTCTCAGGCCTTTTCTGCATCTATTGAGACAATCATGTGGTTTTTGTCATTGGTTCTGTTTATGTGATGGATTACGTTTATTGATTTGCATATGTTGAGCCAGCCTTGCATACCGGGGATGAAGCTGACCTGATTGTGATGGATAAGCTTTTTGATATGCTGCTGAATTTGGTTTGCCAGTATTTTATTGAGGATTTTCACATCTATGTTCATCAGGCATATTGGCCTAAAATTATTCTTTTGTTGTGTCTCTACCAGGCTTTTGTATCAGGATGATGCTGGCCCCATAAAATGAGTTAGGAAGGATTCCCTCTTTTTCTATTGATTGAAATGGTTTCAGAGGGAATGGTACCAGCTCCTCTTTGTACCTCTGGTAGAATTTGGCTATGAATCCTTCTGGTCCTGGGCTTTTCTTGGTTGGTAGGCTATTAATTATTGCCTCAATTTCAGAACCTGTTATTGGTCTATTCAGAGATTCAACTTCTTCCTGGTTTAGTCTTGGAGGGTGTATGTGTCCAGGAATTTATCCATTTCTTCTAGATTTTCTAATTTATTTGCGTAGAAGTGTTGATAGTATTCTCTGATAGTAGTTTATATTTCTGTGGGATCAGTGGTGATATCCCCTTTATCATTTTTAATTGTGTCTATTTGATTCTTCTCTCCTTTCTTCTTTATTAGTCTTGCTAGCAGTCTATCTATTTTGTTGATCTTTTCAAAAAACCAGATCCTGGATTCGTTGATTTTTTGAAGGGTTTTTTGTGTCTCTATCTCCTTCAGTTCTGCTGCGATCTTAGTTATTTCTTATCTTCTGCTAGCTTTTGAATGTGTTTGCTCTTGCTTCTCTATTTCTTTTAATTGTCATGTTAGGGTGTCGATTTGAGATCTTTCCTGCTTTCTCTTGAGACATTTAGTGCTGTAAATTTCCCTCTACACACTGCTTTAAATGTGTCCCAGAGATTCTGGTACATTGTGTCTTTGTTCTCATTGGTTTCAAAGAACATCTTTATTTTTGCTTTCATTTCATTATTTACCCAGTAGTCATTCAGAAACAGGTTGTTCAGTTTTCATGTAGTTGTGCGGTTTTGAGTGAGTGTCTTGATCCTGAGTTCTAATTTGATTGCACTGTGGTCTGAGAGACAGTTTGTTGTGATTTCTGGTCTTTTACATTTGCTGAAGCGTGCTTTACTTCCAATTGTGTGATCAATTTTAGAATAATTGCGATGTGGTGCTCAGAAGAATGTATATTCTGGTGATATGGGGTGGAGAGTTCTGTAGATGTCTATTAGGTCTGCTTGGTGTAGAGCTGAGTTTGAGTCCTCGATATCCTTGTGAACCTTCTGTCTCGTTGATCTGTCTAATATTGACAGTGGGGTGTTAAAGTCTCCCATTATTATTGTGTGGGAGTCTAAGTCTCTTTGTAAGTCTCTAAGTACTTGTGTTATAAATCTAGGTGCTCCTGTATTGGGTGCATATATATTTAGGATAGTTAGCTCTTCTTGTTGAATTGATCCATTTACCATTATGTAGTGGCCTTCTTTGTCTCTTTTGATCTTTGTTGGTTGAAAGTCCATATTATCAGAGACTAGGATTGCAACCCCTGCTTTTTTTTTTTTTGCTTTCTATTTACTTGGTAGATCTTTCTCCATCCCTTTATTTTGGCCTGTGTGTGTCTTTGAATGTGACATGGGTCTCCTGAATATAGCACACTGGGTCTTGACTCCTTATCCAATTTGCCTGTCTTTTAATTGGGACATTTAGTCCAATTACATTTAAGGTTAATATTGTTATATTTGAATTTGATCCTGTCATTATGATGTTAGCTGGTTATTTTGCCCATTAATTAATGCAGTTTCTTCATAGCATCAATGGTTCTTTACAATTTGGCATGTTTTTGCAGTGGCTAGTACCGGTTGTTCCTTTCCATGTTTAGCACTTTTTTCAGAAGCTCTTGTAAGGCAGTCCTGGTGATGACAAAATCTCTCAGCGTTTGCTTGTCTGTAAAGGATTTTATTTCTCTTTCATTTATGAAGCTTAATTTGGCTGGATATGAGATTCTGGATTGAAAATTCTTTTCTTTATGAACATTAAATATTGGCCTCCACTCTCTTCTGGCTTGTAGGGTTTCTGCCGAGAGATCCATTGTTAGTCTGATGGGCTTCCCTTTGTGGATAACCCGACCTTTCTCTCTGGCTGCCCTTAACATTTTTTCCTTCATTTCAACCTTGGTGAATCTGACAATTATGTGTCTTGGGGCTCCTCTTCTTGAGCAACATCTTTGTGGTGTTCTCTGTATTTCCTGACTTTGAATGTTGGGCTGCCTTGTTAGGTTAGGGAAGTTCTCCTGGATAATATCCTGAAGAGTGTTTTCCAACTTGGTTCCATTCTCCCTGTCACTTTCAGGTACACCAATCAGATGTAGATTTGGTCTTTTCACATAGTCCCACATTTCTTAGAAGTTTTGTTCATTTCTTTTCACTCTTTTTTCTCTAATTTTGTCTTCTCGCTTTATTTTGTTAATTTGAAATTCAATCACTGATATCCTTTCTTCCACTTGATCGAATTGGCTACTGAAGCTTGTGCATGCATCACGAAGTTCTCGTGCCATGGTTTTCAGCTCCATCAAGTCATTTAAGGTCTTCTCTACACTGTTTATTCTAGTTAGCCATTTGTCTAACCTTTTTTCAAGGTTTTTATCTTCCTTGTGATTGGGTTAGAACATGCTCCTTTAGCTTGGAAAAGTTTGTTATTACCGACCTTCTGAAGCCTACTTCTGTCAACTCATCAAACTTGTTCTCCAACCAGTTTTGTTCCCTTGCTGGCAAGGAGCTGCTATCCTTTGGAGGAGAAGAGGAGCTCTGTTTTTTGGAATTTTCAGTTTTTCTGTGCTGGCTTCTCCCCATCTTTGTGGTTTTTTCTACCTTTCGTCTTTGATGTTGGTGACCTACATGGGGTTTTGGTGAGGATGTTCTTTTTGTTGATGTTGATGCTATTTTTTTCTGTTTGTTAGTTTTCCTTCTAACAGACTCCTCAGCTACAGGTCTGTTGGAGTTTGCTGGAGGTCCACTCCAGACCCTGTTTACCTGGGTATCACCGGCAGAGGCTGCAGAACAGCAAATATTGCTGCCTAATTCTTCTTCTGGAAGCTTTGTCCCAGAGGGGCACCCACCTGTGTGAGATATCTGCTGGGCCCTACTGGGAGGAGGTGTTTCCTAGTCAGGCTACGCAGGAGTCAGGGACCCACTTGACGAGGCAGTTTGTCCATTCTTGGAGCTTGAATATCATGCTGAGAGAGCTATTGCTCTCTTCAGAGCTGTCAGACAGGGACGTTTAAGTCTGCAGAAGGTATCTGCTGCCTTTTGTTCAGATATTCCCTTTCCCCAGAGGTGGAATCTACAGAGGCAGTAGGCCTTGCTGAGTTGCAGTGGGCTCTGCCCAGTTCATGCTTTCCAGCCACTTTGTTTACACTGTGAGCTACTCAAGCCTCAGCAATGGCAGATGCCCCTCCCCCCATCAAGCTGCAGCATTGCAGGTTGATCTCAGACTGCTGTGCTAGCAGTGAGCAAGGCTCTGTGGGTGTGGAATCTGCTGAACCAGGCACAGGAGGGTATCTCCTGGTCTGCCCGTTGCTAAGACCATGGCAAAAGTGCAGTATTTGGTCAGGATTGTACTGTTTCTCCAGGTACAGTCTGTCAGGGCTTCCCTTGGCTAGGAAAGGCAAATCCCCTGACCCCTTGCTCTTCCCGGGTGAGGTGACACCTCATGGTGCTTCAGCTCACCCTCTGTAGGCTGCACCCACCGTCTAACCAGTCCCAATAAGATGAAGCAGGTACCTGCGTTGGAAATGCAGAAATCACCCATCTTCTGCATCGATCTCTCTGGGAGCTGCAGACTGGAGCTTTTCCTATTCAGCCATCTTGGAAGTGCCCCCATCATGTGGTTTTAATTAATATTTTTCTTATTGCAAGGCTGGATGTGGTGGCTCATGCCTGTAGTCCCAGCAATTGAGAAGCTGAGATGAGTGGAACACTTGAGGCCTGGTGTTTGAGACCAGCCTGGCCAACATGACAAAACCCCATCTCTATTAAAAATATAAAACCTAGCCAGGCATCGTGGAGCACACTGTGGTAATCCCAGTGACTTGAGAAGCTGAGACATGAGAATTGCTTGATCCTAGGAGGCAGAGTTTGCAGTGAGCCAAGATTGCACTACTACACTCTAGCCTGAGCAACAGAGTGAAACTCTGTCTCAAAAAAAAAAAAAAAATAATGTTTTTCTTATTGCTAATAATGTGTCAGGCCTCTGAACCCAAGCTAGGCCATGATATCCCCTGTGACCTGCATGTATATATCCAGATGGCCTGAAGCAACTGAAGATCCACAAAAGAAGTGAAAATAGCCAGGTCCTGCCTTAACTGATGACATTCTATCATTGTGATTTGTTCCTGCCCCACCCTAACTGATCAATTGACTTTCTGACAATACATCCTCCCCACCCTTAAAAGGTACTTTGTAATATTCTCCCCACCCTTGAGAATGTACTTTATAAGAAGATCTATCCTTTGCCCACAAAAAATCGCTCCTAACTCCACCGCCTATCCCAAGCCTATAAGAACTAAAGATAATTCCACCACCCTTTGCTGACTCCTTTTTTGGACTCAGCCCGCCTATACACAGGTGAAATAAATAGCCTTGTTGCTCACACAAAGCCTGTTGGTGGTCTCTTCACATGGACGTATGTGACATTATGAACCATTTGTATCTCCTTTTTAAATAAAATGGCTGTTGTAGTTTTTTACATTAAAGAAATTGCATTACCTCTTTTTTTCTCTTAGTTACTGATTTGTAGGAGTACTTTACATATTCTGGTTATGAGTCCCTTGTTTGGTATTTGTATTGCAAATATCTTCTCTCACAATGTACTTCATCTTTTTACACTTTCTGTGGTTCCTTGGATGCATAAAGTTTTTAAATAAAAAAAGAAATTTATAAATATGGGTCTTAGTAGTTTTTTGGATCCTGTTTCAGAAACCTTTTCTTACCTCAGTGTTATCAAGATAATATCTTGTGTTTTTATCTAGAATATTTTTCTTATTCTTACTACCTTCCTCATTTAGAACTACTAATCTGGAATTGATTTTTTTTTTTTATTTGGTAAAATGTGAGATAGGGCCAATCCTAATTTCCTCCCATATAGATATAAAATTGACACAGCTTCATTTATTGAAAAAACAATACTTTCCTCATTGCATTGTTGAGACATTTTATCATAAATTGTCTTCCTATTTATGAGCATAGAACATCTCTCTGTTTATTTAGTTATTTTTGTATGTAGTATATTGGTAGATATAATTATATATTCTCTATTTTTTTCTGTTGTTCTATTTGTCTATCTTTGTGCCATTATCACAAATGGTTTAGTTACTGTAGCTTTATAATGAGTCTAGCTTTATGGTAATATAAAAGTCTTCCAACTTTGTTCTGATTCAAGAATATTTTTGCTATAGTTAGGCTTTTGCATTTCCATGAAGATTTTGAAGCAGCTTGTCAATTTCCAAATAAAGATTCTTCTGGGTTTTTCACTGGGGTTTCATGAGATCTATGAATTAATTTGAGGGAATTGACATTTCTGTTATAGCAGTCTTCCAATCTGTGTCTATCCCACGATTAATGAGGTCTTCTTTAATTTATCTCAGTGAAGTTTTATAGTTTTCTATGTAGATGTTTTACTCACATTTCATTAAATTTATTGCTAGATGTTTGATGACTTTGATGCTGATGTAATTTTCACTTTAAAACTTTCATTTTTATTACTAATATTCAGAAATACAGTTGATTTTTATTTATTGAACTATTATCCAGTGACTTTTTAAATTAAATTTACTTATTAATTCTTATAGCTTATCTGTATATTATTTTGGGTTTTCTACACATACAGTAATTTATCATTGAGTAGAGTTTTATTATTCTCTTTTTACTTGTTATGTTTTTGTTTCTTTTGCTTGCTATATTTTATGAATTAATTCCTCCAGACAATTATTAAATGGCAGTGATAGAAGATTTTATTGTCTCATTTTTGATTGCATAGAGAAAGTTTTCAACTTTTATCATTGTTATGATCCTTGGGTTTTTGCAAATGCATTTTTCACATTATATTTTCAGTTGCTAAAACTTTTTTTGGTTTTTTTAAAGTTTAAGTTTAAAATTTGATGTAATTATTTTGCATTTAATTTTGTCAAATGTTTTTAATGTATACTTTGAGATTACCATATATACTTTTTGTTTATTCTGTTGAAATGATGTTTTTTACTGACTTATTTTACGATGTCAACCAACCTTGCATTTTTGGTATAAATCTCATTTTTTCATGATACATTACATTTCTTTTATATTAGTCTAATTTATTTGGTAACATAAATGTTTTGTATACATGTCTTTATAAGGAAGTTTGGCTTATGCTATTCCTGTTTTTTCATGTCTTTAACAGGTTATGATATCAAAGTTATGCTGTCCTCATAAAACATAGTAAATAGTATGGGGAACAAGGCTCTTGACCCCCTTAATGGTTCACAGAAAAATCAGTGACATGCAGAAGATTGATTAATAGGAGAAAAGGCATACAAATTTATTTTAACATATATACATGGGAGCCTTCAGAATGAAAATCCAAGCCTCCAATCAGGTATAAAACCTTTTATATCATTTTAGGACTACAGAAAAAGTGGGGCTTGGAACCTAGTAAAGTAGGTTATGAGATGTGGCAGAAAGGGAATTCTGTTGAGGGGCAATAAATGATTACTAGAGAGAAAAATTGGAAGGGGAACAGAAATTAACTTATAAATAGTTATCTTTGTAATTTAAATGGCCCTTGGAGAAAATCTTTATCTTAAAAAAGGGTCTGTTCAGCTTTGATTACATTTTTGGTCTTCTTTACTGTAATGGATAATGAGATAACAAGGAGGGGAACAGGAACAATTATTCTCCTTGGTGGGTCAGTACTAACTTTACGTAGATAGAAGAAAAATTTCTTCTAGGGCTTGTGGATCTCTAAGGTTTTAATTCAGAATACTTATTATAAAAGGCAATCATATTTGGGGGTGAAATTGATTCCTTTCTATAGTGTTTCCTCATTTTTAATTTTCTGTATTATTCGAAAATTGGTATTTTTTCCTTTCTTAGATTTTGGAAAATGTACCAATTAAGCATTGAAGCCTGATTTTTTTTGATAAAAAGTTTTCAAATTCTATATATATGTATATGTGTACATATAAATATATTCTTTTTTTAAGTAAGGACAGTACTATTCAGATTTGCAAACCCCCATTTTTGTTGACAATTTTAGTAAATTGTGTTTGCAAGGAATTCATCTCTATTTTTTGACTCATGGCTATTTAAAAGTGTTTTAATTTTTTCAAAATTTAAAATTATATATTATTATTGATTTTTAGCTTAATTCTTCTTCTGCTGTTGGAGAACATACTCGATTTAACTTCAGTTCTTTACATTGATGGGTCTTAAATTGATTTCTCAAACTCTCCATTTTTCCTTAGTTTCAGACATTAACACACACATATACCCTTTCAAATAGTATTATAGAAAGATAAATCAGAGAGAGGCCTACTTATCCATCACTGCAATCTTAGGAACACTAATGTTTATGGGGAGAAAGAGGACACAACTAACTGTAACAGCCTGATGGGTTCTTCTTGCTCACTGCTCAGAAAAGTCAATGCACTGAGACCAGCAGGTTTTGCAGCAAAAAAGGGTTTAACTATTGCAAGGCCAGCCAAGCAGATGAATTGGAGACAATTCTAAAATTCACCTCCCCAGAACCTTGTAGACTAGTATTTTTAAGGATAATTTGATGAACAGGGGGCAAGGGAATGGGTGCTGATGATTGATTGGGGATAAAATCATAGGAGTGTCCAAAACGGTTTTTGAGCATGTGCTGAGTCCATCTGTGGGTGGGAGTTATGGGACTGGTTGAGCCAGTTTCCTGCTATGTGTTGCAAGTCTGAGTGGCATCAGGTGGTCTGCCCAAATGCAAATGTCTGGAAAATGCCTCAAAAACCAATCTTAGGTTGTGACAATGGTGATGTTATTTATAGGAGCAACTGGAGAAGTTAAAAATCTTGTGACTTTCACAACAATGTCTGGTTATTTTTGAATGATGCTTACATCTTAGCAGAATTCAGGCCCTGCCCATAATCCTAAATTGTGGTCTTTCATTAGTCTTACAAAGGCAGATTCAGTCCTTGGAGGGTAGTCAGTTTGGGGAGGGATTCTTATCATGCTTGGTTCAAAGTTAAATTATTAACTAAATCTCTTCCATGGTTAGCTTGGCCTACAACCAGGAATGAGCAAAGACAGTTAGCTTGTGAGGTTAGAAGCAAGAGGGAGTCAGCTATGCGAGATTTCATTCACTGTCATAATTTTTGCAAAAATGGTTTTATAAGGAGAAAATGAAAGATTAGTTGGGAGAAAGCACTTGTCACTTCCAAAAAAGCTAAGAGATAAGAGCTTGAGAAGAGAGCACAGACCTTTGCCCCAATAGATGTGTATTAAGTGGTTCAAATATCACTCTTTCCCATAATAATAAGATATTTTAAAAAAATTTGTGGCTGAAGCAGCCTTCCTATCCTGATGGAAGCCTTTTGAAAATCATATCTTCTATCATAGTTCCCCAAACCATTAAAATCCAAATTGGCAGAGCGTTAAAGTGTAGGGAATGAACAAAGAGTGACTAGAGGGATCACCTCTCTCTCTTTCAAAAGACAAAAGCAAAAGTCAAAGAAACTAGCAAGGAAACAAACAAAATATGTGGGAAGAAAACTCTTATAAATCTTGGCTTGAAGGAGAAAATAAGACCAAACTCTAGGGAAAATTTCTGGAGCATGTAAAAACAGGAAATGGGCAAGCATTAGGAAAGCTTTAGTTTACAGGAGACACCAAAATGAACTTTTTTCTTAGGTTAAAGTCTTTAATGAGCTTTTCCCAAGCTTTTCCCAAAACTCACACATTTTCCGGTTTGAAGTCGTTAGCATATCACAGGCATGCCCCTTTTCTAGTATGTTAAATTGTGATAACATTTCAATAGAAGAAGTGGGAACCTGACCTGCTGTTTTTCACTTCTTTCCTCATTTACATACTTGAGGGTTCAGGAAATAAATTTAAGAAGCACATGGCCTTTTAATTTTCCTTTCCAAATTTCCAACATTTTCTGGTAGCTTAGGTACACTTTTTTTAAAGAAACTGCAATAGACTATTTATATAAGATACACTTAGAGAATATGCCTAATGCTTTTTCTCAAGACTACTGTTTCGCTAGATTTTCACTTTGGGGGTTTGTTACATCTTAGGGGACAGAATTTGACCAGGAGTGAGCTGTGTAACCGTAGAACTCTGATGGATTTTAATAGTGAAGGCAGCATGTGATATCTTCTTGTCTACTTTCTAGAGAGAATGGTCATGTTAATTCTCAGGCTTTGGTTCTGCTAAGGGCGTTGGTGAGTTTGGTAGAAGATGAGTACCATCCCTTAGTTAGTGTTAAGATTTCAGAAGAAAGGAGAAGCTAGTCTGTCTGGAGGAACTTAGAGGGTGAGAGTCGGGTTGGAGTATATGCTCTGGAAAAAGGACATAAGAAACAGGAGCAGAAGGAAAAAGATGAAGGGAGGAGACTGATGTTTCTCATCCCAGCAAGCATATATATCTTGAGTAAATTCTTTTAAAACTGGTGAAGTATTTGAAATGAGTAGGTTTTTGTGGAAACTGAAGAAAGGGTTGAACTGCATGCCCAGAGACATGTATGGAAGAAAGCAAGACAGACTATATGAATGATGAAAGTAAAGTTTCCATCAACCCCTAGAGTTTTGCAGGAATCATGGGGCAACCATCAGACATCGGCGGCTGAGGAGTGGGCTGGGGCTCATGCCAAGTAAGCATTGGTCTCCAAGGGGTAAGCGGCTCCATCTGACATGTCTCACGTTTATGTGATGCTTCCTATTTTCCTCCCCAGTTTTTTCTCTCTTCACTCTTTTAAGCTGATGATTTCTACATCTTTATCTTCAGCTGCATTTTTTCCTCCATGAACCTGATTAGTATTTTCAACTACATGTAGGAGATCCATAATCAGATAAACTGCAGGTGTATCAAGCTCACAAATTCACTAGTGTCTCCATTGCTTTCCTTAACTCTCAAATTTCAACTGTTTCCATATATAGTGCTCTGTATTTTGTTTAATAGTAACACAGCCAACCCATGATACATTGGGTGCAGTGCACCCGTGGCTTCTAATTAGGTTTGACCAATGAAAGGCAGGTAAGAGGTAAGAGGGCGGGGGGAGAGAGACAGTTGGGTTGCCCTGCCACTTCTGTGTTTTGGAATTGCTCTTCTGGCCGTGGCTACCTCCATAACTGTATCTCTTGCCAAGGGTGCCTTTCCCACAGCTTCAGCTCTCATCCAGCTTTGGTAAAAACATTTCTTCTTTTTGTTGTTTCAGGCCTAAGTAATGACTTCCTGCTGTTCCTTATTTCTGGGTATCTAAGTATCTCCTCTTATTTTCTTTAATTTTGCCCCTACTGCTACATATAATCTCTTCATTAAATTCTCCTTAGATTCCCTGCCTAGCGTGCTTTCTGTTTCCTGCTAATCCTTGACTCTTACAGTTGTCTTGGTGTCTCCCATATTCAAAACCGAGCCAACCCCTCTGGTTCCTGTAGCTCATGTTGCCTTCAACAGGAAATCTCTGCTCCAGCCCCAGCTCCTTGGGATTCAACTCTGACTTTAGTCCCTTTAGAGTATCCTGGTTTAGGTTCTTTAACCCCCAAAGCAATTAAGGCATTTTAAGATGTGCAAACTTTTACCTAAAAAAGGTGCCTGGAATTTAAAGCCTTATGTCTGCGAGTTCCAACCAACTGCCTATCACTTTTCTTTCACTCACTCAGTTATTTATTCTTTATAAATTGCATGAAATCAGGAATTCATTCTCCCTATTATTTACTTTATTTCCAGAGCCTAACAAAGTATTCATTACATTTTAGGCACTTGATGAGTGTTTGTTAAATGAGTGATTGAATAAATGGATGAATGAATGAAATTTCCAGAAATAACTTTTGCCTGCCATATATTGTGCGTTTTAGTCCTGGGTTCGTGTGGTCAATTGTTTGCAAGGATGGCTACAACACTGCTTGCTATCTCTGTGTGTATGCCCCCTTGCCAGGTGACTTTGCCAGTCCTCCCATGGTATGGTGGCATCTGTCTTCCCCTCATCTGTGCCTCAGCTAGCCCTCTGACTTTCTTTGACCATCAAAACTTGGTGGAAATGATGTTGTGTGAGGGAAGGCTGTCAGAGGACTTGCAGTTTCACCCTGGGATAGCTGTAGGAAGGTTGTCTAGCTGACTGGAGGAGGAAAGCCCACGTGGAAGAGGACCAACCAACCCCAGCTGATAGCCAGCACCTGAGTGAAGCTAGTATCTTGTAGCCTGCCAACCATTGTAGATGAATGGAGCCACAAGAATGATCCCAAGTGAAGGCTTGAGAGAGGCCACCCAACCAACCCACGGAATCATATTACATAATACATTGTTGCTTCTTTAGGCACATGACTTAAAAGATGACATGACTTTAAAGATTAATAAATCAATATCTTTCCCTTTAAGGAACATATAATCTACTGGGAAAGACATATCACATACACTAAAAATTCCCGGGTTTTGTTCGAGTAGATTATGGATACATTTGTAAAATCTTTTTCCTGGAGTTGTGAATAATTCTTGGCAGCTAGGAAAAGGACATCTAACAAAATAAAATGAAGACAGAAAGACCTTGAAAAAATCACATTTGGACTAATACACATGAAATATTGGAAACAGGGGGAGATATACATACATAAAGCCAGGAAATTGGAGCCATTTATTTAATGCATTATTTGGGAAGGAAGTATGAATTTAGCACTGTCGTAACCATCTCAGTTTTCCTCCATGGATGCATGCAGGAAGAATATATTTACACTGGGTTCTATACAGATATTATATATATTTCATATACAGGCTCTGACAGACTCAATTCAGAGTGAAGAGTAAGCTTTCAGATACTTTTCATTGCATTTATATTATAAACTCCATTTGGTGGGTGAATATCACTGTAAGCCTCAGCATTCATATGCTAATGTTATAAGTTGGAGTTGTCAAGAGAATTATGCACAGGCTTGAGTACATGTGTGTGTGAGTGAGTGATATTTGTGTTTGCCAAAGCAGCATGTGCTCCTAAAGGGAGAGTGTGTCTTATCTTACTAGCTGTCTGGTCTCAGTTTCTCTCTCTAATGTGCCAGGAAGAAAATGTCTTCATCACTGAATATTTTGGTGATGCACAGATTCCAGGATGCCTTCCAGTGGTATGAGACATCTGTCTGTGTGTGTGTGTGTGTGTGTGTGTGTGCTGTGTATGCCTATGAATGCCTATGTGCTTGTGTGGGCATACACGTGTGTGTACATATATTTATTAGGAATAGGGTATTAGGATGATTTTTGCTTTTGCATTCTCATCATTTCATGCTATATTTGTAAACATTCTCTCAGATTTGAACTCTTGGCTGAATGATATTTATGAGACAATTTAACGTTCCACAGACAGAAGGGAAATGCTCTGGGATTTCACTGTTAATACTTAAATTGATCCTATGTTTCTATAAGAACAATAACCTTATTTAATAAAGCCTTTTCGGTATATCTTAAATTTTCATATCCTTATAACAACAATAAGAAGCAAAAGGATGGATTTTAACATAATTGGAAGGTAGAGTTTGAGCAGTGAGATCATAGGAGAGAGCATGGGGAAGGTCAGTTCATGTGAGGCCAGGAATGCTCTACTAAAGTCTTGGATGTTATTCTCTGGGCAGTAGGCTGGTCACTGATGGATTATTAACTAAGAGATAAGATGACTGAATTCAACATTTTGGAAAGTTTACTCAGGCAGGACTGTGGAGGAAAGAACTGTCTGAATGAAACTGGCTGCTCTTTCTCACCAAACTAACTGAGACATTTTATCCACAATCAAATATTTCTGAGCAAGTCCTTTAAAAACTAGAATGTGGAGCAATGTCTCTGAAAGTGTGATTCTGGGTCTACCTGCATCAGAATCACCCAGAGGATGCTTGCTGAAGAGGCTAATTTCTGGTTTCTATCTTAGACCTACTGAATTAGTATCTTTGCAGATTGTTAATATTTCATTCTGACTTTGTTCAAACTGCTCTCTTGTCCAGAACACTCTCTCGTTGTTCTTCTCCATCTATTAGGTTGAACACACATCCTTTTTTTTTTTTTTTTTTTTCTTTAAACCTAGCTATAGTCTTGCTTCCTTCAGGGAGTCAGTCTTGAATCCAGGTAGAATTGACCACTTTCTCCATTGTGTTCCTACTGCCCCTTTTAATTATTTCTACAAACAATCTGTAGTGACACGTTAATGCATTTATTTGTTCATATTTGTGTTCTTCCCACTGGATATTTTAGGGGACAGTGATGATGACATATGTCTTTGTTTCTCCTAAGCTTAGATGCTTCATAAACACAGTGGAATGAATACATGAATAAATGAAGATTTCTTGGTCTTACCTACACCTCTAATCTTTCTCTGGCTAGTTGTGTTTAATATGACAAGTGTTTATGGAATGTTTATTTTGTGCCTAATTCTGTGCTTACTGCTAATGGAAGATGGTTTTCACTTGGTTCAGTGTAGCACATCCAGTTGAAACTAATATGCTGGTGTTGTATGCCATCATGCTATGGACATTTTCCAGGTCAAGAGATCAACATCAGCTCATGATAGCTCAGATGGCTAGGTGCAGGATTTCAGATTCATAAATGGACCTTGAGGGTTCGGTAAAACTTGAAAAGGTGAGGAGAGAGCATGACATTCATAGTCAATATTCAAGTAGGAATGTAAATGGAAAGAGTACAAGTTCACAATAAAAATGGAGGGTGAAAAAAGATTAATAAATTGAAAACAGTGACAATATGTAAGTATGAAGAATAAATAGACAATTCTTGAAGGAAAATAATTGGAATTCCTAACAACATCTAAGAAAATAATTTTGTTTTACAAAATGGAACAAATGTGGTGTAAACAGTGGGAAGCAAAAAAAGCAAATGAAAATATTTAAAGCCATGGATTTGTCTAGATGGCTTCAGGGCATCTTCTCTAAAGAATGAAGCTGTACATGACATGACATGTGGGCACAATGGATGAGGTCACTGTGCCCATTTTCAATTTTTGTTATGATTAATTGTGACTTCAAAATGGATCTGAAACCTTCAGCCCTGACCCACTGGAACAAGTGAGGCCTGTCCTTCAGGTTACACCAGAGCTTATAGTCCTGGGATCCCTCATCAGGGCAGCTCTGTGGGGAGCTGGGATAGTCTATCTTGTAATACAAAGGAGCTCACTGGCCACCTCAGGAGCTGTTTCAAAGGTAGAGTGATGCCTAGTCTAGGTCCCAGTCACAGATCTTCAGACATGGCCAAACTCCTATTCTGCTTATGAGTTTTTGGAAAGTATGGTACTTTTACTAAGTGCATTTAAATTTCCTTATCTGTGAACAGTGTTTGGTGATAGCCTTTTGTTGACCTTTGCCATTGAGAACTTTGACTCCAAGAGTTAGTCAAGAATGAAGTCTATTATTTTTTCCTCGGTAGCCTCCTCTGTGACTTTGGTCTCTCCAGGCTTGTAATGGTAGCACCATCGGGTATGTGAAGCAGTCTGGGACCTTCTGCTTATGTGTTTCCAAAGAGGAGACATGAAGTCGATGGATACCAAAGGGCAGAAGAATTGTGCAGAGAAGCAAAGGCTAAGGCGGGTGCACTTGGCTGGTCAATGCCTAAAACCCAAAGAAAGTTGAACTGTGTATCACTAAGATATCACAAGAAAAATGACATACATAAATTTAGAGAAAGAAATATTGAGCTAACATGGCTCAAGGTTTATGAATGACGGGACTAGATAAATGAGAAGTAAATTGCCAGGACAACTTACAAGATTTCTGTCTCGTGAAAGTTCTCAAAGATTCATTATATTTCATTTCTCTGTGATGGCTGGCTCCATAAATTTTGGGCAAAAGCAGGATTGGGGATAAAGACCCACACTTATAGTCTGTGAGTTTTGTGCCTACCTTGAAGACTGTTGATTCTGCCAGTTATACCTTGGAAGCTGTCATGAGTGTGTTTTTTTTTTTTTTGGATTCGGGAGGGGATTCTTTCAGAATGGCCATGTATAGATTTGAGACTTGGAGGGGGTGTGGTTCAACCTCACGCTGCACCATTTGCAGAGGACACTCCCTCGAATGACCTTCCTTAATATTTATTCTACTTTAAAACTGAGATTTAGCTGACAAAGTACATGAATTACTACATCTTTTTATTTGCGTGAAGCAGGGACAGGAAATTTATGGAATAGGAAGTGATAAATCAAAGACATGGGACTGAATAAGAAATGACTCTCTCAAACTTTTTTATTTGTTGATGCACCGGCAAAAACTGAACAGCCTAGAAAAGTGAAGACAGTAAAATACTGCTGAGTTCTTTCTCGAAACACACAACATAAATGTAATGCATTATATTCATTTATGCTCCTAGAAGGCACAATTTTTTTTGAGTGCTTGAAAGAAAAGATGATTTGATACGTAGGAAAAGAGTGCTAGAAGAAACTTTTAAAACATTTGCCACTAGAGCATCACTTCAAACCTGTCAGAAATGAGTGCAGGAAACAGGAAACTTCTGCCTTGACAATGTTTTTGGAAAAATGGGCCAACTAAACAAATATCATTTGAAGGCAGTAAGGAGCAAAATGCTCAAAAACACAATTTTATTTCCTTTTACAAATTCTTCCCCCAGAGATTTTAGTCACTCACAAAACAGATGTCATTTTTGAAAATGCAGAATTGCAAAACACAAAAAAATCAGCATCCTTCAAGAATACTGTTGTGCTTTCTTCTTATTTGCTGGTAGAAAACATGTGTGTCTTGAATACCAATTATCTTTTCAGTTCAGTATTTTCTTGAGAGAACAAAAACTTTCTGGTACAGCTGCAGAGTACAAACAAAATGGTATCAGAGAAGAGCAACTAGCACCTTGGAACCAGCTGTTTATGCTATTTTGTCATCATCTCTTTAACCCTCTGTGTCCTGAATAAGAGTGGGGAACAATCTGTAATATAATTGTGTGTGTATGTGTGTGTGTGTGTATGGGTGTGTGGGTACATGCATGCATGCATGTGGGTTTAAAGCTTTCTCAGCTTACATTGTATGCAGTGCTGTAAGAAGAGAGACAAACCTGTGCTCTAGTTCCAGGTCTGCCACTTGTTAGTTGTGTGACATTGGGAACTCTGTTTAACTTTTCTAAGCTTCACTTTTCTCACCTGTAAAACGACTGTAATGATGTTGACCTCACAGGGTTGTTATGAGAATTAAGACAATGCATGTTAAAGTACTTAGTGTACCACGTGATACATAATAGGTGCTCAATGGAGGCTAGCTATTATGAGATTGCAATCTATTTGAGGTCAAGGTCTTATTTTTGTGTCCTGCTAGAGGTTCTTTTTACAGTGATAGGCACAAAGAATATTTGATATTCAGATAATTGTTCCTCTGAAGCATCCCATAAATATCCGAGCACCTACTGCATGTCAGCACTTTACTGTGCTATGGTAATTTTCCAATAAACCTGTATAATTGTGTCATTATTGCAGTTTCACCAGATATAGAAAACCGACATGCAGACAGGCTTAAGAAATTGCTCAAGTTCAAGTCAATTAGTGGTAGAATGAGAGTTCAAATCCAGTCTTCACATTTTAAGTCTAGCATTCTTTCCAGAGAAACTTCCTAAAATGAAACGAAATAAAACAACCATAACAACAAGATGAAACTAAACCAATAAGGTTGAGGATATATTAGTGTATCGCATTATGCACTCAGTGGAAAAGTCAGCCTGCAAAACCAGTGGAAGGCAGGTCGCCTCTGGGGCTCTGATTTAATCAAGAAGCCTCAGAGGTGCAAGTGTTCAAATGGGAGATTTACTAGGATCTGGAGGTATGGAGCCAGAGAATGCTTCCAATTGAAATTATAATTTCATCTTTCCAATCCACAGAAAGTGCATTAGCTCTAATTTATGTTATTCTTAGCCAGGCTCATCGACACCTTTGATGTTTTGGAGGGGTCCATTAGCTTTCAGAAAAGAAAATTTACAGGAAGCTACATCACATGTGGAACACCTTTATTAACATGTTGCTAAGAACTATAAACATTTTAAGGAAAGCAATTTCGTAAATAAAAGACTTTATTCCATACCTTTTAGCTCCGTGCAGACTAAGAGAGTCTTTAAAAAAGCAAAAGAGTAAAGTACAAAGTAATAAAGTAAGGTATTGTATTTCTCTAGTGTGAATGAAATTGGTGAAAAAAATGGTTTTTTCACAAGCTCCTTCAAAATAAAATCAATGGGGAAGAAACAGCAAAGAATAAACAAACCATTTACTTCCCGGAAAGAGGAATATTTTTATATGAAATGTTGAGTCCAGGAACAAGAACAACATGATATTTCTCTCATTGCCTCTCTTCTCAGAAGGCATTTAAAAGTTTTTTTTTTTTTTTTTTTAAACAAGATCAGGGCAGCTGACTTTGAAATTGAGTTCCCTAATACCATACACATGGTGTTTGGAAGCTGAGGCTCAGACACCTCTGGGCTGCCTGGGGTATGGCTGTCAGGGCTGCATGATGAAGACAGTAGCTGTGAGGAAGGGAAGGCTGGCCTGTCAGGGACAGTGTCTACCAGCCAGGCCAAAGCTGAGCTGGAGGAAGGCCCCAAAAGAACCCCTTCCACACCCTAGATTGGAATCACAGTCCTTTGCACAAAGGCCTCTTGCTGCTGGTTGTTATAGGCCTTTTGTCTCCTAGATGTTTTCTCTGCCTATCCCCACCTCTCCAAGGAAAGCAAAATGAATTTGTATTCATTTTCTTTTCTGTTTTGTTCCAACTAAGACGCTCAAAAGGGCTTACTTCTCTGTCTCTCTATCTATTTTTTTTTTTTTTAAGGCAGGTTTTCACTCTGTCACCTAGGCTGGAGTACAGTTGTGCAATAATAACTCACTGCAGCCTCAAAGTCCTGGGCTCATCTCAACCTCCCAAAGTGCTGGCATTACAAGTGTGAGCCACTATGCCTGTCCAGAAGAGCTTACTTTTTGCTTTCTGATGACTTTTTGGAGGGAAGCAGATATTTTAATTTTTCTAAAATTTGTATATTTGTTATCTTGGTATGCTCTAGGCCAAGCCATACCTTTTTTTTTGGGGGGGGGGGGTAATAGTGGGAAGCTAAATTGGCTGGAGTTAAACCCCACTCCAACTTTCTCTTTTGGAACATTTTTCCAGAATATAATTGGTCTTGGAAAATGGAGACCCATTGTAGATTTTGCCGCTGATCTGGCTGCCCTAATATTGTGGTGGGGTAGGTAGGGGATGATCACATAATGTGGGACCAATGTCAGGTGTAATAGTCACAGATGAGATTGGAAAATGAAGAGGTTCTTACTCCTCTCTCTTACTACAGTGCCAGAAAGACATCACTTCTTAATGTTAAGGCTGCTCTTTATTCCAAAGTTCTTTTGGCCAGCCTATTGCATGGTGAATTTTTGCCATGGTGAGCCATGAAAACTACTGTTTCAAAAGCTATAGGGATATAAATAAAAACTCATTTCTCTTTTAAGGTGACTAACCACCATGGTCTGGCCAAAACTGAAGGGTTTCCTGAGACATGGGATGTTCAATTTTATAACCAGGATAGTCCCAGACAAACAAGGGCATTTGGTCACTCTGTTTTAGGATGGCAGGGCATAGAGCCTTGAACTGAGCGTGAGAAGCCCTGGAATTAAGTATTGGCTGTTTATCCGGCCAGCTGTGCGGCCTTGGGTAACCTTTCAGAACTTCAATTTCCTCAGCTGCAAAATGAAAGTTCTGCCCTGTGGTCCATGGGGTTCCTTCCTGCTTCAATAGTCCATGATTTCAAGACTAATTTACAGTGACTGCAAAGAGAGCAAAATTATAAATAGTTCATATAATGTCTTAAAAAGGGTGTTTCCAGCTTGGATAGAGACTCTGCCCACCCTAGCAATCTGGCAATGCCTCTATCTCTGTTCTAAGCAGCCCTGTGCTACTGCATCATCCTGCAGTCACCTCTGAGAGTTCAGAGCAAGGAATCTCAGCCTCCTGTGCCCCTCTCTGCCCTGCTCCATGGAACTCCCCTGTGAGCTGAGCCTGCCATTCCCTGAGTCACTTGAGTTTAGCCTGCCATCACCTCCCATTTGGACTGACTTAACTTCTGCTTTCATGTTTTTAATAGTAATACACTACCCTTATTACATATTCTATAGTTCAAATTTTCATTCATTAGATTAGCTTTTCTCCACAACTTCCAATTAATTTGACCTACTGAGGCTTTACTATGTCTAACTATAAGTAAGACATGTGGCTACACATTAAATTAGCACAAATCTTCTCATCGTGCTAGAAAAATTACTGCACTTCTTAGCCACAGTCTTAGTTATACTTCTGTTATCAGTTATAATTTGTAAGTTTAAAACAAACTCATCTGCCATCATTTGTATCACAAACACCATGTTGGATTCTTACTTGATTTAAAATATTTAATTTCACCTGATACTTTGCATATTTTGAGGTAGCTTATACAATTAAATAATGTAAAACAGGATAATCAAGTATAAAATTAGAGCAGATGCTGTCTGTAGCAATAGATGAAGAAAAATCACCTGACTCTTCAAATACTATTATAATGTTTAATAACAGTTAATAATAGGAACCAACAGTAGATGAGTGCTTACTGTGCCCAGTACTGCTACTTCACATGAACTGCATCATTATTTCTTAACAGTTAAAGTGCAAAGGAAACACTCTCATGTCTGATCAATAAAAACATATACATTATTAGACTATTAGAGAACAACTTTTTCCAAAACTAAATTAAAGGGACACTTTCATTACGCATATACTTTGTTAAAGCACATTAGATAACATGTGAAAACCTTTTTTTTTCAATTACGGGTTTACAAAAGGTGACAACAGTATTGAAAAGAGTTTTTGACCTATAAAAGCTTAGGCCATATTATAAAATTGTAATTTAGCAGAGTATTGAATTTATCATCAAGGGCTGAGTAATTTCCTTTTAGATAATCTGCATTAAAATAGGGATGGAATTGAGTGAATGTCGAGTAGAGAGTTAGCATGCCTATTAGATACTCTCTTCAACACGAGGAACCATTGTGAGGTTCCAGCTCACAGTTACATCATGATCAGTTTCTTCGGGCAGGTGTTCTTGCTTCTGTGGTTAACCTAGAACCATATATTTGATGTTACAAATGTGTAGAAAGCAAATAGATATTTTTGTTTGGTTGCTTAAGAAACCAGTTCTTATTTTCTCCTAAGCAGAGGTCCTGTGTACAACAGGGGCAGGGACAGTGGGAATACCTGTAGGAACAGTAGTAGTTTTCCCAAAGAAAAGCTTTAAGTCTTCCCACACACTTGCACAAGTACTTGGCACAGATCCTAGAATACCATACCATACAGCCTGAAGGAATTCATTTTAGCATGAAACAATCTTAAAGGCATTTGTTACCAAAAGACCATTTTGTCCAAGAAAGAAGTACATCCTGAGTAGCTGGACAGAATAAAATTAACTATAAAAAGCATTTCCTTATCTATTCGAAAGAACTGATGCATTGTGTGTGGAGTAACTTAAAATTGATGATGATAATTGAAATATAATTAATTTGGGAAATGCCTTTCAATTCAATGAATTTGCTTTTAGGCTTAATATTTGATACCTATTTGCATTTCCTGAAAGTAACTAGGAAGTGGGTCGCTTTTATATGATAATTAAAGCACATCACCAAAGTTTTTTTAAAAAGAAGTATATTCTCCTGTAACATATGTGCATGAGGGAGAGGGCTAAGTCATCTTAAGCGAGGACTTAAGACCTCGTGTTGAAGAGAGTATCTAATAGGCATGCTAACTCTCTACTTGACATTCACTCAATTCCATCCCTATTTTAATGCAGATTATCTAAAATAAAATTACTCAGCCCTTGATGATAGGAATAAATTCACTGTATTTATTCCGTATACCAAGTTGTTTGATGTAAAATTAATAAGACAGTGAATTAAGACAGAACCGTGGTTAACATTATTTATATGGGCATTTAGATGTATATGAGAATACTCTTGTTGATTGTGATTTTAACTTTAATATCAAGGTACAATAGCCTATAATAATATGACTATCCCAGGTTTTGTATCCATTGGCATTATCGTTCACAATAGGAATAAAATCTCCAAATAATACTTATTATTTGCTGGGCGTTGCATTAAGGCACATAAACTCATTTGATCTTATGTTCCCTAAATGGGGACGGTATATCTTTGTATTATTATCCTCCCTTTATGGGAGGAGAAACTGAAGAGCAGAGACATTAACACAGCTAGTACACAGAGATTACTGGATTTAAACCAGGGCAGCCTGACTCTGGAGTCTCTCTGTTCATAACCGATATAAAGTATTGCTGCAGTGATAGATTGGTGAATTCCATAAATGGTCTTAAATTGCTTTGATTTGCTATTTTGTGGAGATAAAATACTCTAAAAAACTGATCACAATGAGAAAATTATGCCTAAAATGCTCTTACTCCTAATAAAATTATTGCTTTTGGAAAAAAAATGTGGTCCTGAAATTTGTTTAAAATTAGTCTGCTATGTCATTTAGAAAAGAAAGTCTAGTAGTCTAGTAGGCCTATTGTTTTACATAAATAAAATATTTTTCTTTTGGAAGACAGCAAAACTTTTATACTTTTCCTAAGAGAATTAGGCCTCTAGAGCTAATTAGAATCCATAATTTTGAAAAATTAAAGTTCCCTTTAAATGAACTCTTAAGAGATTTCATGATAAGAGACCTTCTCCTGGGGCCATATTTTCCAATTTTTTTTTTTTTTTTTTTTTTTTTTTTTCTTGAGACGGGGTCTCACTCCTGTCACCCAGGCTGGAGTGCAGTGGTGCAATCTTGTTTCACTCTGCAACCTCGACTTCCCATGCTCAAGTAATCCTTCCACCTCAGGCTCTTGAGTAGTTGGGACTACAGGTGCACACTACCATGCCTGGTCAATTTTTTGTGTTTATTTTATTTTATTTTATTTTATTTTATTTTATTTTATTTTATTTTATTTTAGTAGAGATGGGGTTGTGCCATGTTGCCCAGGCTGGTCTCGAACTCCTGGGCTCAAGTGATCCATTGGCCTCAGCCTCCCAAAATGCTGGGTTAGAGGCATGAGCCACCGTGTCCGGCCCATATTTTCCAATATTATAGATTAATCAGACATTTTAGAGTAGATGGAGTTCCAGGCTCCCAGGTGGGACAATTTCTGTAACTTACAAAGTGTAGATACCATGATGGCTGAGGAAAGTGAGTTGTCCAGTCATTGATAAGAAGATAGAGACAAGCACTTCCAGATTCCTCTCACAAAAGTCATGCAATATCTTAGAACCTGCACTTTAGTTTCTCCTCACAGCTGAGCCCCCAAACTCCCAATGGGGTCAGTTATAATTATTGCACTCTAGGAATTTTTTACTAAAATAAATTGTTGGTAAAGGCTATTTTGGCAATATCAAATAAAATCTACATTTGCTAGGCTTTAGACAGTTAGTATTATACCAAAATATACACTGGCAAATTCTTTTATTCCTCTCTCTCAAGTAATGGTGTAATAAAGTTGATCTAAGTCAATTTATGATATAAAGAAAAAAATTATCCCAAAAGACAGATGAGAGTTAAGTACTATCAAATGAAGTAGAGTAGATTAAGAGTTGGAAAATTCTCACTTGATTCAAACTTCATATTTTTGTACTAAACAAGATAATTTTAAATAAAAATTATTAGAAATATTTTATGCCATCAATAATTTTATTACCAAAAGCACTTTCTCTCTTGTCTATGCTCAACTCCCAAATGATTACATATGGATGTAAGTTTTCAGAGTCAGGTTAATGTACTCCGATAGTCTAAGAGTTCAGAGTGATATTTGTGAAACAGAAAGAAAGGCTGTTTCATGTGCTGGGAATCAGAGACTGTGCTGTGGTACTGCAAGGAAGTTGCATATTTCCTTCCATTATTTTATTGGAACAAGATTTATTAATTCATTCATTCAACAATATATATTGAGTTCCTACGGTGTGCTGGGCACTTGACCTAAGATTTTATGTTTTGAAATGTCGCAGATGTAGAAGCAATTAGTAGATAATAATAAGATAATTAAAAATGTAAATTATTAGATCGTTCTTCTGACATCAGTACTTGATTTGCATAAAGCACTTTCTTCTCTGTGTTCAATCGCAAAAAGAATAAAACATATTTGGCTACTTAGTTTTGTTTTTTTTTTTCTTTTCATCGTCCCCAGCATATTTGCTAGTAGAAAAAAATTCCAAGCATTAACAACTCAATTTTTAAAATTCAT
This sequence comes from Rhinopithecus roxellana, assembly GCF_007565055.1. Taxonomy (NCBI): domain Eukaryota; kingdom Metazoa; phylum Chordata; class Mammalia; order Primates; family Cercopithecidae; genus Rhinopithecus; species Rhinopithecus roxellana. Next base: position 36,017,063 of record NC_044557.1, read on the forward strand.
AACTGAAGACAATAAAGTAGTATACCTGAAAAGTTCATAGATGTCATTCTAGTCTCTGTTGTGGAAGGACCCAGATAAATATACAAATCTGGCTTTTTTTTTTCCCTACTTTAGTTTTTCATTTCATGATGATCTTTTGCCATGTGTCAAAAAGCCTCTCAGACCTTTACAAAACAGGTAGTATTTAAAGGTGCCTCACAGAAAGATTATTGTATGTAAAAGAACTTACTGTTTTTGCATTTATTCAGCAAAAATATATTGTGCTTCATTTTATGTCAGTGTTATCTTAGGCAAAAAGTGTAAAGCAATGAAAAAGTCTATTTTGGTCTTCAATGGGTTCACAATTCATTTGTTTATTGACTATGTGCCAGATACCTTTCTAGGTACAATCGAGTTGAAAGTCAGGCATGAAAATGAAGTCTCTTGGTATGTAATGATGAAGTGCTGTAGTAACAGAAATAAGTAATGTTGGTGTATTGCAAAATCGTAGAGAAAGAAAGCATCTACATTTGAAATTATCAATGTGACCAAGAAGAAAATGCTCACATTTCCAATTAAGCAGCCCAAACATTGGGGATAAATTGTTTGTGCCACAGCTCAGTTCAGTTTTATTTTGATTAATTTTGGACTTTTGAATCTATATCATAAAGTTCTACTTAGAGTAAGTAAAAAAGCAATAAAAGCATCAGCTATTGGCTACTCTATTTTGGTCTCTGACATCAAGAACTTTGTGAGGGGTGTGTGTGAACGTATAACGCAATGTCCATGTATTATGCTTTACAATTTTTGAAATCAAAGTACTCAATCAGCATTAATTACAAGATATTGTGTTATAATTTCGGAGTGCATGTACAGTGGGAAGTCTTCTAAATTGTGTGCAATTTTCCTTTTTTCTTGAATTTCCACATGGAGCTTTCCCTATTATATATTAAATTGAGAGGCAGTTAGTTTCACATTCTAGGGATCCAAACATTAGATTTTTATATTTTCATGTGTTATGTGCAAAGTATGCCTACTTATGGAAAACTTGATCCTTGTCATTCTCTTAAAGCACACATTTTCTTGGTCTCTGGTAGAAAAAAAAAACAACTTGAAACTGTTCCTTTTAGTTTTATAAATCATATCTAAGGGATTCTAAACCATGTTTAATTACACATGACAGAAAAGCTTCATGTGCTAATGTTCTTCTGGTTGACCCACCATGAATTCCTGGTAAAATTTTCATAAGCCTTGGAGACAATTCTCTAGAGTATCCCCCAGAGCATTTCCTGGACACCAATGATGCAAGAATTTACCATCCCATTGATGGTTGTCCCAGAGCACCCTGGGATGCATACTCCTGTTCCCTGAGAGATGCTCGTGGACCACGATGCTACTATAAATGGCTGAAATGTGATGCAGCTTCCCCTACAACTTCCTCCAACTCAGCTTAATGGAGATTAAGATCCATTAAGGGCTCTTTGCTGCATGTGCAATTTCTATTGATCAGATTGACTCACTTCGTTTTAGCCAATGATCCTATTACAAAGGGTGCCCCCTTCCAGTGTTTTACCAGCACAGGGAAACCTGCAGATGCTCTGTACTGTAACAGGCGGTCCAGAGAAGGGCATCGGCTTGTGTTTTCCAGACCCTGATAAACATCATCTGCGGGATGTAATTCTTAAAAGTGTTCATGAGTTATTATCATTCATGCTCTTGCTTCAGGTTGAGATGTAGGTTAAGTCTATGTAATTCATTTTAAAAATAAACATTTGGTTGTGAATGTCTATGTTAACCGCAAAACAAACGTAGACAAAGTTCAGTATGAGCAACACTGTGGCTTAGAAATGAGGTTTCCCTGAATGGGAAACCAGTGAGGAAAGCAGCTGGAGAAAGGAAATGTTTGCTTATAATGACAGACTGTTATTAAATTAATAGCTATCTTTGTCTGTAAAAGGAGGTGTTAAATAAGTGCCAGACATTATTGTTTTAGTGGTCAATATTAAATGGAATCATGGATTTAGAAAAGATGTAAGAAGTGGACCTTCTAGAAAGAGTTTACGGGAAAGGATAGCAATAGAGAAGGAGTCTGGTCAGAGTCCATGTAATCCTGAGTGAAGTTCTTTGCCTAATTACATGAATATATTACATGGTGTTAATGACTCACATTTGCGAAACAGTTCATATTCTCAAATCATTTTTACATAGATGATTAATAAATTCAACTGCCATTTATGGAGCACCTATAATGTACTAAAATTTGACATACACTATGGCATTTAATGTCTTTAACAATGCTGCAAACTTTGCCTTACCACTATCTCCACTTTTTAGAAAGAACAATAAAGACACAGAGAAGTCACATGACTTGGCCAAAGTCTTGACGGGGAAGTGGTACATTCTGTTTCCAAACTCAAGTCTGATTGCGTCCAAAGGCCTCTTCTTCCCTCCCTCCCTCCCTTCCTCCCTCCCTTCCTTTCTTCCTTCTCTCTCTTCCTCCCGTTTTCCCTCCCTCCTTTCCACCCTCCTTCCTTTTCTCCTCCCCCTCCTCCCTCCCTCTTTTTCCTCCCTCCCCTCTTCCCTCCCTCCCTTCCTTTCTCCCTTCCCTCTCTCCTTTCTACCTCCCTCCCTCCTTTCTCCTTCCTTCCTTCCTTCCTTCCTTCCTTCCTTCCTTCCTTCCTTCCTTCCTTCCTTCCTTCCTTCCTTCTTCTCGCACTCCACAATGTCTTAACTGGTTGGATTCTCTCAATAGTTTTGATCAATGGGTAAGGCATTAGTATTAACACTAAAACTTGGTTGATATAAACAATCAATCCTAGGTATCACAGTGGATGATGCCAGAGTCAGGATTAGAACCCAAGCTGCCTGCCATACTATCACCTTTTAATACAATGTCACAATCAAAACCTAAATAGAGCTGTGGCATGTTTATATATCTTTTTATGTTTTTTTTTCTTTTTATTATTATCATACTTTAAGTTCTAGGGTACAAGTGCACAACGTGCAGGTTTGTTACATATGTATACCTGTGCCATGTTGGCGTGCTGCACCCATTAACTTGTTAGCACCCATCAACTCGTCATTTACATCAGGTATAACTCCTAGTGCCATCCCTCCCCCCTCCCCATAATGGGCCCTGGTGTGTGATGTTCCCCTTCCCAAGTCCAAGTGATCTCATTGTTCAGTTCCCACCTATGAGTGAGAACATGCGGTGTTTGGTTTTCTGTTCTTGCGATAGTTTGCTGAGAATGATGGTTTCCAGCTGCATCCATGTCCCTACAAAGGACACAGACTCATCCTTTTTTATGGCTGCATAGTATTCCATGGTGTATATGTGCCACATTTTCTTAATCCAGTCTGTCACTGATGGACATTTGGGTTGATTCCAAGTCTTTGCTATTGGGAATAGTGCCACAATAAACATATATGTGCATGTGTCTTTATAGCAGCATGATTTATAATCCTTTGGGTATATACCCAGTAATGAGATGGCTGGGTCATATGGTATTTCTAGTTCCAGATCTTTGAGGAATCGCCATACTGTTTTACACAATGGTTGAACTAGTTTACAATCCCACTAACAGTGTAAAAGTGTTCCTATTTCTCCACATCCTCTCCAGCACCTGTTGTTTCCTGACTTTTTAATGATTGCCATTCTAACTGGTGTGAGATGGTATCTCATTGTGGTTTTGATTTGCATTTCTCTAGTAGCGAGTGATGATGAGCATTTTTTCATGTGTCTGTTGGCTGTCTGCATGTCTTCTTTTGAGAAATGTCTGTTCATATCCTTTGCCCACTTTTTGATGGGGTTGTTTGTTTTTTTCTTGTACATTTGTTTGAGTTCTTTGTAGGTTCTGGATATTAGCCCTTTGTCAGATGAGTAGATTGCAAAAATTTTCTCCCATTCTGTAGGTTGCCTGTTCACTCTGATGGTAGTTTCTTTTGCTGTGGAGAAGCTCTTTAGTTTAATTAGATCCCATTTGTCAATTTTGGCTTTTGTTGCCGTTGCTTTTGGTGTTTTAGACATGAAGTCTTTGCCCATGCCTATGTCCTGAATGGTATTATCTAGGTTTTCTTCTAGGGTTTTTATGGTATTATGTCTAACATTTAAGTCTCTGATCCATCTTGAATTAATTTTCATATAAGGAGTAAGGAAAGGATCCAGTTTCAGCTTTCTACTTATGGCTAGCTAATTTTCCCAGCACTATTTATTAAATAGGGAATCCTTTCCCCATTTCTTGTTTTTCTCATGTTTGTCAAAGATCAGATGGCTGTAGATGCATGGTATTACCTTTGGAACCAAAAAAGAGCCCGCATTGCCAAGACAATCCTAAGTCAAAAGAAGAAAGCTGGAGGCATCATGCTACCTGACTTCAAACCACACTACAAGGCTACAGTAACCAAAACAGCATGGTACTGGTGCCAAAACAGAGATATAGACCAATGGAACAGAATAGAGTCCTCAGAGATAATATCTTTTTATGTTATTCAGCACTTATGACAGTGAATTTTTGGAGGTAAAATTCATTACCAGTAACCTGAAATCTGCTCTTAATTCTATTATTTTTATTGCTGTAGCACTTACCATAATTCTTTATAATGGAAGAGGCTGTGATATTTATTAAGCTACAACAACGAGTAGACATAGAACATTGCATTAGGCCCAAGTTACATGGAGAAAGTAGGGAAAGGCCTTCTACAGATATACTTTTTACTTATTTTGTGGCAGTAAGAATTCCTTAAATTGTTTTTCATGACCGGAAAACTCTTGATATAAAGTTGAGGTGAGCTCTACAAGGTGATAGAATATGCATTTATTAAATCTATACCAAAATCACACATTCAGTTTAGGAATCCCTGTTTTTTGTTTTGTTTAATTCTGTTTGGTTGGATGTGTGTAAATTTTGTTGGGCTGCTTTAGAAGTCCAGTAAACTGACTTTGGAAGTCCATTGAATGGTTCTTTGCTGGAAAAGCAATGATTTCAATTACATAAAGCTAGACAAGCATATGTTATGTTTTGCACAAATATGCCTTAGATTGAAGGTAGATTGAACTAGAACTACAACAGATGCTTTTTGTTAAAAGCAATAAATAGCATTTATTTTTAAATCAAAATTGTTTGAAAAACAAAAGAAAGAATGAAGTAAGACCTAAAATCATAAAAACCCTAGAAGAAAACCTAGGCGATACCATTCAGGACATAGGCATGGGCAAAGACTTCATGACTAAAACACCAAAAGTAATGGCAACAAAAGCCAAAATAGACAAATGGGATTAAGTTAAACTAAAGAGCTTCTGCACAGCAAAAGAAACTACAATCAGAGTGAACAGGCAACCTACAGGATGGGAGAAAATCTTTTCCATCTACCCGTCTGACAAAGGGCTAATATTCAGATTCTACAAAGAACTTAAACAAATTTACAAAACAAACAAACAACCCCATCAAAAAGTAGGCAAAGGATATGAACAGACACTTCTCAAAAGAAGACATTTATGCAGCCAACAGACATATGAAAAATGCTCATCATCACTAGTCATCAGAGAAATGCAAATCAAAACCACAATGAGATACCGTCTCATGCCAGTTAGAATGATGATCACTAAAATGTCAGGAAACAACAGATGCTGGAGAGGATGTGAAGAAATAGGAGTGCTTTTACACTGTTGGTGGGAGTGTAAATTAGTTCAACCATTGTAGAAGACAGTGTGGCGATTCCTCAAGGATCTGGAACTAGAAATACCATTTGACCCAGCCATCCCATTACTGAGTATATACCCAAAGGATTATAAATCATGCTACTATAAGACACATGCACACATATGTTAATTGTGGCACTAATCACAATAGCAAAGTCTTGGAACCAACCCAAATGTCCATCAATGATAGACTGGATTAAGAAAATGTGGCACATATACACCATGGAATACTATGCAGCCATAAAAAGGATGAGTTCATGTCCTTTGCAGGGACATGGATGAAGCTGGAAACCATCATTCTTAGCAAACTGTAACAAGGACAGAAAAGCAAACACTGTTTGTGCTCACTGATAGATGGGAGTTGAACAATGAGAACGCATGGACACAGAGTGGGGAACATCACACACTGGGCCATGTCAGGGGGTGGGGGGAGGGGGAGGGGTAGCATTAGGAGAAATACCTAATGTAAATGACAAGTTGATGAGTGCAGCAAGCCAACATGGCCCATGCATACCTATGTAACAAACCTGCACATTGTGCACATGTACCCTAGAACTTAAAGTATAATAAAAAACAAGAAAAAAATGCAGTTCAGAATATTCTCAAGCAATAAGTAATGTAGTGATGATCAGGTTCCAAGAGCATCCTTCTGTAAAATATTCAGAGTGTGCCCAGATTCTAGCTTTTCATAGCTTAACTTCTTCATGGTGTTACATACACTATTTCACACATGGCAAAAAAGTGGTTTAAAAGATGAAGAGGAATGTAAACCTTGCTTCATGTATTTGAGAAGTTTAGATGCTTTCTTGCAGATGTGCATCTCTTAGTAATAACTGATGGGTAATCAAAACAAGTAATGATGTGGCTTGGGAGATAGGCCAGTATCAGCAAAGAATTTTTCTGGAAAACCGTAGTTGATTGATCTAGACTATGCTAAATTTCTTAGAGCTTTAAAAAAATGTGCCATTTATATTTACCAACTATAAGATGAACATATTTTGCTTATTTCCTCATATCTACATAATAGTCCAAGATAGTTCCTGGAACAGTATGCACTTTTAATACATTATATTTAAGCTGCTTAGAACTGCTTCAACTGATCATGTCTCTTTTGTTTGAGAGTGGCACCAAGAGATATATACTTTTTTAACTGGTATATATTGAGAGAAAAGAAAACCCCAGAATGAAGAAATATCCTTCAGCAATGTGGGATTTATAGGCTTATGCATGTAAATGGTACATGCGTAAATACCACTTCTTTTAGAAGACCAATACATTAAGGGTAAAAACCTTTTGTCTTTATCGTTGGATTGAACTAGCAAGTTTGTTTCTTTCTTGCCCTTGGATGAAATCTGTTAGCTTTTCTGGATTCTTTAGAGTAATAACAAACCTTCCGGTAATTCTAATTTCAAAAGAAGTCTATTTTAGTAGCAAAATTACCTAGACTATTGTTATAATGACAACTCAGAACTTTACTGGAGGTTAAAGCTATTTTCCTCCTCCGGATTGAGATGCTGCAGACTCGGGAAGCTGCGATGGGGAATGAGCTTGGGCTCATATATTAGTCTGTTTTCATGCTGCTAATAAAGAAATATCCAAGACTGGGCAATTTACAAAGGAAAGAGTTTAAATGGAGAACTCACAGTTCCACTTGGCCGGGGAAGCCTCACAATCATGGCAGAAGGCTAGGAGGAGCAAGTCACATCTTACATGGATGGTAGCAGGCAAAGACAGCTTGTACCAGGCAACTCCCATTTTTAAAACCATCAGATTTCCTGAGGCCCATTCACTATCACGAGAACAGTATGGGAAAGACTGCCCCCATAATTCAGTAATCTCCCACCAGGTCCCTCCCACAACACAGAATTATGGGAGCTACAAGATGATATTTGCATGGGGACACAGAGCCAAACCATATCATTCCATCCCTGGCCCCTCCCAAATCTCATATCTTCAAATTTCAAAACCAATCATGCATTCCCAATGGTCCCCTAAAATCTGAACTGATTTCAACATTAACTCAAAAGTCCACAGTCCAAAGTCTCATCAGAGACAAGGCAAGTCCCTTCCACCTAGGAGCCTGTAAAATCAAAAGAAAGTTAGTTACTTCCTAGATAAATTGGGAGTACAGGCATTGGGTAAATACAGCCATTCCAAATGGGAGAAATTGGCCAAAGCAAAGGGGCTAGAGACCCCATGCAAGTCTGAAATCCATCAGGTCAGTCAAATCTTAAAGCTTCGAAATGATCTCCCTTGACTCCATGTCTCATACCCAGGTCATGCTGAATCAAGAAGTGGGTTCCCATGGTCTTGGGCAGCTGGCATCTTCTCAGATTCTCTGCCTGACACTCCTTTTTGCCCTACTATGAACCTCTCTCAGGATTAACTCTGGTTCTTCTAGGGTTGGAGCCAGAGGAGACAGTCAAGACAAAGACCCTGAGAGGCCTTACTTCACTTGCACTGTTGTGATCTAGAGTTTATGCTTTCTCATCTTGGTGAATGCTTAAATGGGCAAAGTATGGGGACACACACTTTCTCATATAGATCACTTTGTGGGATCCTCAGAAATACTCCAACTGCACAGGTACTTCTTGGTCTTTTAACTCAGGACTTTAAAACCTTTAAGGGGATTATGTGCAGAATCCCTCTAGAAGGCATGCCTTTACCAGTTCAGAATAGTTATTCTAGATCCCACTTTGTCATGAAGAGGGTCCTTAGCATCTATCATTCTGTGCCCAATCTTCTGAACTTGAGCCCAAACTGAGAGAAAAAAGTGTGATTTTAATATTCTACTATATAGAAAAAACAAATAAGCTAAGCAGCCTAGTGCACTGGAGAGAACACTGACATGAGCATCATAGTAGGGCTCTGCCTGCCTCTGTGCTCTTTAATCCTCACAGGCACACTGTTAAGTACCTACTCCCTTCATCCCTACCTTACAGACAAGGAAACAAGGCTGAAAGAAGGGACATAGCCTTCTCATGGTCCAACAGCTATTTAATAGGGGTGGATTAGGAACCACTATAGCAGTGTAGGGTGGGAAAATGTAAAATTTTTGAGAAATAAAAGATCTTGGGTCCCACCCCAGGCCTATTGACCCAGAAACTCTGGGCAGAGGCCTGAAATCTTTAGCAAGCCCTGATGCACAATGCTCAAGTTTGGTAACCAAAGGAGTACAGGATAACCAGGGAAAACAATTCTAATCTTTGCTTTGTCATTGATTATACAGCAGACCTCCCTTATCTGCAAGGGATACATTCCAAGACCCCCAGTGGTTGCCTGAAACCTTGGATAGTACTGAACCCCACCACTGCTCTCAGTTGAAACATGCTTTTGTTCATGTCTTCTACCCTCAAATTTAATCTTTCTCCATCTTAATTAAGCACTTATAATGTACTATGGGTGTAATTTTTGCAGTTTGGGGTGCAGCAGGGAGAGTAGCATAAATTTCTTTTTCCTTCACAATTTCATAAATAGAAGGTTTGCTTTTACCACAGGTATCAACAACCTCACTATACATTTTTTTAAAATAAATTGAGAACTTTCACCTTTCCACTTGAGGGAAACATTTCATGGCTTCTCTTTGGCATATCTGAATTGCCAGCTTCACTACTTTTGCACTCTAGGGCCATTAAGGATAAAATAAAGGAGATTTAAACACAAGCACTGTGATATGATGATAGTTGATCTGATAACTGAGATTCTACTAAGTGACTAATGGGTGGGTAGCTCCTAGAGCATGCAGAAGCTGGACAAAGTAATGATTTGCATCTTGGGTGTGACTAAAGGAGATGGTGCAACATTTCATCATGCTACTCGGAGTGGCCCTGAATTTAAAACTTACGGATTGTTTATTTCTGGAATTTTCCATTTAGTATTTTCAGACTGTTGTTTACCATGGATAGTTGAAACTGTGGAAAGTGAAACCATGGATAAGGGGGAACTACTGTATACTGATAGATACATAAGTTGTCTCAAGTCTGTTTTTTGGGCAGCTGTCTATTTTTGAGAGCAGATCAGGTGAACAGCACCTTCTCTTACCACAAAGCAAAGCTAAGTTAGAAGGATACATCAACCCAGCTCTAATGACCGGACTGTACTTACTTGGGTCTTCTCTGAAATGATAATGTGAACTAATTGGGCTTTGGGTTCTCTTTTGGAAGTAAAACTTCAAACCTTTTCTCTCTCAAGACTTCTGAAATGTTGGATGAGAAAAATATTTGTGGAGGTTTTGTCTCAGGAAAGCCATTTGTTTATTCTTTTAGATACTCGAAAATTTATTCTGGAATGAAACCAAATAATCATGTAAGTGGACATGCTTTTATTAAACTGTATCTTGGCATAATGCCATCGGTATGGTTTGAATGTGTTTCACAAAATTCATGTGTTGGAAACTTGATCCCCAGTGCAGTGGTATTGGGAGGTTAGGCCTCAGGGGAAGATGTTTGTATTATGGGGACACCACCCTCATGAATAAATTCATGCTGTTATCATAGGAGTGAGTTCCTTAGAAAAGGATGAGTTTGGCCCCTCTTGTCCTCTTTTGCCTTCTTGCCTTCCATGATATGAGATGACTCGACAGGAAAGCCCTCACTACCAGGTACTAGAGATTTAATCTTGGACTTCCTAGCCTCTAGAACTGTGAGGAAATAAATTTCTGTTCTTTTTAAATTGCCTAATCTGTAGTATTCTGTTATAGCAGCACACAACAGACTAAGACAGCCATCCACTTACTTTTTTTTTTTTTTTTTTTTTTGAGGCAGAGTCTCACTCTGTCACCCAGGCTGGAGTGCAGTGGTGCACGGTCACTGTTCACTGCAAGCTCTGCCTTCCAGGTTCACGCCATTCTCCTGCCTCAGCCTCCCGAGTATCTGGGACTACAGGCACCCACCACCATGCCCAGCTAATTTTTTTTTTTTTTTTTTTTTTTTTTTTTTTAAGTAGAGATGGGGTTTCACCGTCTTAGCCAGGATGGTTTCAATCTCCTGACCTGTGATCCACCCACCTCGGCCTCCCAAAGTGCTGGGATTATAGGCGTGAGCCACCGCGCCTGGCCTATTTACATTTAAGAGTAAGAAACAGTGCTATGAAATACGTTGCATTTGCTATAAGAATATTGTTAAAGAAATTGCTCATCTTGCTACTCAGTGACTTCCTTCAGATAATCTAAGTGGGGTGTTTTTTTTTTTTTTTTTTTTTTTTTTTTTTTTTTTTTTTTTTTTTTAGTACTGCATAGCATAAATAAGCTTGTTTTTCCTGGGCATCTGATTTATTTGAGAATTTTGGGCATAGAGAACCATACAATTAATCCTGTTTCTGCTTTTGTTATGCCTGAATTGTGATTATAAAACTCAAATTTTTATGTTGAAGTCTTAACTCCAGAGCCCTCAGAATGTGGCTGTATTTGGAGACGAGATTTTAAAATATTTAATTAAATTAAAATTTGGTTATTAAGGTGGGACCTAATCCAATATAGCAATCTTTATAAGAAGAGGAAATTAGGGCACAGACATACACAGAGGGAAGAACACGTGAAGATATAGAGAGAAGAGAGCCATTTACGAGCCAAGGAGAGAAGCCTCAGGAGAAACCAACCTGGCCAACACATTGATCTTGGACTTCTGGCCTTCAGGATTATGAGAAAATTAAATTTCTGTTGTTTAAGTTACTCACTCGGTGGTACTTTGTTGTGGTAATTATATTAGAGTTCTCCAGAGAAATAGAGCCAACAGGCTGTGTATGGACGTATAAGAAGAGATTATGAGAGTTGGCTTATGCCATTATGGAGATCTAGAAGCCCCATGTTATGCCATAGGCATGCTGGAGAACCAGAAAACTGATGGCATAATTCATTCTGAGTTGGAAGGCCTGAGAACCAGGAGGTCCAATGTTTGAGGGCAGGAGAAGATGGATGCCCCAGTTCAAGAAGAGAGAGCAAATTCACCTTTCCTCTGCCATTTTGTTCTGTTAAGGCCCTCAGAAATTGGATCATGTCCACCCACACTGGTGAGGGTGGATCTTCTTTACTTAGTCTGCTCAATCAAATGCTAATCTCTTCTGGAAACACCCTCACAGATAAGCCCACATCCTCCAAAATAATGCTTTGCCAGCTATCTGGGCATTCCATAACACAGTCAAGTTGACACATACAATTAACCACCAGGGTAGCCCTAGCAACTAATACATTTTATATTGGTTGTTGCAAGTTACATGAACCACATCTAAAAAAAGTAGAGAAATGCTTATCATTCCTTTTATATGTTAATCTTATTTCTGACTTCATCAATCTTTTCGTTTTCTTCTTTGCTCTTTACCTATTTTTAAAAATTTATTCTTTAAAATTTCTCATGCTAACATCCTTGTTGGGTACCATATGGTACTTGGCATTTTCCCTTGGGCTGCCTACTACCTCTGCGGTACATTTGGCTTGTGAGGATGAGCTGGATCTCTTGTACTCTTCTGGGGGCCTGGAAAGTGGCAGGGGCTGTGCCTCCAGGCCTGTGAGGATCTTCTAGCCATGTCTTCCCTTTGTTCCTCCCATGTGTGGCCAGGCCACTCAGACTCTGTCCTGCCTCTTGACCCCAAGCTATGACACTCACAGTTTCTGCTTGGAGATAGCTATGCCTGTTGCTGGCATCTGTTCTGAAGTTGACTCACATGACTGATTTCTCTAGAATAATCCAACTCTTCACCCATCATGTACTCTTCCTGCTTTGAGCTTCAACCTCTTCTGAGTACAGCACACCCTCAGGGTTGCTCCTGTATTTTTGCAGAAGAATTTTTTTTTTGGCATGTCTTGGGAGGCAGCTTTCCTATATGGCCATGTCTTTTCTTTGAAGCTTTCTATCTTCTTTCTATTTTTCAGTTTCTGAGTCATTATGAGTTTCCGTTCTTGTTTCACACACACTTAGTTTATATGTAATTTGAATATATAAAAGGCTATATAGTTAGAAATTATTTTACATAATTAAAATTATATATGAATATAAATATAATATATTTCTATATTTAAATATGTTTTGAAAGATAGTTTCCACCACTTTTAAAGTTTTGTAGGAGATTGTGGAGTGTACTTAATCCACCATGATGTAATAGAAATTTACTTTTTTATATATATTGGGACTTGTATATTATTTTGTGAGTTATGTACCTTACTTTCCTTTAGAAACAAAGTCCTTTATGCACATTCACATGTAAGTAATAGAGCAGACCATATGTGTGACTTTGACTAGTTTTTTCCACCTATCAGTACTTGCATCTCTAAATAAAAATATGAGAGAGAGATTCTTAAGGTTCCTGCCAGAAACAAGTGAAACCCAGGGAAAAAGTGGACTCTTGCACCTGTCTTAAGTCCCGTCTTGATATGGTGACTCATACAAAGGACACATTCCACCCCCAAAATTTTGAAGAATGTGATAAATTTATCCTTGAGGAAGCTGTGAAAGGGTCACACTTCTCAATGCAATACCAAAGCTTCTTCAATGTCCTCTTTAGACAATTCCTCCACTAAAATCTCACCCAATAGGCTAGTTGTTCTCCCCAAATCTCTCTTCTCCATCTCTCTCTCAGAACTTTTGCTCACTTTCTACATACCCCTTCCTCCTGCCTTCCTCTTCTCTCTCATTTTGTCCTCCCTTGTTTAGTCAATCAGCTCAGTTTTTTTTCCCCTTCTCCCATCTATTACATTTATTAGCACAGAAGTACAAACACAGAATTGTTTTTAGGAGATGAGTGAGGGCAAAGGCTTTGGAAGTTTATACTTTAGTATCTTTGTAGCTGTTACATAAGAAGCTATGGTTCCATATGGATACATAATGCAATCTATGGGCTTGTCAGAGGTGCCATATTCAATGGGAAATGTGCAAGGAGGCAGGAACAAATTGGTCTTCCTTTGCTGCCCTGAAACCAATTTGTATGAAGAGATATTTATAGTCCATCTAATGATCTTGCTCTCAGACTTCAATTGGAAACAAGTATGCAACTGAGACTTACTGATTTATAGCTGGAGACATTAATTCTGATACTTGGTGAGATCTACATAGACGATATCCCCATTGATACGTGGTGATAGTTAACTCACTTTGCTTGCCATCATCATGATGTGAATTAAAATTTTTGGAGTTCAAATATAAAGTAATGGTTAAAAGCATGGATTTGATGTCTCACAGAGCTGCATTCCAGTCCTGACTCTCCATTTATTTGATGAGAAACCTTGGACAAGTTATTTAAATTTTATGAGGCTCAGATTCTTCATCCGCACCCAGGAGATAATACTGATACTTTCCTTAAAGCATTACTAAAACATCAAATAAGGTAATATACATGAAGAACAGTTGAGGTCACTTTTCTTGGATTCAGAAATGCCTGAGCAGAGACTGTGGGGTCTTCCATGGAATTCCTGATAGAGTCCAATCTCTTACCCACCTGTGCCATTGCCAATATATTTAATAACGTGTGTTGTGCAGTGGCTCTGTGTCTGGCCCTGTGCTATTCTCTGGGGATAAAGAAATGAAGAGACAAGGTTCCTGGCCTGGAGGCACTCACATTTTATTAGGGACTCAGAGGCTCATAAACAAATTGGCAATCCTGGTTATTAAGCAGTGGTTAAACTGTTAAGAAAAGGGAAAGGAGATAGCTATTTATTTTGCTGGTATAGAAGGTGTGGGGGCAGGGAAGAAGCATGGCCAATCAGGACAATTTGCTATTTGTCACAAGGTCATTAACACAGTTCCAAAAATCTCTGCAAATGGGATATGTTCTACAGAAGAGGAGGTAGGAAGACAAAAGAGAACAAGAATCATGGCCAACCTGGGGACCCCTCAGAGCTGCTCCTCTTCTTTCCCAGGGAATTGATTTCCCTAAGTGTCCCACACTGAGATTTTGTAACCAAATGCAGTTTCAGTTGAAGGCAGGTTTAATCCTGCACTACTTGCAGAGCTCAATTAACAAAAGTGACATCTGGTAGAAAGAAAGTGACTTTATTAACCAAAACTAGTAAAGGAGAAGTGGCCAGATGCTCATCCAAAGCAACCACTTCGATTTTTTTTGGGAAAAAAAGGAGTTTAAAAAAGGAAAACTTGATAAGGAAGACATACAAGAATTGTGCTGAGTATAATGTCTGCGTGTCTTATTCCGGTGACGATCGTGGGTCCCTGTCCACCTGGATCTTGGGATGGCATCATCTCAACAAAGCTGGATTGTTAATGAGCCACCTTGAAGTAATTGCTAGTACTTTGCAGCTGGGACTCAAGGGTTGGTCTGTATGCCTCAAGATTAGTCTGTGGAACTTCTAAGAAGGCACATCATTGGATACTATCATACAGTAAGATAAATGTGAAGAGAGTATATACAGTGACAAAGAGAGGGACGTGGAGTCTATTTTAAGGCTGAGGGAAAAGGTTTCTGCAGTTTGCTTCAAGGTTATATCTTGAAACTCAAGAGAAAAGAAGTTTTGAAATGCATTTGGAAGTTAAACTGCCTGGTTACAGTTTCACAGGGCAGTTGGAGGGCATTTCCCACATGCCAGCTGTGTAGTCTCAACTGTATTTTATTAAATAGCCAATATTACATGTTATGGCAAGTGGTTCAGAGCAGTTAGATAACTGTGCCTCAGCCATGACCTGATGCTCTGGGTTTGTTTAAAGCACTGTCTTCTTGTCACTGTGTAGCTGTCCACCAGCTCAGTGACATTGCTCAGTGCTCTCCGGTGGGAGCAAGCTTTCTCTGCCACCAATAGGCTGCTTTTGACTACATTGTTTACAATTGTCACCTATCTTTCCCGCCTGAATACTTTGGCTCACTTTGTTTTTCACCTGGAATTCTCTTTTCACCTTCTTTGCCTTCAAAATCCAGTTCGAAAATATGAGCACATTCGTTCTTCCCCTCTGGTCTATGATTGTCATGAAGCAATGACTGTGCCTTCCAATCTTTGCGTCCGTAAGTTTTCTCACATTCATTAAGAATTCAACAAGTGCTACCAGAATAAAAGACCTATAGTATGGACACCAGAGGTCTGAGACCCAGGCGAGGACACCAGTCAGGTAGGATGCTTTGGAGCACCTGAACACTGCATAACCAGAGTGTTTGCAATGAGAAGGAAGAAATTGTGTCACTCTTGCTTAATGAAAATGTCTTATATCTATTGTGGTCACCAGACCAAATGTGAATTTTGGTTTTGATTTGACTCAGAATGTGAGAAGGAATAACACATTTGTGTAGAAAGGCAGACTGCCAATTCCCTAGTTACTCAGACGCAACACTATTGTTCAGGAAGCTGTCACAAATTAGATATGGGCTAAATTTCCAGGTAACCTAGGGGGCAATTAAAAAGTTATTTTAGATTCATTGGACTATACATATTTGAACAAGGATATCACTGGAGTTAATCACAGAGATAACATAACACTTAAATCTGAGTTTGAAAGTAAAAATGACAATATCCCTAGCCAGATCTCTGTCTTAAAAACAAACGAACAAAGTAAGTGTATGTTCTGATTTGGCAGACTTGACGCAGACAGTTCCTGCCATTGGTACCATGGGGTATTTCAAAAGCAGCAATATCTCAAGTAAGATTCTAAATTTTTACTCTGTGGCTAAGCTGTGTTGTCTTTTTCAGATGTTCATAAAGAATCCTGATCCTTCTAGAGCAGTGAAGATACTGCATTAATACTAATTTGATAAGAGAGCCCTGAAGTTTCTAAACAAAGAGGTGGTAACACAGAGATGGGAGAGGTGAGGCTGATCTTTTTTTCCTATAGTTTGTTTCCTCAGTTTGTAGTCTGAGGAAACAGTACAGAGACAACAAAAATTGTCATGGAGATATAAAAGTGTGCTGAGTAAACTGTGTATTTGTTAAAATCATTTCAGCGAACCTCCCATAATGAATATTTTGTTTTTCTGTAGTCTACAGTTTCGATATTAAAACAAAAGATGAAATACCATAAAACAAGCTAGTAATAGGGATTTATTCTCAAAAGCAAGTTTAGTGTACATTCTATGATCAAAACAAAATCAACCCAAACTCTTGTTTATTTTGCTATACAATAAAAGGCAATATTCAGGATAACGACATTCAAGCATTGTAAGATTCTCAAACACAAAAGACTTCATTTTATTTATGGCACAATTTCCATAAAGAGATGGGAAAAATAAACTCAAATTCAAATCAGGAAGATCTCAATAAAGCTTGAAATTAACAATTCTTCCTATTTAATAGTTGTTAAGAAGATTTTCCAGTTATTGTGACATTCTGTTATGAACAATTCATAGAGGCTTTCTTATTCCTAAGGACCATGAAGTATCAAATCATAATATACAGATACATACATATAGGAAAATATAAAAATATATATGTTATATGACATTTATCAAATGGATTAGTGGCTGGTGTGCTTGTTTGGGAATCCTCAAGTTTCAGCAGGCTTGAGATGGTACACAGCCAGCAGCCTTGAGATGAGCCTTATAAATGTGCTTGCAAAACACATTTGACCTTTCTAGTTGGATATACCAATGGCATTAGTTAAAAGAGTGTTAATATGATTCAGAAAAATGTAGCTTTCTCTGTGCCAGCTACTATTCTAGATGCTGGAGACGTAGTTGCAAATAAAACACAGGACCTGCAGTCTAGTGGTTATGCATTTGGTTGCTTGACTAGCCCAGGATGAATACTTCTCCATCCAAGGGAGCTCAATCAAGATAGCATTCCATCTCCCAAGTCTACATTCCTCTGTTTCACATTTATAGCAGAAAGTTTTTCTCACAAAACATGCAAAGAAACATTGAGAAACAATGTTCATTCAGACTGTGAAGAATGGGGATGTGGGTAAATTATCACATCTAGAGACTTGCAGACAAAAAGCGCTTCTTAATGTGCCTTTTAAAAAGCAACAAAACAGCAACAATTACAAATAAATACCAACAGCACCGAAACACCTTTTACCATGATCTTCCTTATTAAAGGACATGTTACTCATGGATAGATAGGTTTCTACTGTTTATGACGGGCTTTCAGACATATTCCTCATTCTCTGAAGCAGTTAGGAAAGATGTTATCTCCAGTTTACAAATACGGAGACTGGGTTTTCAAAGGTTACACAGTGAATTGTGCAACTAAGACAAGGACTCAATCAAATTCTACAGAAATTAATGTGTCTTGATTCCCTGGGTGCCTCAATATCACTCTTTTTCTAGGGTTTGCTAGTTTAGCACTAGACTGTGATCCCTGAAAATTTTATTTTCGAAAATTATCATAGTCAAAGTAATGTGTACTAATATGATTGATATTCCCATGTCCTGATGCTGAGAATTCTAGAAGCAAGGTCCTGAGTGACGATATAAAGAATATGCTGAATTACTGGAAGTCCTGACATGTGGATTTGAACTAATGCCTGGGTTTTGACCTATTTTATTCATTAGCAAAATAGATGGCAGATTTCATAAGAGCAGGATGATGAATTGTGACAACTGTTATCCTGGACAAATTCCAAAGTGGGCAATCATATAATGGCAATTTTCAAATGGATAAAATTAATTCCTTAGAAAATAAAATCCATACCTGGACAGTTCTTTTCTTTGGCTCTCAAAACACTTGGATGGATAACTTCATTCACTTGGGTGGCCCTATGTAGGACAGCATATATGGAGCAATATTATTAATACATAAAAGTTCACCGGAAAGTTTGGCAGAAGAAATCAAGGATGGACAACAGCATGTTACTTAAAACTAGTAGAAGAAGTTCAGTGGTTCTAAAATTTCTCTCTCTCTCTCTCTCTCTCTCACACACACACACACCCCTTTGAATTTCTGAGAACACTTCAAAATAAGTATGTAAACTGAATTTTCGCAACAATTACTTCTCTCATTCTAATATGATCATCCAGAATCCTGTGAGT
The DNA here is from genome assembly GCF_007565055.1 of Rhinopithecus roxellana. Lineage (NCBI taxonomy): Eukaryota > Metazoa > Chordata > Mammalia > Primates > Cercopithecidae > Rhinopithecus > Rhinopithecus roxellana. The sequence continues at coordinate 36,035,631 of NC_044557.1, forward strand.
GTGTGAATTTAATACATGTTTAAAGGAGTGTCTATAGAGTACATGTGCAATATGGTTATTTATGAAGTTATTCTACCTATCACATTATTTTACAATATGAAACTTTGAAAAATTATCCTCAGGAAATAAGGTTCAGCCACCCTTGATGGTTCGCTTTTTTTTTTTTTTTTTTTTAATGCAGAGATCCTTTTAAACCAAATGTCAATAGAGTAGGTCTAGTTACCTGTCTGAAGTCTGAAAATGTGTGCAGAAGTTGTCATTGCTTTTGGGGAAGTGCTTTCTGTGCCATCTCTTGCTTTTACAAAGGCTTTACTATTTTCAAAGTGCTTTCACAATTTTTAACTTGCTTTTCACAAAAATTCTGTTTGTATGGTGGGAGGACATAATAATTCTTATTTACAAGAGGAGACTTAAACACAGAGAAGATAAATATAAAACCCAAAGTCAAAAATCTGGTCAAATTCAGGTCTTTTTGTTGCAAATTTAGCTTGTATGCCTCTAGACCTTACTTCCTATAGATATAGAAATCTTCCCCTTCTTCCAAATTAGGTGCTACCACTTCAAGTTGATGTAGTAGTTTAAATTGCTACTGGGAAAGCCAATAGCTGCAAAGCAGGAAGTAAGAGAATGTGACAACTCTGACCTCAACATTAATTATGCATCAAATAGTAAAAAGTGGGTCAATGAGAGAGCCAAAGGCATTCATATATGATGCACCACTCACTGCAACAGCTCACTTTTGGTCTTACAGAGACATCCTCAAACATTATTTTCGTGGGAATTTGATTCTCAGTTTGACTCCCCTCCAGGAAGATGGGAGTCTATGGTTTCCAGAAGACTGACCTAGGATCTTTTGTGTTTCATGATTCTTACTTAAACCTGGTGGAAGATTCAGGTGTTATCACGTAATAGAAATGCAAACTATCTGGGGATAAGTCTGCTGATGATCCCTAGGTAATGGCCTTGGGGCAGCTACAGTTCAAGTAAACTTATCTGATGCACAGTTAGATAAGCAGCCCTGGTTGTAATTGAATATGCTTTTGCCTTTGAATATAAATCAGGGAGAAGATACTTCAAATTGGACGTGCAAGCAAATGTTTGTAAAATGTACTGAATGTTATTAACTCTAACTTTTCCCTTACTGTGATATTTGTTTAAACAGAACCAAAGAAGATATTAAAAACAGGCAAAGACCAATGAGTCAGGGAGATTTGCTTTAGTTTAGAAGATCTTCCTCAATATGGCAGAAACAAATATTTTGAACTGGAGGTAAATTCCAAAGTAAAGAAAAAAATATTTTTTTGCTACTGGTCATGAAAACACATGTGTAGTCTTTTGAATTAAATTTAAGGGAAGGTGTTTTATTTATTTTTTTTCAACTTGCCAAGAGATGTTAAGTGCACTAAACAAACTTAGTTCTTCTGCTCAAAACGTATGAAATTTCTATTCCGTTTTTAGGGTATCTGTACACAAATGACATTTCTATTTGAACGAAAAATTATTTCCTGTAATTTTTTCTCTTCATGTATTTTATTCTGAGCCAACATGTCAATTTTGTATTGTAAATGTATAATGCACATGCCACATGTGGTACACAGTACAAATAAAAAATAATAGATTTAATTATGTTTATCATTTGATAAAACAAAAACCTTCAAGATTTTTTTAGTCTTCCAAATTGACTGGAACTATATCTCAGTAGTATTTTCCCCAAATATGAGAGTTATATGATTTGTGTAATTTTGTTATTTTGAGATGTATATTTCAATATCCAATATTTAGGTCATTGCTACCAATAGGTTGATTCTGGAATCTAGACACCCTATATCTAATTATATCCTGGACCCTATCAATTTTCTCTAGGGACAACTTTTAAATCTGTTCTTCCTCTTCTCACTGCCATGGTTCAAGCCTTCCTTCCTCTCCCTTGGCGTGTTTCTAATAGCTCCTTCTCTCCAGCTTCGGCATCCCTAGGATGAGTCCACTCCTGTCCCTCCTTTACATTATTGCTGGGTTATCTTTTTAAAAGTCAATTGTGGTCATATTGCATCTCAGCCAAAATCCCTATTGAATTCTTCTTAGAAGTCCAAACTTCTAGAATAATATAAATAATGAGAGCTAAGTGATCCACCTATCATTTAACAAATATGTAAAATGGTTATTTGCCATTCTAGTGGGTAAATAGTGGTATCTCATTTTGTATTAATTTGTATCTCCTGGATGGTTTGTGATGCTGATCATCTTTTCGTGTGCTTATTTGTCATTCATATATTTTCACTGGAGAGATATTCATTCTGATTATCTGATGAATTATTTTGTTAGCAAATATCATTTTGATAGACCTATATTAAAAAGCATTTCCTTTTAAAAATCAGGGATAAGGCAAGGATGCTTACTGTCACCAATTCTGTTCAACATTGTATTGGAAGAACTGGCCTGTGTTAGTTACATATGCGGATCTTGGACATGTGACATACATAAATAGGGAAAAGTTAGAACATTTAATAAATGGTGTGAGATTATCAGTTATCCATTTGAGGAAAAAAGAACTTGGATTCCTGCTTCATACTGTACATTAAAATCAACCCTTGATGGATTAAAAAATTTAATCAGAAAGTTGAAATTTTAAAACTTTTAAGAAAAACTATCAGTGACTATCTTTATGGCTTTGTAGTAAAGAAATATTTAAAGACCAAACACAAATAGTACTAATCTCAAAAGAAAAATATGATACTTTAATTACATTAAAATAGAAGACTAGATTCATTAAAACACACTGTAAAGAAAGATCTAACTTGACAAAAAGATCTGGAATAAATCAAGAAATAAAAGAAAATGCACCAATCTCACTTTTAAATATTGATCGAAAAGTCTGATGTAAAATATTAGAAAATAGAATCCAGCAATCTATTAAAAGCCGAATGCCCTCTATTGATGCTTTCAAGATTTTTTAAGGAAGTGTCAGCCAACACAATTCGAAGAGGTTAAATAATCAGAGGGACAAAAATTGCAAATGAAGAGTAGAAATTATAATTACTTATAGATGATGTTATTGTAGTTCTGGACCGCTTGAGTTAATCATCTCAAATTCAATTAGAAACAATGAAGGAAATTATTAATGTGGATAGATACCCCTTTAACGTAAAAATCAATAGCTTTCCAGAGCCCAGACACCAAGTGAGACAATATAAAGAAAATATTCCTCTTGTACTACCATGCACAAAGATAAAATACACAGTCATAAACTTAACAGGAAATATGCAGCCCTATATAATTAAAAAAACCCTGTAGGCATATAAATTAAAACTTGAATAGATGGTAAGTTATGATATGTTCTTGAGTAAGAAAACTCAGTATGGTAAAGATGTAGATGGTTCCTAAATTAACTTATAAATTTAGTAGAATCACAATAATAAGACATTCATTTTGGATTATTTTTGGAACTAGTCAAGTTAGGTCTAAAATCCATTAAAGAATAACAAAAATGAGTTGGGCACAGTGGCTCATGCCTGTAATCCCAACACTTTGGGGGGCCGAGGTGGGCAGATCATGAGGTCATGAGTTTGAGACTAGCGTGGCCCATATGATGAAACCCCGCCTCTATTAAAAATACAAAAAATTCGCTGGGTGTGGTGGCGTGCGCCTGCAGTCCCAGATACTTAAGAGTCTGAGGCAGAAGAATCACTTCATCCCGAGAGGCGGAGGTTGCAGTGAGCCGAGATCATGCCACTGTACTCCAGAGTGAGACTCTGTCTCAAAAAAAAAAAAAAAAAAAAAAAAAAAAAAAAAAAAAAAAAAATTCAACCAAAAGTGGAAATAAGGTATTTTTAATGATTTTTAATGTTCACTTTCTATCTCAAGCCTTCTCCTAAAACTAACTCTAAAGTTATTAAAATTGAGTACCTAATACTTTGCTGCTTTAAATAAACAGGCATTATATTTTAGGGCAGTTGCAGGTTTACAACAAAATTGAAGAGAAAGTACAGAGGTTCCCCTGTACTCCCTGCCCTCACACGTGCACGACCCCCCCAGTTATCAACATCCCCCACCAGAGTGATACATTTGTTACCATCGATAAACCTGGACTGTAAAGAAAGATCTAACAGACATATAATTATCATTCAGAGTCTATAGTTTGTATTAGGGTTCACTCTTGGTGTGCATGTTCTGTGGGTTTGGACAAATGTATAATGACATGTATTCACCACTATAGCATCATACAGAAGAGTTTAATGGTCCTAAAAATCTTCTGCTCTCTGCCTGTTCACCCTTACCTTCCCCACCAGGGAAACAGGATTTTTTTCAGTGGAAAGTTAAAAGTTATGAGGTTATGCTAAATCTGTCAAATATGACTATATTAATACAATAGTTTTTATATTGTAATATGAAATAGACTCAGGGAACTATGTTGAGATCCAGAATAGATGCACAAGATAATTTAGAATGTAATGCAATTGAGATTTCAATCTGTTGCCATTGAGGCAGAAAAAAATTCTGGGTTTTTACTTCATTTATTTTCTTAAAACGAATTCCAAACTTGTCAACAATTTAAATGTTAAAATTAAACCTGTTTTTCACCCTGCTTTCCTGAACACAATTCTGTAAAAATATTAGAAGAAAATGGGACTGTGTGCAGTGGCTCACACGTGTAATCCCAGCACTTTGGGGGGCTGAGGTGGGAGGATTGTTTGAGGGCAGGAGTTCAAGACCAGCCTGGGCAACATAGCAAGACTCTGTCTCTACATTAAAAAAATTAGCTGGACATGGTGGCTCATGATTCTAGTTCCAGCTACATGGAAAGCTGAGGTGGTAGGATCACTTGAGCCAAGGAGTTTGAGGTTGCAGTGAGCTATGATTGCACCAGTGCACTCCAGCCTGGGTGATAGAGCTAGATCCTGTCTCTAAAGAAATACATAATAAATAAAAGAAGCAAATAGAAGAATGTATTTGTTACAGTAACAGAATGAAAGAGATTTTTTTTTCTAAAATAGATTTTAAAAACATAAAAGCCATGAGTTTAAAGAATAGAATAATGATTGCATGCGTTAAAAACAAAGTTCTTGAACAAAGACTGTAACAAGTCAGACTGGGAAATATATTTGTGATACCTGTGACATAGTACTTTTAAGCCAAACTTTAAAAATAATGTAAACAATTCCTTCAAATCGATAATAATGAACCTAATTTTAAAATGTGCAGAATCCCAGCACTTTGGGAGACGAGACGGGCGGATCACGAGGTCAGGAGATGGAGACCATCCTGGCTAACACGGTGAAACCCTGTCTCTACTAAAAAATACAAAAAATTAGCCGGGCAAGGTGGCGGGTGCCTGTAGTCCCAGCTACTCAGGAGGCTGAGGCAGGAGAATGGCGTAAACCCAGGAGGTGGAGCTTGCAGTGAGCTGAGATCCAGCCACTGCACTCCAGCTTGGGAGACAGAGCAAGAGTCCGTCTCAAAAAAAAAAAAAAAAAAAAAGTGTGCAGAAAACAGTTAATAGAGAGCAGTATGAATATTTGATACATACATTGTGTCTGTGAACACAGTGCTCTGTCTCACTTAGAATAAAAATAAATCTGGGAGATGCCTTTTACATCAGATGTGTGAGGATCACAAATGTACACTGTGTTGACAAAGGGTGGGGCAGTATTCACACTCATACACTCAGTAGAACTGGAAACTAACAAACTGGTACGATGGTTTTCAAGGGAAATTTAGTACTATTCGAATTTTAAATGCATCTATTTTTGATGAGAACATTTCATTTCTAATAATTTACTCTACCGACATATTTTCATGTGTTCCCAACAATGTGTGTGTGAAGTTAGCAATAGTCTCACAATAACAAAAGAGTGAAAATACTACAAATGTTGATCAGTAAGTGCCTGGTTAACCAAATAAGATAGTCACAATAGAATACTGTGGAGCTGTGTATTAATCCATTTTTATACTGCTCTGAAGAAATACCTGAGACTGAGTAATTTATAAAGGGAAGAGGTTTAATGAATTCACAGTTCCACATAACTGGGGAGGCCTCACAATCATGGTAGAAGGCAAAAGAAGAACAAAGGCACGTCTTACATGGCAGGAGCCAAGATAATGTGTGCAGGGAAACTGCTCTTTATGAAACCATCAGATCTCTTGAGACTTATGCACTATCATGAGAACAACATGAGAAAAACCTGCCCCCATGATTCAATTATCTCCCACCAGGTCTCTCCCATGACACATGGGAATTATGGGAGCTACAATTCAAGATGAGATTTGGGTGGGAACACTGCCAAATCATATAATTCCGTCTCTGGCCCCTCCCAAATCTCATGTCCTCACACTTCAAAACCAATCATGCCTTCTCAACAGTCCCCCAAAATCTTAATTCATTTTAGCATTAACTCAAAAGTCCACAGTACAAAGTCTCATCCAAGACAAGGCTAATCCTTTCTGACTATGAGCCTGTACAATAAAAAACAAACAAACAAACAAACAAAAAAACCTTAGTTACTTCCCAGATACAATGGGGGTACAGACATTGGGTAAATACACCCATTCCAAATGGGAAAAATTGGCCAAAACGAAGGGACTGTAGGACCCATGCAAGTCTGAAATCTGGCAAGGCAGTCAAGTCTTAAAGCTCCAAAATTCTCTCTTTTGACTACATGTCTCACATCCAGGTCATGCTGATGCAAGAGGTGCGTACCTATGGTCTTGGGCAGCTCTGCCCCTGTGGCTTTGCATGGAATAGTCCCCCTTTCAACTGCTTTTATGGGTTGGCATTGAGTGTCTGCAGTTTTTCCATGAACACAGTGCAAGCTATATGTGGATCTACCATTCTGGGGCCTGAAGGGCAGTGGCCTTCTTCTCACAGCTCCACTAGGCAGTGCTCCAGTGGGGACTCTGTGTGGGGCCCCCAGTCCACTCTTCCCTTCCACCCTGCCTTAGTAGAGGTTCTCCATGAGGACTCTGCCTCTGCAATGTGCTTCTTCCTGGGTATCTAGGCATTTCCATACATCCTTTGAAATCTAGGTGGAGGTTCGCAAACTTCAATTCTTGACTTCTGTGCACCACAGGCCTAACACCACATGTAAGTTACCAAGGCTTGGGGTTGCACCCTATGAAGCAATGGCCCAAGCTGTACATTGGCCCTTTTTAGTCATGGCTGGGATGCAGGGCACCAAGTCCTGAGACTGCACAAAGCAGCAAGGTCCTGGACCTGGCCCATGATACCTTTTTTCCTCCTAGGCTTCCTAGTTTGTGATGGGAGGGGCTGCCATGAAGACCTCTGACATGCCCTGGAGATGTTTTCCCCATTGTCTTGGTGATTAACATTTGGCTCCTTATTACTTATGCAAATTTCTGCAGCCAGCTTGAATTTCTCCTCAGAAAATGGGTTTTTCTTTTGTATTGCATCATCAGGCTGCAAATTTTCCAAATTTTTATGCTCTGCTTCCCTTTTACATATAAGTTCCAATTCCAAACCATATCTTTGTGAATACATAAAACTGAATGCTTTTAAGAGCATCCAAGTCACGATCTTGAACACTTTGCTGCTGAGAAATTTCTTCTGCGAGATATCCTCAATCATCTCTCTCAAGTTCAAAGTTCCATAGATCTCTAGGGCAGGGACAAAATGCTGCTAGTTTCTTTTCTAAAGCATAGCAAGGCTCATCTTTATTCCACTTTCCAAAAAGTTCCTTATCTCCATCTGAGACCACCTCAGACTGGACTTCATTATTCACATCACTATTGGCATTTTGGTCAAAGCCATTCAACAAGTATCTAGCAAGTTTCAACTTTCAAACTTTTCCACACTTCCCTTTTTCTGAACTCTCCAAACTGTTCCAGCTTCTCCCTGTTACCCATTTCCAAAGTTGCTTCAACATTTTCAGGTATTCTTATAGCATTACCCCACTCTATTGGTACCAATTTACTGTATTAGTCCATTTTCATACTGCTATGAAGAAATATCCAAGGCTGCATAATTTATAAAAGAAAGAGGTTTAATGGACTCACAGTTCCACATGGCTGGGGAAGCCTCACAGTCATGGTGGAAAGTGAAGAAGGAGCAAAGGCTGTTAACAGAATGAGGTAGATTCGAATGTGCTGATGAAGAAGAAAACTCCAAGAAATATTATTAAATGAACAAAATAAGATGCAAAATAATACATAGCACATACCTCATCTAAATACTGATACATGCATTCAAGCTTTTCTGAAAAGATGCCTACAAATCAAGTACCACTAACTGCATCTACAGAAGAAGAAAGTGGATTGGAAATGGGGAAATAATTTACTTTCTATAGCATTTTTAGCACTTCTTAACTTTTTAAAAAAGTCATATTTATGTATTATAATTTTTAGATAAACATTAAATATTTTTATCAGCATTATATAAAACTTTTCTTAGTTTTATAGTTTCTTAGATTCTTGCATCTGTTTGAGAGTGGAGTTCCCTAACGACTTGATGGCTGAAATACTTCCCTGAGCTGCTTTGGGTCTGTGCTTCAAACATGAACTGGCCATGATTTGGGACCCTTTGTTTTGGTTTACTCACTTTGTTCTCACCTTTAGGCAATGCCCTACATTATCTATTTTGCTTTTCAATTTCTGTGACTTCCTGGCTTTCTGCCTATACTTTGCCTCTCCCATGACTTCCTGTTGTCAAGTACTCCATGCCTTCCTAGTGTGCCTAGTACTTTTCTGATTTGTTGATAAGCCTTACAAATCCTGTGCTCTCTTAGATTTCTGACTACTTGCCTGGTTCTTGAGCACATGTTTTCTTTCTCCTGAGTGGATTTTTAATGGAATGTTTGCTCATCCTTCTTTCTACCTCTCTTTGGCTATCTCACTCTCACACCTCCCTCATCACCTTTTTCCTGGGCATGTGCATTTCTTTTTCTCCTAGGGTTGAGCACAGATCTAACTTGAATAATTAAAGGAAGCTTTGTGTAAAGAAAGACAAAACAGAAACAAACAAAAGACTTTTAGCATGTAATAGATGGGAATAGTGAACATGGAGGCAGAGGGAGTCTTTTTCGGAGTGTAAGAGTCTGATTATCTTTCTTGTCCTCTGGGCCATTGGTTAGGGTGGCTTTACTTTGTTCATCCTGCACTTTATAGAAAGGATAGAAAGGACACCAGAGCTCCATGCATGCGAGTAGGACAGGGGCATGTGGAAGGGAATAATTGCAGGCTTATGAAGGAGGAGAGAAGAGGGTGGGGTCTGGGGGTAGGAGGTGGGGAGTGGAGGGCAAGACAAAGACTCCTGGGAAGCAGAGGCTTCCTCAAGAAGGATTTAGCTGTGATTCACCCATGGACAGTACAGATTTGAGGAAGAAAGACCACTGCCCCTCAGGAGGACCCAGCAGGGAGAAGATCCAGCCCTATTAGTTCATTCCCTCCTTCCCCTCCCAGATGCCATCCTCTGCTTGGATTGCATTAGGGGCTTGTCCTGGATAACAGCAGAGCCATTCTAAATGCTTTCCTGGATTCTTCACATTGGACTGCAGTGGACCATGTCACCCTACTCTTGGAATAAGAGGAATAAGACTGTGGTAAGGGGTTGCAGATTTTCTACTACATATTTTTTTCATAATAATCTATAATAGCAGTTAAGAATGCACATTATTCTTGACATTACTGAACTTTACTGGAGCCGTGTGCTCCTGGAAAACAGTGATAGTTAAAAAATCTCCCTATCCCTTATGACACTAAAAGCATAAGCAGCAAAAGTAGAAATAGATAAATCAGACTATATGAAAATTAAAAGCTACACCAAAGGACACAATCAATGGAGTAAAGAGGCAAACTATAGAATGAAAGAAAATATTTGCAAATAGTATATCTAATAAGGGATTGATAACTGCAATGTGTAAAGAACTCCTACAACCCAACAATAAAAAAAAACAAACAACCTAATTAAAAAATGAAAAAAGACTTGAGTAGACATTTCTCCGAAGAAGATACATAAATGGGAACAAGCCCCTGAAAAAGGACTCAACATCATTAATCACCTGGGAAATAAAAATCAAAATGACAGATGCCACCTCACATATATTAGTATGGTTGCTATCAAAAATCCAGAAAGTAATACACGTGTTGGTGAGCATGCTGACAATGTGAAACTGATAAAGAAATTTTCCTTGACCAGACTTTAAGCAGATTCCCCTGAATCTTCTTCTCAAATAGGTCTAGACTTTGGGTTTCTGTGTTCATCTTTGTATCACCCAGTTTTAGCAAGAATCTTGCTATTGATTGCGCAAGAATCCCTTCCTTGGTACCTGATCACCCTCAATATGTGATCGCCTTTGATATCTGATTAAATTCTTCATCTCCCACCATCCCTCACATTGTATCTGAACCTACCCTGCCCTGCTTTTAGCAAGAATCCTGTCAAATTGGTTTATCTGGAATCTCCTTTACTCTTGATGTTTCCTCTTAGTAATTTTCCATCCACTGAGTCTCATGCTGCTCCTTGGCTGGAAACTCCTGCTTGTCCAAGCCATATCCTGAATCAAGCCTAGCTCTATACTGAGGTCTCTTTTTCCATATTGTAATAGTTCCTTAAAAGTTTTTAACTACCATCAGGCTCTGGTTTCCTTTAACAGAATCATTGTGCACTGCTGGTAGTCTAGCCACTGTGGAAAAAGATTATGGAGATTCCTCAAAAAAAAAAAAAAAAAAAAAAAGACAAAAAAAAAACATAGAATTACCATATGATCCAGCAATTCCAAAAGAATTGAGTGTATACCCAGAAGAATTGAAAGCAGGGTTTCCAATAAATGTATGTGCATCCATGTTCATAGCAGCATTATTATAGGCAAAATGCAGAAGCAACGGATGTGTTCATTGATGAGTGCATGGATAAAATGTGGTATATGCATACAATGAAATACTATGTAGCCTTAAAAAGAAATTCTGACACATGCTACTGATGGCATCAACAGGCCATCTGGAGAGGCCACTGTCAAGACACTGGCTGCAGTGGGGGAGGTGAGGCCAGGGCTGCATGCTCCATGGAGCCAATGGGAGCTGGGAACAGGTGGGATCCCCACTCCCTTCCGAGATGGCATGGCAGGAGCCCCACCTTCCCAGTCACATATGCAGCCATCCAGCCATGTCTGCAGACCCAGGCATTTCTGTACTCTCAGAGGCCTAGGAAGCCCTTTTGCCCCCACAGACTTGGGAGTGCCTGCTCCCACTGCCTGGCCTATTCCTGCTTCCAGCACCCACTCTGACTTGAAGCAAAGTTGAAGCTGAGCCTGGGTACTGTCACAACCCAGCCAGGTGTGCGCACACTTGGGGCAGCGATGGCATGCTAGCCCCTTGCTGCCTCAGCCCCCTCCAGACTTTGGACACTGATAAGCACAGGAGGTAGGCTAAGGGTAAGCTAACGGTGGTTCAGTACAGGCCTATTCCTCAGCAGGAGCAGCCTGGGTGCCATGGATGACATGATAGATGGTGGCAGGAGGCAGAAAGGCTCCTGGGAAGAGAGGGGCAGGTCGCCAGTGAAGCCCCACCTTCAAGCCAGATGACACGGGATTTTTGGGGTGTTGCTTCTCCAGCTAGAAACCTCTGTGGCTGGCAGCGCCGTCTGCCTGAGTATTGCTCGCTCCCTCTGGGCTCATTCCACACACTCCACCCACAGGTTGTGCTCGGCTTGTACTACTTGCCCAGATCACATATCTGCCAAGGGCAAGCCAGGCACAGAGTGGTAAGGGGCGTGTAAGTGGGCTAGCATGGGGTCGGGGCACTGTGCACAGACAGGCAAGCTGTCTACCATGGCAGTGTGTCCAGAATTGCTAGGTTCTTGGTCTTGCTGACTTCAAGAATTGTCCCGTCCATCGTTAACACAGACCTTGGAGGAGGGGGTGGGAATTTAGAGAGACAAGAGACACAAGAAATGGAGACAAGGCAGTATCCTGATCAAGTCTCGTTTAATGGCGGCGGTGCAATGCCTTATATAGGCTGGCAGGGAAGAGGAAGTGCGGCAGAGCAGGCAGGGAGGAGAATAATGAGAGACGTCACCAGGAGTATGCTCGGTAGACTTAGTCTTTCCCGGGCGTGGGAAGTTATCTACGCACGCGCAGGAAAAGTTCGCAGGCGCGGGAAAAGTTGATGATGAAGAACCAGGAAGTGCGCCATCTTGTCTCCACAATGCAGAGCTTAAGCAACAGAGGCCACGGCAATTTCCGGACCTCACGGCTCCAGACAAAGAATGAAGCTGCGGACTCTCCCAGTTAGTGTTACGGTTCTTAAAGATGGTGTGTCCAGAGTTTGTTCCTTCAGATGTTCAGATGTGTCTGCAGTTTCTTCCTTCTGATGGGTTCCTGGTCTTGCTGGCTTCAGGAATGAAGCTGCAGACCTTCGCAGTGTTACATCTCTTAAAGGTGGTGCGTCTGGAGTTGTTCGTTCTTCCTGGTGGGTTCCTGGTCTCACTGGCTTCAGGGGTGAAGCTGCAGACCTTTGTGGTAAGTGTTACACCTCGTAAAAGCTGCCTGGACCCAAAGAGTGAGCAGCAGCAAGAGTTATTGTAAAGGGCTAAAGAATAAAGCTTCCTCACTTCACAAAGGAACCTGAGCACATTGCCACTGTTCCTTCGGGCAGCCTGCTTTTATTCCCTTATCTGACCCCACCCAGATCCTGCTGATTGGTCCATTTTACAGAGAGCTGATTGGTCCATTTTGACAGAGTGCTGATTGGTGAGTTTACAATCCCTGAGCTAGACACAGAGTGCTGATTGGTGCATTTACAATGCTTTAGCTAGACACAGAGTGCTAGACAGAAAAGTTCTCCAAGTCCCCACTAGGTTAGCTAGATACAGAGTATTGATTAGTGTATTTACAAACCTTGAGCTAGATACAGAGTACTGATTGGTGTATTTACAAACCCTGAGCTAGACACAGAGTGCTGATTGGTGCATTTACAATCCTTTAGCTAGACACAGAGTGCTAGACAGAAAAGTTCTCCAAGTCCCCACTAGGTTAGCTAAATACAAAGTATTGATTGGTGTATTTACAAACGTTGAGCTAGACACATAGTGCTGATTGGTGTATTTACAATCCCTTAGCTAGACATAAAGGTTTTCCAAGTCCCTACTAGACTCAGGAGCCCAGATGGCTTCACCTAGTGGATCCCACACCAGGGCTACAGGCAGAGCTGCCTGCCAGTCTCGTGCTGACTCCCACACTCCTCACTCCTCAGCCCTTGGGTGGTTGATGGGACTGGGCACCACAGCGCAGGGGGTGGTGCTCCTGGGGGAGGCTCGTGCTGCGCAGGAGCCCATGGCTGCGGGACGGGGGAGGCTCCAGCATGGCGGGCAGCAGGTCCTGAGCCCTGCCCCATGGGGAGGCAGCTGAGGCCACACAAGAATTCAAGTGCAGTGCTGGCAGGCTGGCACTGCTGGGGGACCCAGCACACCCTCTGCAGTTGCTGGCCTGGGTGCTAAGCCCCTCACGCCCAGGGCTGGCAGTGTGGAGTGTGGGGCCCACCAAGCCCACATCCACTCGGAACTTGCACTGGCCCATGAGTGCCACACATAGCCCTGGTTCCTGCCTGCGCCTCTCCCTCCACACCTCCTCGCAAGCAGAGGGAGCCAGTTCTGGCCTCAGCCAGCCCAGAGAGGGGCTCTCACAGTGCCATGGCGAGCTGAAGGGCTCCTCAAGCCTGCCAGAGTGGACTCTGAGGTTGAGGAGGCACCGAGAGCGAGGGCTGCTAGCATGTTGTCACATCTCAGCAGGGTGGGTGGCTGCAGGTGCTGGCTCCATGCAAGACTGCAGCTGGACCAGATGTACTGCATGTGGCTTCTGCTGTGGGCCCCCACATCTGGACAAGGGGAATGTGGTAGCAGCAGAAATTTGGAGATCCCAGGAACTGCAGAGCCCCTAAAGAGGGTGTCATAACCTACAGCCCTGGCTCAGAGAGCCCCTAGGTATGGACTCCCCAAAGGGCCACAGTTCTTCTCTCCTTGTTGCTGCAATGTGGTGAGCGGGGAGGGGGTGGGGTCATGTTTCAGCTCTGTTTGTGTTATGGCTCTTTCAGTCCCACCATTTGGCATGTCCCAAGTTCTTGTCCCACATCCAAGAAGAATTAGTTATGTAGACAACTGGAGGGGAAGCAAGGCAAAGAGGGGCTTCATTGAGTGACAAAACAGCTCTCAGGAGACCCAAAATGGGTAACTCATTTCTACAGGCAGGTCATCCAACGTTTGTGTAGCTCTCAGCAGCAAAGAGATCCGAAGTGGATGCCTCCTATCCACAGGCAGTTTGCCTGTCATCTACTGGAATGTGGCTGAGGCCAGGGTTTTTATGGGCTTCAGAGCAGAGGAAGTGCCTGCTGATTGGTCCATGGGTGGCCATGAGCAGGCACAGGAAAAGCATTGTAAGTTCTCACTCCTGTCCATGGAACTGATAGTCCAGCCTCCAGGCTTCAGGCTGTCTCTGACTTTAAGATGTGGCTTCACTGAGGACCTGCCCATTCTCACCCAGGAGCCTCCTGCCATCATCAGCCTGCAATCCATGGTGCCCATAATGCCCAGGCTGTTTGTGCTGAGGGGTCTTTGCAGGCCCCTGCTGAGCTGTCCTCAGCACCCCTTTGGCCTCCCATTCACACTCTTGGTGCCAAAAGTGCTGAGAGAGCCAAGATGGCATGAGGCTGGCATGTCAGTGCCACCCCAAGTGTGTGCATAACTGGCTGGGTCACAGCAGCACTCAGGCTTAGCTTCATCTTTGCTCCAAAATCGGAGCAGATGCCAGGAGTGGGAAGAGGCCAGCCAGAGAGAGCAGCCACTTCTGAGCCTGTGGGAGAAAGGGCATTCCTAGGTCCCCAAGAGCACAGGGATGCCTGGGTTTGCAGCTACGGCTGGGCAGCTGCAGCTGCATCCAGGAAGGTGGGGCTCCCAACCCACCAACTTAGAAGAGGACAGGGCTCCTGACTGTTCCCAGCTCCTGCTGGCTTCATGTTCCATGGATGGCAGTTGTGGCCTGTCTTGGCAGTGGCCACTCCAGACAGGCCGCCGCTGCCATCAATCCCCACTCTAAAGAGGTATATCTAACTACCATTAGTATAGGGATGATGACCACTCTTAACCTCTTCATGCACACAGGGTACATTGTTTTGGGGAAAATGGCTGTTAGTTCTCTCTCAGAGGCCTATCTAAGGGTCCCTGGTAAAAAGGGAACCATTGTCCAAGGCTCCAACTGCATGACTGCTTGGAGTTTGATGGCCTCTCGGTGACAAGAAACAGATTTTACAAGAAGGTTAAGTATGTGAAAGAAAAAAACTGGTGCCAAATACAACAGAGATAAAAATTAAAATAAACGAATCATTTTGAAAACAATGTTGTGACTAGAGCTGTTTCACAATGGTGAAATAAATTAAATCTTGTATAAGGGTAGTTAAATTTTAAAAAAGAAATAACTGTTCATGGGGGCAGATAATTCACTGGCCTTGTTCTCCCAAAAAAAAGGAACCTCGAGGTTATGGCCACCCTATTTATCCTCATTGCCTGGCAGGATTTGCAGGATAATTTTCCAGATTTTTATATTACCTATCCCTTTTATTTCTTCTGAGCTGAAGTCAGAGGTCGCTGGTTGGTTCACAGGAATAAGCAAGGTTTGTCTAAAATGCAGACAAATCCTTAAAAACAACCAATGAGTACCTATCAAAGTCTTATAGCTGATTGTTCACTATCTTTTGAATAGGATCAAAACAAGACAATGATTGTCTGCTAATGATAAAATGTCATAGGGTAGTCACAGTCAAAAACATGACTGATAGAACAATTTGGTTATTTCTGTGGTTTATAATAACTTAATTTAATAATCCTAATTATGATTGATAGTATATATTCAGATGTTTGAATTTTAGAAATCCCATACAATTTTGGAACATATGTTGATATTATTCACTAAAATATAACCTGAAGAAGATTAAATCTTATTTTTATTTTGACAATTCCATGTAACTGACCATGTCAAATAATCCTGTTTATCTCTCTTTTGGATACTCCAGGAGCCCTCTGTCTCATCTCAAAGTTATGGGTCAGAAAAGATAATTTTGAAGCTGAAGTTTGATTTTGGGAAGCCTATCAAATATGTTAAAGGTTTAAAACATTTGATATTGTAAAATAGAATTCCAGGTTACCATAAGTCATTTATGTTCACCCTCCAGTCATCCATGTACCTCATTCTTCCTGGATGTGGGACAAGAACTTGGGGCCTGCAGAATGGTGGGACTAAAAGAGCTATAACACAAACAGGGCTAAAACATGCTCCCTCACTTGCCACATTGTGGGTGATGAGAAGGAAAGAAGAGCTGTGGCCCTTTGGGGAGCCCAGACCTAGGGGCCCCTCGAGCCAGGGCTGTGACACCCTCTTTGGAGCTCTGCAGTTCCAGATGCCACTGCGTTCTCCTCATCCAGATGTGGGTGCCTGTAGCAGGAGCCACATTCAGCACATCTGGTTCAGCTGCAGCCTTGCACAGAGCTGGCACCTGTTCCAGCATCTGGAGCTGCCTGCCCCACCACAGCAGCCAATGTGCCTGGATGTGTGCAGTGGCTGGACCCTGTACTCACTCACCCACACACCTCTTGCTGCTCTGCACCTGGATCACCCTTGGCAGGTGTGGGATCCAGGCTGGTAGCATGAGCTGAGCTCATCCTGCCAGGCTGAGTGGGTGGAACAAGTCCAGTGGGTGGAACAAATCCAGTGGGTGCAAGCAATATTCACACAGAAGGTGCCACTGGCCACAGAGGTTTCCGGCTGGTGAAGTGACACCCCAAGGATCCTGCGACACTGCAAGATGAATGAACCTTGAAGATATTATGTGCGGTGAAATAAGCTATTTATGAAACGCAAAAACTGTATGATTTCACTTAATTGAGTTACCTAAAGTAGTCGAATTCATAAAGAAAGAAAATAGAATAGAACAGTGCTTACCCAGGTCTGTGGGGAGGGAGAATGGGGAGTTATTGGCTAATTAGTATAGAGTTTCAGCTTTGCAAGCGGAAAAGAGCTCTAGGGATTGGTTGCATAATAATCTCCCAACAAATATACTTAATATTACTGAACTGTGCACATACAAGGGGTTAAGGTGATAAATTTTTTGTGTATTTTACCACAGATAAAAATGAAAAAAAAAAAAAGAAACTCTTTCCATCCTTTTGTGTTCCTAGGGTTACTACAAAGGGCCAACATTCTCCATATGACTTGGATAAGACAAAAAATAGTACCCTTGTTTACCTATGACAAGGCTAGACACAGTGTGTCCAAATTCCCATTATATGTCTTAAAAATAATTAGCTGAAGTTTTTATCTCAACTGACCAATCTGGACAAGATAAACATCAACTTTACTTGACTAAACTTTAGTCAGGCTTCTCTCTGCACAGGCCCCTGGCCCTTGACCTACCCTTGAATCTAAATGAACATTGGAATGTGGAATGGCCCCTGTTTCAGGACCCTCCTGACAATTGACCACAGAGAAGGATGTTTCCTGGTCAACTCTCTAATCATGCCACCTGTTCACTACTTCCCTACACTCAATTCTTGCTACCCTGCTTTGTTCCTGTCTTTCTGATTGACTTCAGAGAAGCTTACAGATACTATGGTTGAAGCATTCTCCCTATCACAATATACCTTGGATAAATTCTTTCCTTACCTAAGTCCAGATTTGTTTTTATTTGACACTTGCAAAGTATGAGAATAACGTTTGTCCCATTTAACATATGGAATATAGTGAAGAGATATTTAATGCATGAATTGTTTATATACAGTAGACAACACATATAATTGGAATATGTGAGTCTAATTGTGTAGTATATATGTATACATATTTAAGTGTGCTAGTTAAACTTCATTATAATATTGTCCTAGGGTATTATAATTTTCTTTATAAATATTTTATATAGAAAGTGTTACTCTGTTTTAAGGGCTGTCAGGTAATACTTTTAAAGTGGCAGTTTAGTTCAGGAAAACATTAAATTGAAGACTCTTGAACACCTGTATAGGAGATTAAAAGTTAGGCTCAGCTGGATTGGTTTTCTAAATGAGATTTTATCCTAGCCCATTCTAAACCTGCCACTTTTTTGTTTTGACTGTACGGAATTACTAATTGAGAGTGAAAGCAATTGTTCTCTGTAGTAAAAATTAACACTTTATCTGTAACCAGTACATCTTAGATTTTAAATCGTGTTCTGATTTTAAATTCATAGTGTTTTAAAATGATTCCCTTTTGATTTTTAAATTGCAGTTGTGTTCAAGCCTTCTGTCACAATTCCACAAAAGGAAATTATGATAAATCAGTAACCATAATAATTAACTGTGCTAAAGTTCTTACCAGGAATGCAGCCACCAATTTAGCTTAAGGGGGTATTAGCATAGCAACAAACTTTCAAGGTCAAATCTAAGTATTTTCTTCCTTTGATGTAAAGACAGGCTTATTATGGATTTTTCCCTTTTCTTGCCTTTTTCACAAACATTTTTCTACTTTTAACTGGTAATTTTTGATGAAGATACGATGCTCTGCTGTTACTAACTTTGGTATACAGAAAAACAGAAAGTTTGGGTTTTCTAAGATCTTTGTATTTTTTTACATTAAAATTTCCATACATTCACTAGCGGGTTTCTTGAGCCCTATACAGCAGATAGGAGGAGTATGAGATTACTCTACACAGAAATGCCGTCTACAGTGATTTCCTCTTCTGGCCTCCGCCCCAGGCCTATCTCTGCCAGAATGTTCCGCTTCTGTAACTGCCCACTCCCACTCTCCATTTGTTTGACTGACTCCACCTGCTTATTAACTTCCTGGTTCATGTATGTTCTTATGTGAGATGCACGTGGATCTCAGGCGTGTGGGGCACCCTTACTTTTTGGCTTCCCCATTTTCTTTTGTTCCTAGGTCTGAGATCATCTATACTTATTTATATGCCAAGCTAATTATATTCAGAAAGATGTGATGGTACTTTCTGGAAAATTAGCAAAACCCTTTGCTCTGCTGTGAACTTGGAAGTCATTGGCCAAAACTGAGCTAGTGACCTTTGGCAGTATCAGCTCCAATCCTATCACTCCAGTTGAGGAAACTAGGTCAAGAGAAATTTGGCATTCATCTCATGCCATCTGAGTGACAGAACAAGGCTCTAGACCCCCAGTCACAGCCACAGACCCAATTGCATTGCCTCAGGTGTGAGCCAGATAAAAGTCACCTTGTATAAAAACTAAGTTATCAATCTTTCTACTTGAACATATGAAAGAAGTGAGAGATCAAACTCTAGATCAAAATGACTAGATATCTGGATTTTCTTGATAATGGCAGACTCTGATATTGTGACACTGTCATAGCCTGGTGTTATTTAGACAGGTGGTACCCAAGTACAAATAAGTGTGAGCTGCAAGAGCTTTTACCCAAAACAGATCTTTTTTATTTTCTACTCAAGTGTTTTCTTCTTAAAGGGTTGGGCCGTCTTGATTACAGTGTCTTCATGTAAACAAAGCATCTTGATTGGCTGTCATCATTTTTGTGGCTCTATGATGTCAGATAGGCAGAATGTACTGAGGAGAAATACTTTGAGTGGCCAGATTATGCAAAAGCAGCTTTCAAAATTAGGAAGCAAAACTATCATGAACAATCGCATTGCAAACTACACTTGTGCAGGCATGCTTTTCAGAAGAGTGCCAGATTTAAATGATTAGATGGGAAATAAATGACCATTTTCTTTTGATAACAAAAGTTGCATGATCAGAGGAAGCTGGGAGAACAGGGTTATGGGACAAACAGTCACGAGGGCCGTTGGCCGCTACCTATGTAGCTCTATGGGCTGGTGTGTGTGCGAGTGCCTGACTCTCTCATGATGTGGATGCCCGTTCTGCAAAATAAAGCGAAAGCATGAGATATTCTTTAGGATCTTTTATGATCCACAAAATTAGATTCCCAAACTAAAGGTTTCATTGTCAAAACTGTCAACTTTTTCCTCCCTAGGTTTGCCCAGGGCCTGAAAAAGTCATAATAACTATACACTCATTCCAAAACATCCCTATTCCTTGAAATCTGACAAACATCCAGTGGAAAATTCCAAGAAACATTCTACTTGGGTAATGGTTGCCTTAAATATCATAGAGTTCAGATGCCTCATTTCAGGCCATCGCTGGAGCTTGTGAAATCTGTGTTTGTTCATTTCTCCGGGAGACCCTTTCTGTTCTTGCATCTATCGCAGTGTGTTGTGATAAATAATGCAGTGCCTTCCCAACAGTTTCCTTAGCCATACGAGGGGTACATTTTAAAAAGAGAACAAGCATACACAGAAATGGAAATTAACCTCAGGCCTGCCAGCCTCCGTCAGGAATAATGGCGTCACATAATTCCAGGGTTAAATGGGAAGTAGGTGCCTTTTTACTGAGTTCGGCTCTTTGTCCTTGCTTTAGTGTGTCATTGTAGCAACTGTCATGTAAGGTTAATGACAGGCCCTCATTACCCTTGTCAAATATGTAATAATGTGGCCCAACAACGGGCCTGAATGGCTTCTGCTTGTCAGATCCCTATGTTTTGCCTAGCAGATGGTCACTGTGTTTGGAGAGGCTCTCGCTCAGATCCATCACACTGATATCCTGAACACGTGTGTGCGAGAAGCATTTTCCCCTGATGGGACAGTGTGTGGCTAGAATACTAATTGAGCGCAGCAAGACAACTGCAGACTTCACCCTCCCCCCACCCCCAACTCCCTGTTAGTTTTCTGTTAGGCTCCAGAGGGAAAGAGAGAAGATAGGACCTTTCTTGCCTTTCTCCTATTATTTCCGGCGATACACCACACTTTTCAGCTATGATATGCACACATTTTCAAACCCTTTATTTGGATTACTTAGGATGCGGCACCCATGAAATTTAGACACATTCTATTCTTGGAGATGTGGAAACAAAGGGGAGTGGGGGAAGCCTCAGTGAGGAAAGTGGCAGGGGGCAGGGTTTACTGGAAAAGAGCAGCAGACCAGGTGGCAGGAAGCTAGAATCCCAGTCTGTGACCTTGGGCAAAGTCACTTTCTCCCACTGTGGTTTACTCCCTCAGGAAGTTTGCCTTACTGAAGGAGGTGAGAGAGACACTCAAGGCCAGATGCAGGAAAGAACCTCTGTCCTGCTTCAGGGATTCTCCAACTGGTCCCTGCTTCTCTCATCCTCGGTAGTTTTTCACATTAAGTCACTTCCTTTCTCAAAAATGAACAGTGGCTCTCAATTGCTTCTGAAATCAACTTAAACTCTAAATAAACATCTCCAGAATTAGTTACAATGCAGTCTATTCTTTTTTCCATATGAATCCTCTTCCACCCTTTTTCAGGTTTCATAGATCGTTTAGACACAAATCTATCTACTTTTTCTGTGCACAAGTGTTCTGGGGCTTCTAGTCATTGTTTACGCATAACCTCTCATATGAACCCCTCTGAAGCTCCCGCCAGTCAACTGCTACTCTTCAAATATGTTTCTTAAGGACTTTCCTGAATATCTTTCTTCCACTAGCTCTATGTAGCTCTGATACCTCTGCTTCTCTAAATATTCCTAATAAATATTGTTTTCTTTATTAATATGCATTCAAAATAATAGAACTTGGGAACTTAGAAATCATTCCATGCAGTCACTTAATTTTGAAGATGAAATGTCAAGTGTGTATTGGTTAAGACCAAGTTCAAAGAGCAAGACCATCACCTAAGTCCTTTGATTATAGGTTTAGTCTTTTTTTCTGCTATAGTAAATCACCCATTTCCTATACTTTGCTATTTAAGAGCTTGTCATTATTATTTGTGTTCATGTTCTCTCCCACAACGGATTGAAAACGGCTTGAGGGCAGACACACTGATGTCTGCCTTTGTAGGCTCCAACAGACCCATAGGGTTGTGTGGGTCCAGGGAGGAGTCATTTCACAGAGTCTATATAACTGCAGGTCACAGTACTGATGCCAGTTCCCTTTGTAATATCCCTGTGACATTTAACACTTTGCCAAATTATCTGTTGGCACTCCTCTCTTGGTATTAATCTAACAAGAGACATTTTCTTTTATCTTTTGTGTGACCCACCCCTGAGACCAGTGAGTCACTATGAATTGTCATGAGCAAAATGTCATGTTAGGATCTGAGGGAGCAGAGAAGTCTATAGCCCCACAGAGGCTGTCCTGAACTTCATTAGTGGTAGAGAAAACCCACTTCCAGGTAAACCTTCTGATGATCTTAGGAGTGATGATGAAACAAACTGAGGGGACTGCATCCAGCCTTTCCAGGTTGGGAAAGGTAATATGTTTCTCCCCTTTCATCTAATATGTGGAAATTTCAGCTTAAGCTTTGAATAACTTTGATTCTTAAATCAGACCTAAATGATCATAGAATTGTTTTTTTTTTTTTAATTTGGTTCCAGACACTCTTCACTAAAAAGTTTTTCTCCTATTGTTTAATTTAGTTGTATTATTTCTCAAAACCATGCAGCACATATCTGCTACTTCCATAGGCTTTCTAAGCCATAGGGATTATTTCCTCTGAATACTATACAATTAATACAGATGTTTCCTGATTTATGATGGTTCATCCTAAAATTTTTTGATTTTATGATGGTGGGAAAGTGATAGTTACTCTGTATGTTTCTTGACTTACAACAAGATTATGTGTTGACTATCTCAACTTACGATGGATTTATCTGGATGTAACCCCACCATAAGTCGAAGAGCATCTGTACTCTGTAATTGTCATTTGAAAATCACACATCTATGGAGAACTTAATATGTCAAGTATTATTCTAAAATTTAGAAAGAAATAAGACAAAATTCTTGGTCAATGACACTCACTCTCTAGTGGTAAAGACAAGTATAAATAGATAAGCCTTATTGTTCAAACTTAGCCTCTTTTTACTCCATACTTCTGATCTGATCCAATCCTTTCTTCTTGTGCCTAAATATTACCATCTTCCTTCAGAAATTATTGCTCCATACTATGCAGCATTTGCTATATTTTCAAACTCTTCTCTGAATATTGTCTCTTCCTCCTAAATCCTTTGTTGGCAACCAGCTGTTTCAAAAGTACATGGCTTTCTTCTTAGGGGTTCACTTCTTATTTTCTCATACCGTAATAACTCAAGGTCAGGATTTGAATTTCGTGTCCTCCTTCATTCCCACTGCCAATATCACATCATTATTTATGCTCCACTGCTATGGTTTGAAAGTATCCACAAAACTCATGTGTTGGAATCATAATCTCTGATGCAACAGAGTGGTAAGGCCAAAGAAGAGGTGGCTGAGCCATGAGGGCTCTGCCCTCACAAATGGATTAATACCATTATCTTGAGAGTGGATTCATTTTAAAAGGACAAATTCACACTCTTTTTTCTTCTCTCCTTCTTGCCCTCTCTTGACTTTTTGCCTTTCACCATGGGATGATGCATTAGGAAGGCCTTTGCCAGATGTGGGCCTCTCAGTCTTGGACTTCCCAGCCCCCAGAATGATAAGAAATAAATACTTGTTCTTCTTAAATTTTTGTTGTAGCAGCACAAAATGGACTAGGGCTAGATTTTGTGCTGTTGTAGCAGCACAAAATCTTATAAAAACATATGACTCCATCCTACTCTTTTTCACTTTATACTCTCTGGTAAGATTATCTGCCTCTCATTGTAGGGTCTATTAATCTCCTCATAACCAACTCTTCATTTATTATGAGTTCTGGATTATACAAACAGCCACAGAGAAGACCTCTCCCACACACTGACCTCTCAGTTTCTTGACTACTTATCCTTAGTGATTCTTCTCTACGTTCAATCTCAGCCATCTTTCTTCATGGTCACCTTCTGGATCTTGCCATAATCAGAACTGCACTACCTTTAAAATAACAAAACAAAATGGCCCATTTTCTTCCATCTGTTTCCTTTTGCTTCACTGGTTGAAATATATCCTAGCAGCATCAATCCATAGCTTTCTACCATCTATTTTTCTTCCCATTTTCTCCTGATTCCACTTGCCTCTTTTCCAGTAGAGATTCAGTGGAATTAGAATCACTTCCTTGCAAGAGTCCTCAATTGCTTTGCCCCTGTTTTTATCCACCTTGTTTTTCTTCCACAATATTTCTTGGCAAAACCCCAAACCAGGATAAATTCAACCATCTGTCTCCTCTGTGGCTACACCTGAGCAGTTGATTGTTGCTGGTGAAAATTATCAGTTGGAAAGACAGGTTTTCCTTCAATTGTATCAATACCATTTCGAACAAGTACTTAATGTGGCCCAGAAAAGACTACTCATATGTCTCTGTCTCTTGCTTCAATCCTGTGCCCATTCCCTTCCTCCAGATAATTCTTGCTTAGTATTTCTTCTCCCTTTTTGAATACTTCTGATTCACTGTTCATATGCTATCCAGAGTGAATTTTTAGGAACCCCAAAAGGATTAAATTTGTCCCGTGAAAAAGACGTCTCATCAATGACGGAACAAAGTGCAAAGTCCTTGAAGTGGTCCAGCCCCAGCCTGCATGTCAAACTGTGTTTCTCATCTCTCAGCCACTCTCTGGCCAGTCTACCTCTCCTAACTTGGCCTCCTCATGGTTTGTCAATTGCATTAGCCTCTGTGCCTCTGGTTGCTACACTTGCTGCATTTCCTTTGCTTGGCTAACTCCTTTAGGTCTCAGGACAGATGCCACTTCATCAGAAGGGCATTCCCTCAACCCTTCATTCCAAACTATCTCCTTCTTAGCTTCTCTGATGGCCCACAGTACTTGTGCCACAAGAGAACTGAATTATTTGAATTATTGTTCAAAGAGAGCTTTGTCTGGGAAAATTGTGGAGGAATTTTCACTGTAGAATTATTGCTGAAAAGGGGAACTATGAGGTTGTTTGGCCAGGAAAGAAGGAAATGCATTTCAGATAGAGGGAGTATCCTAGAAAATCACAGAGATGAAAAATCTGCTGTGTCAACAGAAAGGTCTATTCACTGTGGCAAAAATGTGCAGGCACCAGGGAAAACAGTGGGAGGTGGTGGTAGACCGGATAAGGGCCACCAAAGATGTCTATGTTCTAATCCCTTGCAACTGTGAATATGCTTGTGTTACATGACGAGGGAGAATGAAGGTAGCAGATGTAAGGAAGGCTGCTAATCAGCTAGCTTTGAGATGCAGAGAGCACTCTGGACTTGCCAGATGAATCCGATGTAATACCCAGGGGCCTTGAATGTGGAAGAGAGAGGCAGAAGCGTCAATGTCAGAATAATTTGGTGCGAGACTGTTACTGACTTTGAAGATGGAGGAGGGGGCCATGTGCCAAGGAATGCAGCAGCTTTCAGAAGCTGAAAAAGGCAAAGAAACAAATTCTCAAAAAAACAAGAACCTGCAGAAAGGAACTCAGCCCTTCTGATACCTTGATTTCATCCCGATGAGACCCATTTCAGACTCTGACCTCCAGAACAAGTGACAAGATGATACATTTGTGTTGTTTTAAGACACTAAGTTTGTGGTAACAAGTTGCAGCAACAACAGAAACTAATATAGGAACGAAGCTACAGACATAAACTCAAGTCAGACTATGAAGCTCACTCTCAGAAAGCTTAGCAGTCTGGCCTCGGAACTTCAGTAAGTGGAGAAACAGCAGGTATTGTAAAACATGGAAGAAACATAGCCAGCTTTGTTTTATGGGAAGATCTCTGTATCAGTGTGAGGCATACTGATAGCCCAGAGACCACTAGGGAGGCTTCTAAAATAATCCACGAGAGTGATTAGGAAAACCTGAAAGAAGGCCCTAGAGGCGTTTTTATCTGCACACATTGTTACGTAGCTCTTGTGTTTTCCTAAATTTATGTTTTCTTTCTGGATTTAGAATACAAGTTCCTGAAATACAGCGGCTTTTAAAAATACTGGGTTGTTTCTTCCTGAATTCCTAATAGTAGCTGCTCAATAAATATTTGTTCATCTTGTAGTGGATTAAGACCAGGCTGATTTCTTACTTTTCTGGATCTGTGCATTATTTAAGACAAAATGGAAAGGAATCGTGTAAGAAATACCAGTTGCCAATTATCGTTCTTCTACCAACTGGCTCCATCTTCTAGGCACATGGTTTCCTAGTACGGAAAGCAGGCTTTACGGTCATTCCTAATCTCCAAATTTTAAAAATGAATACGATAAACTTGAAAGGGATATTGATTATTGGGAGAAATAACCTTTATACTGATGCTCTAAATTCAAAGCAGAAATCCTTAAAACACCATTGATCATGCAGCGTGTGCCTATCTAACTGGGGCTCAACTGAAATCACTGGGACCTTAATGTTTGCCTGCTTTGGAAGACAGTCTGACAGAGGATTATAAAAAGCTGTGTATTGGTTTAGTTTGTAGCTGCCTTCTTTTTTTCCCTTGTCTAAACTACTCAAAAAAAAAAAAAAAAAAAAAAATAGACAGCTGTGGAATGAGCCAGTTCAGCAATCTGCTTCTTGCCTATCATCCTGCCCCACTTTCTGTATGTTCCTTTGGGAAGAAATCCTGGGGAATAGATGGCAGGAAATCACAGGCAAATTCAGAGCTTCTTGGGGGTGGTGATGGGCGGAGAAAGCACAATATAAACTATTAAATGCAGTGATGGAGCCAGCTACTCCCTTGGGTCTGATTGGAGGAAACTGGCCTTCCTCCTTGGGGAATGAGGCATTTGAAATTAATTGTTTTCATTTTATACAAATACTTCACCCAAAATGAAAGGAATGAAATACTTAAATGCAACCACAGGCCACCTTTATAAATGTGACTATGAGCACACACATATACACGTATACCAGAAAAAGCAAATAGTAATAGTGTGTAATCAAATGATCAAGTGTCTTTATGCCAGCAATTTTCTGGGTAATAGCACTGTCCCTTGAAAGTGAGCAGTATGATTTTTGTGTTTTGCACCAGATCCTTCATCCTGCAGTGTCTGTACTGTGGCATTTGGGCACACCCTGCTTGCAGGTATCTGACAATCTAGTAAGCTCACAGCATCCTATTTGCTGTTGCTGACTCTTCTCTAGAAGAGAACGAATCCATGGTTCTTGTCCAGAGCAGAAGAATTCTCCTTTTAAAATGCAGAACTATGTTTGTGTCATTCACTAAACTGGTCCAAAATTTACCCAGAAATTAATATCTCACTTTCTTATTATTACTTTCTATATGGGCTTTGATGCTTTGGGCCTGACTTATTTCTTAGCTGTGATTTTCTTCCTCCTTCATGTCCCTCATCACAGATGCCATATCCCAATCCCCTTGTTCTCCTCCCTGTTTTAGGAACACCAAGCTGCCCCTCCACGTTTCTGTGGCACTATTTATCTTGTTCCTAGACCTGGCATTCTTCCCTGTTGCCTTCTCCACTTGAGAAAACTATTCATTCTTCAAGTCTCCCCTGAGACGTCATCTCTCCTGTGAAGCCAGAAACATGTTTTAATGCCTTGTCCTCACCCATCCAGTCACATTAAATTACTACTATCTCTGAGCCTCCATAGTTCCTCATTTACACTTTTAGCACTGATTTCACATCATAACTTGTATAATTTGTGTTTTTGTCCATTTTTCCCACCACAGTCTGTAAGTCCCTTGGGGCTTGGGGTCTTATCAGTTTCATTTTTGTAAACCTCGTAGAGGCTAATATGATGCCAGACACGAAGTTGATGTTCAAAGAACATATGAGGCAGTGAAATGAATCTTAGTCAATTTCCAGACCCATCGGGCCAACCCTCTCTTCTCCTTCAATTTTCACTCTTTGGAATGAATTATAAAAGAAAAGGCAAGAGGAGCTGCTTTGTGGCACAGCAGCATATGGAAGGCACTCAGATGGGGCCCAAGGTGGGACTCACAGGAAGCCTCCAGCAAAGGAGCTACTGGTATATTGATTTCTCAGTTGTCCAAATGCTGGTTGAAGAAAAAACAACACAGATGTCAATACGTATAGGACAGAATACAGTGTTTGCCAAAAGCGGAAGCTGAAGAGATGTTACTTCAGGTATTCTTCCTCATTGAAGATCTATAATCTTTTGAATGTACAGCTTGATGTCAAGTTAGTTTCCAGTCTCAATTAGGATGCATTCATTTTTATCCATTAAATACTATCTGGAGAGCAGGAAACATGATGTCAAAGTCATGTGCATGTGTTCATTTTTGTCTTCCTCCTAAGGAGAGAAGCACTTACCAATTTGGGTACGAGGGTTAAAAAGAGCAAGATAATAGCAACAAGCAACAATTGCATAGCAATTTGCAGCCTACCAGCCCTTCAATCTGCTACTTCATTTAACCTTCAAGACAATCTTATGAGGCTGGTATTATTGCCCCCACTTTGCAGAGGAGGAAACTTGGGCTAATGATGTTTAAGTGACTTGTCTAAGGTTATATAAAAGCACCAAGACTGACAGAATGCTATTATTCAGAGTAACATAGAGTGAATTGAACTCCAGTATGATTATCCTGAAATTTTTCTGTAATAATATGCAACCCTTACTGACTGCTGACAATGTAGCAGACACTGTTCTAAAGTGCTTTACATGTATTAACTCATTTAATTAATTCCCAAACCACTGCATGAGGTAGAAATGATTATTATTCCTCTCAATTTATAGATGGGAAAACTGAATTCCAGAGAGGTTAAGTACCTTGGTTTCTCTCACATAACTGATAAGTAGCAGAGTGAAGGTTTGGACCAAGGCAATCTGGTTCCCAAGTCCATATTCAACAAATACAGTAGCCTGCTTCTTGAGGCATGTGATGTTGATATGACCTGGTGACTCTAATGAATAGTACAAAATACTTTCATCCTTAAATAAATGTTTAATGTTTAAGACTTAAAGTCTTAAGGACTTTCAAGGTCAACAAAAACATTTTAGAGACAGAATATATTTTGAGGCTGCAAGTCCTCACCTTGTTTCCAGATATAATTTGACCCTTCAACCTCTAAGATCCCATCTCCTCTTCCTTCTTCTGCTCATCCACTGCCCAGAACAGATCCCAGCATAGTGGGTGGTGGTGGGGTTGGGGGGTGGCAGTTCAGAAAATAGCTATTGAATGAATGAAGATAATGCCTTCATTGTTCAGCTATTGGTAGCTGAGGAAAATGGTCCTACTGATCAGTTGAAAAACTAGACCATACATTTGTTCCAAATTCTCTCTCTTCACTCAAACTGAAACACTCTTCTTTTGTCAGTTATTCCTGTTAGCCTTTCTGGTCTCAGATGAGATATCACTTGTTTTGCGAAGTCTTTGCTTCTCCTTTTCTCCCATCCCACTACCACCATTACCACATCTGGAGTAAGTGCCCTTTTAATGGAGATATAGCTCCTATAATTTCCTTTATATATTACATACAATACGCATATCAATTTACTCTCTAATTTACATGATTGTGCATACATGTGCATACACATACAGACACACACACACATAGATATGATTTCCGCAGAGACAAGAATGGTGTGTTTCTTTCATGCTGTTTTCATGGGGATTAGAATTATAGATGCTCTTTAGGTATTGGTTGGAGGAATAAATGAGTGAGTTAGTTAACTTTAGCAGCAGTCACCCAGCAGTGTTCTTTTATTAATAGGAATGTAGAAACAAAATAAATTGCTCAAAAATTAAAGACCTCTCAACACAGTTATCCTAGTGCTTGAAGGACTGATATCAACACTAACATCCCTCCACTCCTTCTTTTGCTCTCAAGGGCTCAAAGAGTGGTTATTGTGGCTCCTGATTCTTGCCTGTTATCTATTTTGAGTGTGTTGTTTTGCAGTATCTTGATTTACTGTGACTCCAGTCTGACTTGAATTTGGGTTCCTAATGCTTCTATGAATTCTGTAAAGTGTAGAAATTGAAAATGGTCATGCACACAAAAAAGTCATTTTTTCCTGATCAAAGTTTCCAGATATATTCCTCCATGAGTTCTTTTTTTATTATTTGTAAGAATATTTGTTTGTTAGATTGAGGATTAGAGGTACAGATGGGAGGATAGTAGGTTATATCTTAGGAAGATACCTACCAGAAGTAAGTAAAGTTAGAATATATTCAGTGAAAATTTTATTTTGAAAGCTTCTGACTTTAGATGGTATTAACATTTCAACCAGATTAATATTTTAGTATGTATTTATTTTAGTTTCTGTTTATTTTGGTCTCAGTCTTTTCAACTGTGAATTTGAGAAAATACCTGAATAGGCAAAATTATAATAATTTTCTCATAAGCCATCAACATTGTATTGTCTCACATCATATGCTATACAAAGTTTTGCTCAAGTGATTGACTTCTAAACAGTCTTTTTAAAAATTTATTTATTTATTTAATGAAAGCCAAACTGTAAGGTTGGAATGAAAAAAAACATGGCTGTTTAAACACAATGTCATCAATTGTCTCAGATCTTAAGTTGATCTCCAAATCAATAAAATCAAATTTACTTATTCAAAAAACAAACTATAACCATTTCTTATTTTCAATTATAAGACTAATTCTGGTTGGGTCTTTTCTAACACTGTATAATCTCTAATTTTTTAGATATACAATTTTTAGAAATCTATTCTACTCACAAAAACCTAGTGGAGTTTTTACTCATGAAGAATTCTTTGTTTTATAAAGTATCATAATAGATTTTTACAGATTTGGTGTTTATTTGAAGACAATTTTTTAGTGGAGGAACACGGTCTTGCTCTGTCACCTAGGCTGGAGTGTAGTGGCATGATTATGGCTCATTGTACCCTTGACCTCCCATGGTCAAGTGATCCTCCCACCTCAACCTCCCAAGTAGCTGGGACTACAGGCATGCACCACCATGCTCAGCTAATTTTTATTATTTTTAGTAACAGAGTCTCCCTGTGTTGCCCAGGCTGGTCTTAAACTCCTGGGCTCAAGCAATCCTCATTTCTCAGCCTCCCAAAGTGCTAGGATTACAGACGGGAGCCACTGCGCCTGGTCCAATTTAAAGGCAATGTTATACTGTAGTGTGATGTCCAATCGAGAAACCTAAAGTTGTTGTATTTATTATCTTTCTCTATCTTTATGTTTTCTAAGTTCACTTTTGTTATTTGATTGTGTGATGACACCATCTAACTTTTTAAATTCCAAAGGGTTTTAGGAGAGGACAGTGTGACAAACTGCTAAATTTCCCTCAATATTAGTTATTTTAAAAAATTTATCTGTTCAATTCCCTGATTTTTAATTGGTTACCTTCAATAAAAACTACATTTCCAAGACTCTTTCATAGGTGCGACCAAATGACTGTGTTTTGGCCAGTAAGATGTAAGCAGAAGCGTCATATGACTTGTGTAAAGTGTTTTTGTTATTAAGGGCCAAAACTTTTTAAAACTTTTCTTCTTTCTTCCTGATTAGGATGTGGATATCAGGGCTGGATCTGATCTGAAACAACCCCTTCTGACCATTAGGTGAAGTCAATGCTGAAAATAAATAGCAGAACAATAAGACAGAAGGCAAATCCACCTACTGGCCTTGAACTGCCCATCACTGGACTTTGTTTGTCTGAGATAGTAAAAGACTTTTGTCTTGTTTGAGCACTGTTATGATATATTTTCTACCATTATTTAAACTTAATCTTAATATAAGGAGATAGACTTGATTGAGACTTTCATACATGGGTGTTCAGAGTTGTGTTGTGAATCGATTTGCCCTTGTGGAAGTTTGGAGATAGATTCATGGGTGGCTGGGAACTCACCCTGGGGCTTAGTTTTGTGAAGTCTGGGGATCCCGTGTTGTGATTTCAGAAGTGGTAGGTGCTGTCAGTTGCTCTCCTGAGAGAGGTGGGCTGGCTGACCATGTATGTTCTGGGCGGTTTGAGGCTAGTACGTGGATTCACTGTCTATCTTATTGCTCTATTTATTTTGAGCATTGACTTCACCTAATGGTCAGAAAGGACTGTTTCAGATCAGATCCAGCCCTGCTGTCCACATGAATGGTAGCGTCACTTCTGACCCCTGCCACAGAAGGACAGTGAGAGAGTTTCAAGGGAGGAGTTATCTGTTTATTCCTGGCATCAACATTTGATGTCCATATTTTCAAATGAAATATGTCTTGGTTTGACCTGAAAGTAAAGATAAACGTTCCTTCAAATCCTAATAGCTACCTAAAAACATTCCCGCTTTCTTAAATTCTTAATAGCATTGTTAAAATTTAGTGGACGTTTGAAAATGATTCTGATGCCATCTGTTTTAGAAGGGGATTTAAAAATTGTTTAGGAAGAAAGCTTATTAGCATAGTGAAGTAATTTTTATGACAAATACCTTAGGGATTTTAGTTCTGCCTTTGATTCTTTAGTGGGTATATTTTGTGCTACCTTTTAAAATCTAATGAGTTAGTTTTATTTACTGCTTCTGCATATTTTCATCTTAAAATATAGTAGGATAAAAAATAAGTAAAATAAGTTTATCTTAAAAATAGTAGTGTGACTGGAACCATTCATCTGAAATGTTTCAGATGAATATTTATTTGAATAACAGTAGTATGACCATTATTCTTAAATCAGCTTATAAAATATATGGTAACATTAAAAATGGTATTTTTATATGGTCTTTATAATTTGAAGGGTATTTGTGTGTTTCTCATGTATAGGGAAGGTTCTTAAAGTTGTGTCCTAAATAATATTCTTGATTCTAAGAATTTATTTTTGATAGTGCAGCTCTTAGTGATGTGAAAATAATGTTACTGGTTTTTGGAATAAGTGAATATTTTACACATACTATACTTTTGGTGTCTTTGTGAGACTAAGTCCATTCTTTCTGGCAATTTTTGTGTTTGAAGTTGGGAGTTTGTTTAGGGATGATTGCCCCTGGAAGTCAACTGAATCAGATTGAGGACCTCTTCTCTAGTGTGTTGGGAATATATCAATAGAGTGGCAGAAGAGGGACTTAGTAAGTGGCTCCCTTGAAGAACTGTGCAGCCACTAGAGACATTATTTTTTGAAATACTAACACTAAGCACTGAAAATTATAACTCATATTATACTTAAACATTTTAAAGATATATATCCCTAGGTTCCTTAATGTGTCTTAACTTTTTAAAGCTATAGCAAACCACAGCAATTATTGGTAAAATTAAATTGTATTCTGATTACACACTTGGACAATTTACTGAGCATTAAAGGGTTGGGGATGAGAATGAGCTTGCATAAAATAATTGAACTCTGAGCAATTATTTCTCTATTTGGCTCCATTTGATATAAAAGGCACAAGCGCCAGCATTTTATTGAATTTCCTTGAAATCATACAATGAAGGCTCACAGTGTCAATGAGCGTGTTATTTTCAGAGAATATCTGGGGGCTTTCCACAGATGGGAGTTCTTTCTAAATTACTTGAATACTTGGGTTATTCCAGAGGGTCTGTGTGAATTGTCTAAGTTCTTTTCTCCTTTCTGTCTAGATCTAGCCAATATCAATTGCTAAAGATATTTTTGTTAAAAAATCAATTTTGCTTTCATGTTTTGCAAGGTAGAATATTGACATGGTCATTCATTTATTTTTAAATTAGTTGCACCTGTATCTCATTGTCCTTCAAGAGAAATAGCAAAAAATGTGTGATAGGTGTGAATGTGAAATCTCATAAAGAGTATACCAAAGGAAAAAATGTGTGCAGGTCCTCTGCACATCTGGTCTTGCCTCAGCTATCCTATCCTTACAGTTTTAAGTCCTGTTTTTATACCTTGTTCCCTATTTTATCTAATGTCTAATAGAGAAAGGTAGATCTTAAAAAAATTGAGACATAAGTCACCTGTGCAGAAGAGAATCTATTGTTATTTAAAGACTTTCTTTCCTGTTTTTTATTTATTTTTATTTATTTATTTATTTTCTTTTTTTTTTTTTTTTGAGACAGAATTTCACTCTTGTCGCCCACACTGGAGTGCAATGGCGCGATCTTGGCTCACTGCAACCTCTGACTCCTGGGTTCAAGCAATTCTCCTGTCTCAGCCTCCTGAGTAGCTGGGATTGCAGGCACCTGCCAGTATGCCCAGATAATTTTTGTAGTTTTAGTAGAGATGGGGTTTCATCATGTTGGCCTGGCTGATCTCGAACTCCTGACCTTTGGTGATCTACCCACCTTGGCCTCCCAAAATGCTGGGATTACAGGCTTGAGCCACCACACCTGACGTATTTTTATTTAAAGACTTTCTGGGAAAAAAATTCTATGGTCTCCCATTTCAACGTTTTAACACCCTTTATTCTTCACAGAAGACTCTTGAATTCAGGTTTTGGGAAAAACATTTGTTCTCTCATATAAGACTCAAGTGCCTTTTTTGGCAATTGCAAATGTCACCTCTCTCTTGTCTTCCCTGTTTTTTTGGCTACAGTCTGGGAGATGTAACAGATAAATGTAATGGAGCTGGGGTCGCCATCATATTTATGCCTGTCCATCTATCTTTCAGTATTTCGACTTGGCTTCTGTGTATTGTGCAAAACCCCTGAATTCTCCATGTGGTGAGGACATTACCTTTGTGACATCTGGGGATACATCTTTACAACCCTCAGACACAAGAGAAAGACCACGGTTGAGAGGTTATGAGTTTACCCCCGCTCTGCTGTGGAATAAGGTGCTGTGATGTGCAGCCCACTGAATGTGTATGAAGTGCTATTTCCAGTGGGTGGAAAGAGATGCTGAAGAGACAAATAACAGATGTTTATTTCAGGCAGAAAACTGGAAATACCTACATTTAGCATGTATATCAGTGTTTCCCTGTCTCTGTATCTGCATCTACATTTTTACATGCATCTCTGTATTCATGCTTATGTCTACATGCATGTCTGTGCCTATGCTCATGTCTATAGCATTTGTCTGTATCTATATCTTCATTTATGTACAGACAACCCTCGACTTATAATGGTTCAAATTATATATATTTTTTTGGTCTTTACAATGGTGCAAGATTATATGCATTCATTAGAAATTATACTTCAAATTTTGAATTTTGATACTTTCCAGGGCTAGCAATATATGGTATGATACTATGTCATGATGCTGGGCAGCTCCCAGCCAGCCATGCAACCATGAGGGAAAATAGCCAGTACTCCACAGTGTATACTGTACTGCCAGATGATTTTGCCCAACTGTAGGCTGCTGTAGGTGCTCTGATCATGCTTAATGCAGGCTAAGCTAAAGTATGATGTTTCATACTTTCACTATATTAAATAAAGTTTTGAATTATAATATTTTCAATTTGGATGGGTTTTTCAGGATATAGCCTGATAGTAAGTCAAGGAGCATCTGTATATATAATATACTAGAATTATTTATTCTATAGAACTTTGGTGTATGTTTCTATTAAAGATGATGTATTGTATGAATGTAGCCATTAAATAAATATTTATTGAACACTGACAGTATACACCATTCTAGGAATATAAAAAATCAAATTCAAATGATCCTTGACCTATATATGGTATTCTCTCAATTATTAGAATATAAACTGCTTCAAAACTGGTGAAACTTTCTAACAACATTTTGCACATAGTATGCATGTATTATTAATTAAATGTATTAAATTTTTCTTTATATGACATCGGCAAGAGGAATACACCTGAGAGAAGATGTGCGACACATCATATACTGTGAAGTATTCCTATATTGGAGAAACAACATTTCTTCTGAGAAATCTTAACTTTTTACAGTTGGTGTTTCCTAGCCATTGGTTTTCTTTTCATTTTTCAGGAGGATGCTATTCCTCTAGAAAATATTACTAATTTTATTTGCTAAGACATGGATTATAAGACTAATTTTTAAAGCATAAGTCTGGTAAATAAGCATAAGATTAATGCAAAAAATATGACTAGGTAATAAAGATTTTATATAACGAACAGTTGTTTTATTGTATTTGGTAACGTGGTCTGAATTTTTTATTTCAGAGAAAGCAATATAGTTTTATTTAAAATGTTATCTAGAACAGTTTGCATTTCTGGTCTAAAAAATGATTTGTAATGATGAGATGAAAAAAAGTCTCCATTAGTAACAGCAGTTTGATAGTAAGCCACATATTTACTTTTATTAATTTTCACTTTTTCATCCTAAGATGAATTAACCATCTTGATGGTTTGCCCCAGGGGTTACTGTGTGAAATTATGAGTCAAAATGATTATGGTACAAATGGAAAACAGAGTTGATGGCCTTTCTAAACACTTAAACTAGTTTCTGAAATTGGACTGTATGAATTCTACTTCTGAAATGATTCTTCATATCATGGTACCTCATGCATTATAAATTATGTGGTGCAATTACATATTTAAAAGTAAGATACAGGATTTATTCATTTCCAACCAATATTGATAGCAAGTGAGTAAAGCATTCCTCAAACTCATTTGAGAAAATAAAAAAACAAAAAAAGAGAAAGGAATCATTTATTTACTCATAAAACCAATTCTTGCAAAGTCAAGAGTAGCCTCAGAGTAGATAGAACCAGAACCCTTAGTCTCTCTGTCTGTTGGTCTCTTCTGCCTGTTTGCCCATCCCTGTCTCTCTGCTCAGTTTTTATGTGTGGTGCTTATCTCAGGTTTCTCCATGTGCTGAGGAAACTACCTTTGGGGAATCAGGAGTCAACATTTTTACAACTCTCAGACCCAAAGGAAAGAGTTACTCATTAAAAGATGATGTGTCTGGGGTTTGGGGGAGGCACTGAGGCTTGCAGCCCTTCAGAATGCATACTGGGGGAAGGGCAGTGTCCCAGTGGAAGGGAACAGGGCCCTGTTTCCAGTGGGAGGAAAGGGATGATGGAGAGACAGAAATAACAGATGTCTACATTTAGAAAGAAAATCTTTTGGAAGTTTTCACCAGTTTGGAGTCTCATGTGGATTATTATGGGTCTCAGTATTTGGTGTTGGAAATTTCTTAGAGATTTTTAAGCGCAAGACAGCATGATAATCCACATAACATCTCCTGGCATCACATACACTTGAACTAGAATCCCAGCTTACCTCTTAGTAGCTCTGTGATCTTTTTTTATTAATTGTGTCCCCCAAATTCAGGCTAACTTTCAGTACCTAGGAATGTGACTTTATTATGAGATAGAATCTTTATAAGGTCAATAAAATGAAGAAGAAGAAGAAAAAAAGAAGTCATTTGCATATGCCCTAATCCAATATGGCCAATGCTCTTTTACAAAGAGTAAAGTTGGGCAGAGAGATGTTCACAGAGGGAAGATCATGGGAACAAAGTCAGGGAGAAGATGCTACCTAGAAGCCAGGCAGAGAGGCCAGGAATGGATTCTTCCCTCACAGCCTTCAGAAGGAGCCAGACCTGCTGGCACCTTGATAGTGGACTTTAGACCTCCAGAGACAACATATTTTTGTTGCTTAAGCCACACAGTCTGTGATACTTTGTACATCTGGTAATGGCAGATTTACAAAGCAAATACGGTCTTGACTATCTTTACCTAATTTTGCTGAGCACTTCATAAATATTAGCATCTTTTACAAATTTTCCTCCTCTTCCTCTACCTCCTTCAAGTCTGGAAGACTGGAAGGCTGCTGCCAAGTTTTGTGTCCTTCAGCCTTTATACAAGTTAAATAAATTTTAAAATTATCAGTCTGCCTCACTGCAGATCTAGGTAAGAATTCAAATAATCTTTTAAGAAGGAGGGGGGCAGCAAATGGTTTATTAAAAAGAAAATAATAACTAGGATTATAGATTAACATATAGAGTTTTAATTAAAATGATATTAAGTAAGAGACATAATATCTTGGGAGGAAAATTGCTAAGGTAGGCTCTAGTGTTAGATTATCTGCATTCTGAATCTCAGCTCCAGCATTCACTGTGGAACCCAGGGTCATTTTCGTAATCATGCTCTCTCAGTTTTCCTTTTCTGAAAAATGGGAGATAATAATAGCAGAACTGGGGTTAAATGGGTTAATAAATACAAAGTGCTCAGAACAGAGGATGGGCCACTGTAAGCATTCACTACAGGTTGGCTTTTGTTATTAATTGACCTCTCTCTTTCATTGGGTGGAAACTATGTTGAATGTTCCTGGGTAGGGGAAAGTGTAGATTGTCCTGCCCCATAATCTCCACCATATAGGAATGTTTTTAAATAGCATCACTGCTGCACTGGCTTGGGAAATCAGCATTTTAAAAGGCTCTCCTCTATACAGAATGAGGCTGCACATTCACGGGGCTGCTCATTGTCTCTCAAAGCAAAGAAATGCAATGATCTGTTTTTCTCTAGAACTACAAACAACTCAGAAATTAATGGTAGGATTACCCAGATAGCACAGTAGAATCACCATCTCTTTGCCCCATTTATCCACGAACACAGCTCCAACTGTAATTTGTGTCCTTTATCTTTAATGCCTGGGCACTGGTAGAATGAATGCCCTTTGTACAGGCAACACACCTGGGAGATGCTGCTGTAGGCTTCTAACGAAAGCAAGGCATAGAACAAAAGGAAGGAGATGAGGTCTTCACAGAAACACCAGAAAAGCACTGGCTGCGCTTGTGATGATAATGCCGTGAAGGCTGCTCACACCTGAACATACCTTTTAACAACCTGCTCTAACACACACATTTTCCACTTTAAACCTCGCTTGATCAGTGGGACAATACGTTAACAGTAACCTTGCAAGAGGACAGACTAACTCAGTGATATAATAGCCTGTGCAGCAATTTATAGTTTAGGTATTGGTGTAAGTCAGGCTGAAAGTGGTTTATTGTCCTTGGAAACTTTGTCTAGTGACCTGGTATAATGAAGATTTGTGCAGTCTGGTTTTTGCAATTTAAAAATTATTCTCATATTTTATCTGCAGATAAGTTGCAAATAAAAATCTATTCACTTGCAAGATTTTTGCAACTTATCCCAAACCTATATATAATGCTACATATGTGTCAGTGACCACTATTATTTTATTTATAGGTTTCTAAATATTTACAAACAATTTGTGTGGGATTGCATTTAAAAATTTTATTGAAATTTTCATTTTTAAGTTGTAGATTTAGCCTCCTTGTCCACAAAAATAGGCCTCTGAACCAAGCAAATTTGTATAATAGCTTAAAGGAATGATTTCACTGAACAAGCACATAGTTTTCCCCTTAATTTGGTATAGAGCCATATATAATATATACAAAATAGTGTATATGTTTCTTATATGTGAATTCAGGTACTGTATGGCGTCTGCTCTGAGATCTAACTCTATGGGAAGATTAAATGATGAAGGCCGAGAAATCAGACCCAGGTATGTTAGAAAAAAAAGGAGGGAATTTCTATCGTTACATAATTTATTCATTCAATTCTATGTAATCGTGTATATATTTACATATTATATAGGATTATGAATACCAAATCATTTTTCAGAATTACTCACACTTTTTACCCTTCTAGCCTCTAAATGAGGCATTTCTTAAGACTTTTCTTACTTGTTTTCTTAAAATTCTGCTTCACTTATACATGTATTTTTCATTTACACATGAATGTTTTACAGTTTCTATCTTGAGCTTCAGTTCTGCATCTCCAACTGCTTCTTAAATAATCCATGCACAACACATCCAGCAAAATCAATACTATTTCAGCTCCTCCTATGGTCCAAGTGCTCTGTGAGGTCCTGCAAGGATACAGTGAGGGAAGAGGCTTGACTTTTATCTTCCCTGGCTCTCTAGTAATCACATGTAAATAGCTTTAATAAAGCATGGTATAATCAACCGCTGAGTTAAACTAAGTATTCTAGGATTAGGAAGAGAGAGAACTTGACTTTCATTAGGGGGGTTTGAGAAATATTGTGGTACCAGTAGGGTCAGATTTTGACAGATACAAGAAAGAAGGGAGAAAACTGCCATGAGGAGGGACTTCCAGAAAGGAATGAAGCTGAAAACAAACCCTGTTCAAAGAACAATGAGAACATTAAGAACTGCAGCTGCAAGGATTCTCGGGTGAGATGAGGCAAGTATGGGGCACTGTAGGTGGAGTAGCAGCCGAAGAGGTATGAAAGGCGAGTCAGGCCTCTCTACCACAGGGCCTTTGACGGCTGTGCTGAATAGTCTGAGCTTCCTCTGGAAAGCAGTGGGAAGGCATGAAAGGTTAAGGAGGCATGTATGTCTTAGAAAGATGCTTCTGAGGACAGAGGGGTACTTCGCTGGAGACAGATTAGAAGTGAAGAGACTGAGATAGGTCATGGATGTGACCTTTGAAAGCATCCCAGAGTCCGAGGGACTTGAGTTTGAACACCAACTCTAGCACTTTCTAATTGTGTAAACATGGGAGATCATTCACCTCTTTGAGGGTCATCTTTCAGTCTGTAATGCAGACCTAAGAGAATAGTTGTAAGTTTTAAATGACAATGTGTATAAAGTAGGCATCGCAGTGCCTGGCACATACTTAGTAAGCATTCCCAAATTTTAGCTAATAGTATTATTATGATTATTGTCTATACTTTTAGACAGACTCAGTTAAGTATAGGACGTATTTATTCATTCAGCCTTCTATTCACTCATCAAAGTATTCAGCATCTGCTTTGGTCAGTTGCCTTTTAGGTATTGGAGATAAAATTATGAACAAAATGTTCCTGACTTGTCGGAGTTTATGTTCTATTGAAGAGAGACAAACAACAAACAGACCAACGTGTAAATAAACAGTGTGGTAGGTGGTAAGTACTATGGATAGGTACAATGCATCATATTCCTGGTTTGCCTGGAAAAGTCTGAGTTTATATGTCACCTATAGTAATTATTAATAGTGCCTCCTTTCACTGCATAAATGTCTCGTTGGATAATAAATTATGTGGTCACTCCAGATACAGAGAATAAATGAGCAGGGCAAAAAAGAGGGAGAATCCTGGCACAGGTCTAGGGTGGGGATTACCATTTTATTATGGGTGGGGATTACCATTTTATTATGGTTTGTTAGGGGTTTCACTACTAAAGTGTCTTTTGAGCAATGATTTGAAGGAAGGAAGTGAACCATGCATATATCTGAGAAAAGAAATTTCCAGGCAAACGCAAAGGCTCTGAGGTAAGAGCATATTTGGCATAAACAAGGATTAGTAAGAAAGCTGTCATGCCTGGAGACAGTGAATGAGGTGAAGAATAACAGGATATGAAATTAGAGAGGCCCAATCACTTCTGTCCTTGCAGGCTGCCAGAAATAACGGTAAATAAGGACTTCGACTTTTCTCTGAATGAGTTGGAAGGCAGTGAAAAATTTCAGCAGAAGGGTAATATAAGCCAACACATTAAAATTTTTTTCAGCTGTATTGAGGTATGATTGAAAAAGGAAAATTGTATAGATCTAAGGTGTACAATGCTATGTAAGTATTCATTGTGAACAGATTACCTGAATCATGCTAATTAACTGTATTACTTTTAATAATATTTGAAATAATATTTGAAATCAACACTCTTACCAAACTGTACAGTCAATCCCCGGAATTTATTTTTAACTGAAAGTTTGTATACTTTGACAAACATCTCCTCATTTTCCCCACCCATAACCTTTGGTAATCAACATTCTACCTATTACTGATTTTAACATTTTTAGATTCCACGTAAGTGATGTCATACAGTATTTGTCTTTCTGTGTCTGGCTTATTTCACTTAGAATAAGGTCCTTCAGGTTCATCTATGTTATAGAAAATGGCAAGGCTACACTCTTTTATAAGACTGAATAATATCACGTTGCATATGTGTGTATACATATACACACACTGCATTTTCTTATCCATTCATTCATCAATGGGCACCTAGGTTATTTCCATTTCTTGACTATTGTGAATAATGCTGCAATGAACTTGAAAATTTAGATCTCTCTTTGACATAAATTTTTTTGAATTTTTTTCCAGCTTTATTGAGTTATAATTGACAAATATTATAGATATTCAAGGTACACAATGTGATGATAATATATATATACTTCTATGTATATACACTCATTGCGAAATGATGATCACAAACCCATTAATTAATATACTCATCACCACACATAGTTAATGACCTAGTGATTTAATTTCCCTTTGGATATATACCCAGAAGTGGGATTGCTGGATCATATGATAATTCTGTTTTTTATTTTTTGAGGAAGCTCCATACTGCTTTTTGTAATAGCTGTACCAATTTACATTTCTACAAACAGTGTGCAAGGGTTCCTGTTTTCCGCATCCTCTGCAACACTGTTATCTTTTCACTTTTTTGATGGTATCCATCCTAACAGGCGTAAAATGATATTTTAATGTGGTTTTGATTTGCATTTCTCTGATGATTATTCATGTTGAGCACTTTTTCATATACTTGCTTTCCATTTGTATGTGTTTATTGGGAAAATATACAGGTCCTTTGCCTTTTCTGTTGTTGTTGTTGTTGTTGTTGTTGTTGTTGTTGAGTTTCTTCTGTATTTTCAATAGCAAGCCCTTCATACTATATAAATATATGGTTTACAAATAATCTCTCATTATGGAGGTTGTCTTTTCATTTTGTTAATTATTTCCTCTGCTGTGCAGAAACATTTAAATTTAATGTAGTTCCACTTGTTTATTTTTGATTTTGTTCTTGTGCTTTTGGTGTCATAACCAAAAACTCATTGCCCTGACCAATGTTAAGGAGCTTTTACCCTATGTTTTCTTCTACGAATACATGGTTTCAGGCCTCATCTTTAAGTCTCCAGTAGTTCTTTATGGCAATGCAAGAACGGACTAATACACCTGGATACTGATCTCATCTGGTGAAAGACTGTGGGTAATCAAAGCATTTCTGTGGAGTGGTTGCAAGGCATGCCTGTGATGAGACAGGTTGTTGGTAGTGAGTGAGGGTAGCATTGTTCTTTCTCAAGATTGCTTTAGCTGTCTTTTTGATCTTGTGGTTCCATGTAAATTTTATGGTTCCATACAATTTTTAAGATTACTTTTTTTGTTTCTGTAAATAAATGTCACTGAAATTTTAACAGAGATTGCATTCAATCTGTAAATTGCTTTGGGTAGCGTGGACATTTTAACAATATTAGTTGTTCCAGTCCATGAACATAGGACATCTTTCCATTTATTTGTGTCTACTTCAAATTCTTTCATCAATGTTTTACAGTTTTCAGTGTACAGATTTTTCATCTCCTTTGTTAAATTTACTCTTTGTTACTTTATTCTTTCTGACACTATTGTAAATGGGACTTTTTATAGAATAATATGTTTCTGGTATTTATTAGATATAGAAACACAACTGATTTTTGTGTGTTGATTTTATTTCCTGCAACTTTACTGAAGGTACTTAGTAGTTTTAATAGTTTTTTAATGGGTGTTTAGGGTTTTCAATATGTAAGATAGTGCTATCTGCATACAGAGAAAATTTTGTTTCCTCCTTTTCTATGTGGATGGCTTTTATTCTTTTTTCTTGTCTATTTGCTTTGACTAGAACTTCCATTATTATGTTGAATAGAAGTGGTGAGTGGGCATCCTGTTTTGTTTCTGATCATAGAGGAAAAACTTTCAGTCTTTCACCATTGAGTATGATATTAGCTGTGAGTTTGTCACATATGGCCTTATTATGTTGAATTGCGCTTATTCTATACCTAATATGTTACGAGTTTTTTTTTTTTATCATAAAAGATATTGAATTTGTCAAATGCTTTTTCTACATCTATTGAGATGAGCGTATGTTTTTTATCTTTCATTCTATTAGTATTGTGTATCACACTTATGGATTTGCGTATGTTAAATCATCCTTTCATTGCAGGAATAAATCCAACATGCTCATAGGCTATGATTTTTTTAATGTGCTCTTGAATTTGATTTGCTAGTATTTTTTTGAGGATTTTTTCATCTATGTTCAACAGGGATATTGGCCAATACATTTATCTTCTTTTAGTGTGATTTTCTGGCTTTAGTATCAAGGTATTGGTGACTTCTTAAAGTAATTTTGAAAAGGTTCCCTCCTCTTCAATTCATGGGAAGAGTCTGAAAAGCATTTATGCTATTCAAAGCATTCAAGAATGCTATTCATTCTTCTTTAAATATTTGGTAGAATTCAACAGTAAAGCAATCTGTCCCTGGGCTTTTCTTCATTGACAGATATTTAATTACTGATTCAATTTCCTTACTTATTATTAATTTGCTCAGATTTCCTATTTCTTCATAATTCAGTCTTGGTAGGTTATATGTTTCTAGAAATTTATCCATTTTTTTCTAGGTTGTCCAATTTGTTTGCACATTAATTGTCCTTAGTATCTTATGATTCTCTGCATTTCCGTGGTATCAGTTGTAATGCCTCTTCCTTCATGTCTGATCTTTTGAGTCTTCTCTCTTTACTCAGTTTTTGCTAGACATTTGTCAGCTTTCCTTTTCAAAGACACAAACTCTTAGATTCATTGAGCTTTTCTATTGTTTTCCTCATCTCTA
Source organism: Rhinopithecus roxellana (assembly GCF_007565055.1). Classification (NCBI taxonomy): domain Eukaryota; kingdom Metazoa; phylum Chordata; class Mammalia; order Primates; family Cercopithecidae; genus Rhinopithecus; species Rhinopithecus roxellana. The sequence goes on from NC_044557.1 coordinate 36,079,897, forward strand.
TTTTATTTATTTCTACATGGTTCTTTGTTATTTCCTGTCTGCTCACTTTGGGTCTAGCTTGTTCTTTTTATCTACTTCTTTGAGGTATAAATTAAGTTGCTTATTTGATATTTGTCTTTTTTTTCCTTCATGTATTCATTGATTGCTATAACCTTTCCTTTTAGAAATGCTTTTGCTGTATGTTATGAGGTTTTTTTTTTTTTTTTTTTTTTTTTTTTTTTTTTTTTGTGATGAAGTCTCATTCTGTCACCCAGGCTGGAGTGCAGTGGCACCGTCTCGGCTCACTGCAAGTTCTGCCTTCTGGGTTCACGCCATTTTCCTGCCTCAGCCTCTTAAGTAGCTGGGACTACAGGTGCCCGCCACCTCACCCAGCTAATTTTTTGTATTTTTAGTAGAGACTAGGTTTCACTGTGTTAGCCAGGATGGACTCGATCTCCTGACCTTGTGATTTGCCCACCTCGGCCTCCCAAAGTGCTGGGATTGCAGGCATGAACCACCGTGCCTGGCCATGAGTTTTGATATGTTGTGTTTCCATTTTCATTTGTCTTAAGATATTTTTAAATTTGCCTTTGATTTACTATTCGACTCACTGGTTGCACAGGAACATGTTCCTTTCTATTTATTCGTTAATTTTTCATTTTTTTTCTTGCTACTGATTTCATATCATTGTGGTAAGAAAATATATTTGATGTGATTTCAATCTTCTTAAGTTTATTAAGACTTATTTTGTGGCCTAACATATTATATTCTGGAGAATGTTTCTTATGTGCTTTAGAAAAATGTGTATTCTTTTGCTGATGGATAGAATATTCCGTATAGGTCTTTTGGTCCATTTTCTCTAAAGTGTAGTTCAAGTCCAATGTTTTCTTATTGATTTTGTATTTGGATTACCTATCCATTGTTGAAGGCAGGGTGCTGAAATGCCCTACTATTATGTTTTGCTGTTAATTTCTTCCTTCAGATATCTTAGTACTTCCTTTATATAACTAGGTGTTCCAATGTTGAGGGCATATATATTTACAAATGTTAGATCCTTTTCATAAGTTTACCCCTTTATAATGACTTTCTTTATCTCTTGACAGCTTTAGAATTAAAGGCTATTTTTTTTCTGATAGAAGTATAATTACCCCTTCTCGCAACTGGTTTCTACTTGCATGGAATATCTTTTCCAATGCCTTCACTTTCAGTCTGTGTGTGTCCTTAAAGCTAAAGTAAGTCTCTCATAGGAAGCATAGAGTTGGATCTTGGTTTTCTATCCATTCTGCTACTCTCTGTCTCTTGACTGGAGAATTTAGTTCATTTATATTTAAAGTAATTATTGATAGGTAATGACTTACTATTACATTTTGTTAATTGTTTTCTGTTTTATAGTTCCTTTCTTCCCCTCTTGCTATTTTCCTTTGTGATTTGATTATTTTCTATAGTGGAATGCTTTGATTCCTTTCTCTTAATCTTTGGTGTATCTACTGTATGATTTTGCTTTGTGGCTACTGTGGGGCTTACATAAAACATCTTATAGACATAACAGTCAAATTTAAACTGATAGCAACTTAGCTTCAATTGCATACAAAAATTACATTTTTACTTCTTCTCTACTCCACATTTTAGTTTTTCCTGTCATAATTCATTTTAATTGTGCATCCATTAACAATTTATTTAGTTATGGTTATTTTCAATACTTTTAAACTTTATAAGAGTTAAAAGTGATTTAAATACCACTATTACAGTATTAAAATGTTCCAAATTTGACTAAATACCATATCACTGAATTTTATGCCTTCATGTATTTTCATGTTACTAATTTGCATCTTTTCACTTTAGCTTGAAGAACCTGGATTTCTTGTAAGGCAATTCTAGTGGTGACAAACTTCCTCAGCTTTTGTTTGTCTTGGAAAATTTTTCTCTCTCCTTAATTTCTGAAGAACAGCTGTGCTGAATAAAGTATTCTTAGTTGGCAAATTTTTCTTTCAGCAGTTTGAATATGTCATCCTACCTTCTCTTGGCCTGCAAGGTCTCTGCTGACAAATCTGCTAATAGTCTAATGAAGCTTCTCTTCTGTGTGAAAAGTCTTTCTCCTGCTGCTTTCAAAATTCTCTATCTTTGATTTTTGATAATTTGATTACATTATGTCTAAATAAAGTTTTCTTTGCATTGAATCTGTCTGGGAGTCTTATAGCATCATATATTTGGATATCCATATATCTCCCAAGGTTGGGAAGTTTGAAGCCATTTTTTATTTAATTAAACCTTCTGTCCCTCTCTTTATGTATTCTCCTCTGGAACCTCCATACTCCTTATTGTGTTTCCCTCCATGATGTCCTATAAATTCTATAAGTTTTCTTTATTCCTTTTCATTATTTTTTCTCCTCCAACTGAATAATTTCACATAATCTACCTTTGAGTTCATAGATTGCATTCTCTTTGATGAAGCCTGAAACTTCTTATTGCATTTTTCATTTCATCATGCTTTCTTCAGCTCTAGAATTTCTGTTTTGTTTAAATGATTTCTATCTTTGTTTAACTTCTAATTTTGTTCATGTATTATTTTTCTGATTTTGTTGAATTGTCTATTTTGTTCTCTTGTACCTCACTGAACTTCCTTGAAACAATTATTTTGAATTATTTGTCAAGCAATTTATAGATCTCCATTTCTGTGGGGTCAGTTACTGAAAAATTATTGTTTTCCTTTGGTGGTGTCGTGGAAACATGTTTCCTTGATTTTTATTGTTTTTTGAAGTCTTACATTGCTATCTTTAGATTTGGAGAAGCAATAATCTTCAATTTTCACTGACTGATTTGGAGAAAGAACTACCTTCACCTGCTAGCCAGACTAGAGATTCTGAGGCCCTCTCAGACCTTTTCTATGGATATACCAACTCCACACTTCTTGTTTCCTCTTGGAGGAGAACTCTTTAGAATCTCTCAATCCTACAAGGCCTAGGGGATGATCAGTTTCCTGTTTGTTTTCCCTGGTGGGATGGAGTCAGGGGTGACCTGACATGCTTAAGTTTGTGTGCCTTCTTCTAATTCTGTGGAGTTGAGCTTGATGACCACAGGTGCTTGTGAGCCACCTGCAAATGCTCACACTTGATGTCTGGGGGGGGCACATGAAGGGAGCTAGCCATATAGGAGAGATGGAAGGGGAGATATATGGAGCTTTGGAGTCACCTGTGTGTCAGTTGATAGGAGAGTCTGTAGGTGAGGAATTTCAAGCCCCTTGCAGAGAGTCCTCCTTCTTGAGTGTGTCAAGCATTTAGTAGGATACACAGACCTTTGTTGAGTTTTGAGACCTAACTGCTGTGAGCCCTTGCCTCTGTTTTCTACTCTCAGCTTCTCCTAGCCATTCAGCTCTGTTAACACCCTTAGTACTATTGGTAGGGCCCGAAAGAGATAGGCTTCTTTGGCAGCATCTTGCATGGCTGGGGAAGGTAGGACTCACTACACTCACTTTCCCGTGTGGAAGGAGTCATGGGCCAAGGATTGGGGGTCTTTCTTGGCATTGAACTATGTCCCCTTGGGGTGGGGCAATGAGTAAAGTGAAACTGTTTTTCTTATCCACTTCAATATGTGTATTTTTTTATTTTTTTGCTCCAATGGTGTGTGAATACTTCTCCACTGGAATTCTGCCTATCAATATAAGTGCACTATGGGGAGATGATGGTAGAAAATCATTCCACCATTTTCTGATGTCAAACTTGAACTATTATATTTTAAAAATATCACCTTGTACTACACAGGATAGCAAGGGTGGAAGTGGAGAGATGATTGAAGACTGTAATAAGGGAAGAAAGAAATGATGGAGGCAGGGTGATAGCAGTGGACAGGGTTAAATTATGCATATATTTTGAGAGTAAAACTGACAGAATTTGCTATGAATTGAAGGTGGAGTGGGAAACAAGAGTGTTTTCAAGAATGACTCCAAAATCTTGCGCCTGAGCAACTAGAAAAAGGGCTTTGCCATTTAGAGATTTGGCAAAGATGGTGAGAGGGACAACTTTGGTGATGTGGGTGGAAGAAAATTGAGAGCTTAATTTTATTAGCTCTCTTTCTATTAGAGATCCAGTAGGAGGTATAGAATAGACAGTTGGATAAAGGAATTTGTTGTTCAGGGAAGAAGTCCAGGATGGAGATATAAACTTCAGAATCTTCAAAAGGTAAGTGAAATGTGAAATTGGAAACCACAAGACTAGAAGGAATCATCTATGAAGTGATTAAAGCCCGAGAAGAGAAGAGATCTAAGGAATGAGCCTGAGTATGTCAACATTCAGATGCTGAGGTGATAGAAAAGGCGTGCCTATGCAGTAAAATGAGAACCACAAAAGTAGCATCCCAGCAGTCCAGTGAAGGGTAAATTTCAAGTAGGAGGGTTGATAAGCTGTGTCAAATGCAGCTGATAGGGCAAGTAACAAAACTGAGTTCAGTGTTGACACTCCTAGGAATTGTTCTGTTGTTGTTGTTAAATGAGTACCAACTGAATCATAAATACTGGCGGCAATATAATATAAGTTACATAGTATTTCATTTCCACATTCTATTCTCATTTCCTATCCATCAACCTAAAACAAGTAATAAGTGGCATTGGGCAGGTTCTTTTAAGCAGGTATCTCATTTTAGACACCAGGAAAATAACTGCTTACTTTCTTCTAAAGAGCTCCAGGAATGAACTCTTCAAACTCTTCCACCAGCCATTTTTGTGTTTTATCAACCTGAAGTTGAATACATTTTTCTTTATGTTTAACTGAATTCTATCTTTAGGCCCATTTCTTCCTGTCAGGTCCTCTGCCAATATGGAGAGCAATCAATCACCATCACCTTCATAAAAATACCTTCTGTGTACTTGAAACTAGTAATCAGATCACCTCTTAACCTGCTCTTCTGTGGAATAAACAATACTGCTGCCTTTCATCTTCACTTAAAGGCCCTACTTTTACCCTCTTCATGCGTATGAGGATAGCATATTAAGTAAGTATGGTCTTCTATGGATCTTCTTGCCCGTGAGTCCTACAGACATAACTTTTTATAACATTTGTAATTCGCAACCATATATTTACTTATAAGAAGCAAAAGAATGAATTTCTTCTGCCTTAGATTATTTGATCTGATCTTAGTAGTGCGCATATTCCAAGAGTGCACGTTTGTGTGGTCTGTGTGTGTGTATCTGTGTATTGTGCATTTCTGTGTGTGTGTTTGTGTGTGTGTGTGTCTGTGTGTGTGTGTGTGTGCTGACAGAGAGCAAGAGCACCTGACTCACAATTTAGCTCAAAGAAAATCACTTTACCTCTGGTGGCTGCTTGCCAGCCAGCATGGTCATTCAGCTGCTTTCATTTATTAGCAAGATTCCATATTTCAGTATATCTGTGTGCCCTTGAAATGTCTGAAGCATTTGTCTTGCTTCTAAAATAGATAATAAGCTGGATCTTTATCCAAGGAGCTTGGCTTCCTATCACTGCTATTCACTTTTGTCCTACCTCCAAAATATCCTATATCCATCCTTCAAGTTTGAATTTTTGGGCCACTGGAAATAATGACAAGTAAGCAGAAAAGCAACCTCAGAAGGAAAGGATTCAAGATCATAGAGTGCAGATGGCAGGTGCTTCAGAAATCAAATGGTCCTTAGAAGGAATATTGCAGCCTTATGGCTGAACAGGGGTCCCTAATGCACCAAGCATTTGTTGATTGTAGAGGGTATTTTAGTTGGCTGAAATTTTACACACTTTACATCTTGTGACATTCATAATACCTCATGCATTTAATTCCATTTTAGCCACTCACCTTGGCTAAAGAACTAATATGTTAATCATCATCTAAGGTTTATAAACTGCTTGGGTTTTTTTATATGTAAAATGGAGTATTCTGTAACCGTGAGCTGGAAATGCACTTTGATATACATTAAAACAAAAGAAGCATGGGTGCAGCACACCAACATGGCGCATGTATACATATGTAATGAACCTGCACGTTGTGCACGTGTACCCTAGAACTTAAAGTATAATAAAAAAGTTTTTAAAAAGCAACAAAAGAAGCTGTGTACAATGGGATGCTTTATTTGTGTGAATATCCACAGTGGAGAGGAAACCAAGGCACTTTCCTAAGAAGATTTACAATTGCTTGGTTGCATCCAGATTCCCTAATTGTATCTGAGTCTGCAATCACTGATGTGCTGATCCAATTCAATATTCTGAAGCCTTGATTTTCTCAAAGGTTAAAGCTAAAAATAAAAGCAACACTGCTTTGTATTGATCCTGAGTTTATAATAATATCTTTGGCGTTGGGGGGGATCATTGCTTATCCTGACGACCACAGTTTGCTTTTAGTCTTAGCTACTGATGCTATTAAATGGGCAGGTGAAATGTTTTCTGGAATGTTCTCTCTTCGAAGTGTTTCACATTGTCTTAAACCCACAAATATGAGAGGGAGAAAATCCAGCTCCTCTATGCTATCTCATCCCTGCTGACTGCAGAGGTCTCTGAACAGTAGGGAGGCATAAATAAAATTTATCACTGGAGAAGTCTTCCAAAAGACTAGAAAGGTGAAAGAAAGTGTCTTTCTCTAGTAGATGGTATTTTTCATAGGGTAGGGTGTGGCTTCCAGGTCTTAAAATAACCACATTTATCCCTTGTGGAGCTTGGAGGTGGAAAACAGCAAAGCATGCAGTGGTGCACAAATGTGCACTGAAATTTTTAAAATGTTCACTGACCTTTTGGGAGCCTTCATGCTGTTTAAGAATCTACTGACCTACCGGCAATTACTGCACATAAATGCCTAGCTTCTGCTGGGAATTCAACTTTCAGTTTTTGCTTGCTGCTTTTCTCTTTTCCTCCTTTCTCCAAGCAACCATATTCTCTAGCAAGACCCCGACTGCCTCAGACCACAGGGAAAGCATGGGGCCAGCCTCTCTGTCTGGGCTGGCTCTATACTGCTGTTTGCTTGCAAACATTCAGTTATCAGGAAATACGGAGTCAGCTCCACTCCTGCTCCACTTAATTTTCTTCACCCCATGCAATGGATTTGTCTCTTCTGCTGCCCCAGCTGTTCCTGCTTTCCCCAAGGTGGCAGAGTATGCCCCAGCTGCAATCTGTGCTTCCTACCAACTTCCTTAGTTGCCTACTTGACCTCAGCTGCCTGGCCTAGATTTTTCATTTCCTGAGACTTCCACACCAACATTACAAACTTAATGATGGCTGCTGCAGCAATAGCTGATAACAACGTTAATGGAGAGGGTGGCATGGTGTTTACTCAAGTCAGACCTGGGTTCAAATTCTGCCTCTGTTACTGTTATCTTAGGCGAGTTGCATAACTTTTCTGAGCTATGTTTTCTTCAGCTGTAAAGTGAAGATATTGTTAGTTTGCTATAAGGATGAAAAAAATACCACATAAAACTTCCAGCATATTGTAGTCCTTTCCTAACATCAGTTTTCGCCTCTGCTTCTCTTTCTGAAACTATACTCTGTTTTCTGTGGTCAGTATGCAAGCGTACAAGATAAATAGCAATCCTACCACATGGGGCTTATAGACTGTATGGGGATGTGAGACCTAAGTATGAGAAAAGGTAAAACCTACTCCAAGATTTAAACAAAATTTGAAGACTAACTGTGGGTGAAAGCCAGAAGGCAGGAGACAATTGTATTTATGTGAAAAGCAATGTGTTATAGGAATTGAGTATGAAATGATGAAAAGATAATAGAAATGATGCAGTTTGAATTCAGTCTTCAAGATGAGCAGAGTTTTAATAGAATGAAGAAAGAAGGACCTCCTGGACAGAAGGAACACTGAAATAACACTGTGGAGTCATGAAAGTGCAGGAGTGTGAGGAACATGGAGGCCGTAGTTGTGGCTAGAGCAGAGGGTTTATTCTGCAGCAGTAGGAGAGAAGCTGACAAGAGATGTTGGGACTGGAAGTCTTTGCCAGAGTTATCAAATAAAAATTCAGATGCTCAGTTAAATGTAAATTTCAGATGAACAACAAATAATATTTTAATCTATGTTCCCAAATGCTACATGGGTCACACTTACACTAAATAAAGTTGTCTTTTATCTGAAATTCAAATTTATCTGGCCATCTTGCACTTTACCTGGCATTTTATCTGACCTTATATACCAAGCCAAGGATTATGTCCTTGACCTTGAGTCACCGAGAATTTTAAACAGAGGAGTAAACTGAAGAATAAACTTGAGTCAACTTGGTGAACTACCAGAATGGCTGGGAGAGAGAGTTTAGAGGCAGGAAGGTTGGCTCTGGTGTATTCTACCCTCATTTAAACCCTTGGTCTCACATATGTAGAGATAGAATTCTCCCGATAGCTTACTAGAGAAAGATATATTTGTTCTTTCCATGACTTAGAGAATTATGGAATGTAAGGATGCTGGATAAAAGCTTAGTGCCTACATGGTTGTGCTTCTAATGAACATTAATCCAGGCACCTAGGACTATTGATACAACCCATAAAGAGCTGGCATCAGGAACCCACCATCTATCATCAGTGGAGGGGAACATCTACAGCTCTTTGCAGAATTCTTTCATCAGTGAATCTTAGTGAGGGGCATGGTTCCTGCAATATTATTGCTTTGTTTTAATTTAGAGCTCACAAAGATAGGGAAGAGTTTAAATAGTAATGTTCTTAAACAAACTTAGATAACACTGGGACATGCCTTTTATTCATTTTTAGAGATTTATCTGGCTGCCAATTAAAGTTAGGTTTTCATATTGAATGCCTTTTTACTCTCTTAACAGAAGAAAAAAATCTTTTTTTTCTATATAAAGGAATCTCTAAGGTTATGTTTTTAGCACAACTTTCAGAAGAGTTTTTTTCTCTCCTTTTATCTAATTTTATCAAATTTATCGAATTGCATGTAATTTGCTGAAATTCAGCCTGTTGAAAACTCAGTATTATATATCTTGTTGATGGTTTTGATTATTTCCTCAAGTGATTTTATTAAACATTTTCACTGAAAGAGAAGAGACCTAGGCAATTATTACAATTCTGAAATTGATTTTAGAAAATACTGGAATGGATGAAAATAGTTTTTCTTTTTCCATTAATAAAATAAGTTAAAATGAATATTTGCAGAATTCTATTAATAATATAGCTAGTCCAAGTGCTCACATTTGTCGTCTGGTGCAAAGACAGGTAGAAATTAATATCAGATGCTCTGACACTATAGTCAGCTGAGCTCTTATTCTTAAAACATTTTAATGAGAACACTAGTTGCATATACCTGGCAACAACCTTTTTAGAAGCACAGGTAACTCATTTTGGTTGATAAGCATGCTTTAGTTTTGAGAATCAGGAATGTGGAGTGGTGGCAAGCAAATTATTTCTAGTATGCGTTGCTTTCTTACACATAAACACGTAAATATGTAACACCAAAGAGACATTCTTTTACTACTTAATCTTCTAAAGGTGATATTGTTTTATGTAATGAGGACATTCAAGTGCAAAGACGATAGAAAGTTATCTCCATTTGATTCTTATGCTAAAAGTCAACCAAAGAAACCCAATCAGTAAAATACCCTATGCAGAACATCCAGAGACTTATTCTAGAGGACCAATCTAGAAGGTCCACCAGTTCAGAATGCAAGACCTAGATCACCAATGGCATCCAAGTCTGTTAAGATTCTGAAGGAAGTCGAACTGCTCCAGTAGCCTACATATGCTGAATACTGGTCAGGGCTGTGCTGCTCTCATCACCAAGGGGACAGCAGGGGTAAATCTCATCCGGGCCATGCACGTTTTCCAGTCTTTGTGCTCTGAGCCCAGGAACTTGAGATTAAGTGGTCAGAATCAGCTGATGGATATGTTTATGTACTAATCAACTTGAGTTAATTTGGGTTGAAGCTTTTGATCTTTGGTTGGAATTGTGAGTACCATTCTCTGTATAGCCAGAATCCTTAGCTTGCAGCTACTGAAGAAAATACTTAAGGATCATGAAAATGAATTCAAATTTAGGGAAATTACCTTCTTTCAAAATTTCATGAAAATTCAATAGTTTCATCTCGGAATTACTGTTAAAATGTCTTTCACTCTTTTGACCTTCTTTACCCCTAGTTCATTGTCTCAAACACCTTGGATTGGCTTTGCCCATATTCACCAGTGGCAAATCTCCCTTCAACATTTATCCAGTGACCTTTTCTCCTTCCCTTTTCCGAATGAGATAATATACATAAATGCCTGTAGCAAATAAACACAAGACTTGCTCCAGTATAGATTCCCATGAAGCTAAGGCAAAAAGAAAGCACAGAAGCAGAAGTAGCAAGATTTTGGTTTTTTGAACTTATTCCCAAATTCTGTTCTCATTTTGACTTGTGGGCTGTTGCTTATTTCATCACTGCCTAAGTTTTGTTTCCCCGGCTTACGTTTCCTCTTTTGGTCCCTCAAAATACGCATTATATAAACTCTCAGCTAGGTTTATTGAAGACTAGGTATGCTGGGATAAGTACTAAAGAAAAGCTTTAGTTTGGTTTAGAAGAAGATCAGCATTTCCTTTCATGTAGAGAAGGTTTCTCAGGCCTGCTTTCTGATATCTTCTTACATAATATGGAATAATTGCGTCTTTTCAAAAATAGACCTGATGCCCTTTGCCTGGGGCTAGCAAAAAGCCTTTTTGGGAGGTGAATTAGTTCTACTTTTAAAATATACATCATATAAGCTAAGAATCTTTGGGAGAAGACAAGCTGGCATGCACATACTTTTTTCTTTTCCTGTTTTTTGGACGGATGACCCATCAAAACTTGCCAAAAATATGATTGAAATATGCAGTTTCATCTGATGGAGAAGTCTGTAAATCGTTGGGTAATCTTTTAGAGTTTTCCAAATCTGGCAGTCTGCTACATGAACCGAGAGAGAACATTCATGAAGAAAATGTATTCTTCACTACTTACTCAATGTGAATGAAGATGCTTCTTTACCCAGCCAAGAACTCAGCTATATTATGCATACAAGTAATAGCCACTAGCATGTAGAACAACACTGATTTTTATCAAAGATGAAGTTAAACACATCATGCTTGTGTTTGTGGAGGTAGGGCTATGTTGGGGTCAGTGAAGATAGTTCTCTGAGGAGATGAGGCCGAAGCTTAGGGTAGGCAGCCATAAGGATGGTGGGAAGTGTTAAGAACCCTGCCACTGGTGAGACCAAATAGGAGTCTGGATACTTTGAAGAAAACTGCAGGAGACCTAGAGGGATGTTTACAGCATATGGGAAGAAGGAGCTGTCCAAGAAAGGTGACTCCCTGGTATGCCAACAGTCTTCCTTCTCAATTTGATATTAAAAATGTGTTTAAACAGCTTCATAATTTTTGCAAATAACTCTTAAAAGTTCAGAAATCTTTTTCTTAGATTACTTAGCTTTTAAATACAAGAAAATATTGCTGTTGCAAATGAATATATAAATATTTTAACACTTTGAAAACTCCTAGAACCCATTTAAATGATTACTTGTCAAATGAGTATATTTCTTGTCTCTAGATCACTCTTACAGGTTAAAGCAAAAGATGCCTGTATGAATTCCATTCTGTGAAAACAGCATCCAGTGTTTTACTGATTGACGGATGCAGTGCAATAAAATTTGCCAGTTTAATGTCATTCTTTGAACTAATGCACTGATTGGAGTTTCTGGAGCAATGGTATCATGTGCTTATATATTTTATTATTTTGGCATGAAATTGTTTCTGCTGTGTTGGGAAGCCACATGTAACCTTGTGTCTTTTGCCTTCTAAAATAAAAAAAAAGTTAGCACTGCAAGCATTTTCTGTGCTGCACATAAAAACAATACAATGCAATCTGAAATCCTTCCAACAGAGGGCTCTATGGGTTTGATTTAGATCAAGAAAGAAAGTGAGAGAAAACTGCTTGGGTTTAGGTTGCTATAGTAAATTCTGTATTATACTTAAAAATAGAACTGATAAAAATGGAGTCAGTTGAGTTGAACTGGAAGAATCATCCAAAGATGAAATGTAAGATCTACTCTTACAAGACAGAATTTCAGAATTCTTTGAATTGATGTTCTTTTCGAAAGACAAAATATATTTTACCATCTATAAATAAGAAAGTAGGCAAATGAGAGATAATCCATGCTTTAAAGTACTATTAATATTACCTCATTCAGTTACATTTAAAAGGAAAAAAGGAGCTACTGCATTCATTCTCTTCTTGGAGACATTTTATCTTTGCTGTTGGCAAATAATTTAGTGTTGGTATAAGCAGATGTATTATGTACATAAAATGCATTGTAAATATTTAATACACAAAATATATGTTTGCATACATGCACAATGCAAAATGTTACTAAAATATTTTACAAAAGAAGTGATACTACTTAAAAGGTAAAGCACAAAAGCATAAGAAAAGCTAAAGTGCAATCTATTTTGTTACCTATGCCTGCCACGAAGCTGACTTTTTCAAAATGTTAGGCCTAGCTTTTTAATTCTATTTTCAGATGGTAAAGGCTTACAATATATACATTCAAGTAAAATAAATAATAAACAAAAGCAATAAATTGCTTTTGGACTCTAGATCTTTGTCTTCTGATTTTAAGAAATGCTTTATTATATCTGATCTTTTTCAGTGTTCTTTGAAATGCATGGACTCAAAGCATTCAATAAGCAGACAGCTTTTTAAATTTTTAACCCATCTTATTATGTCTACTGGAAAATGTTTATTTCATTTGGTGTAGAGATGCTTTAATGGCACAACTAATATTCTATTTAAATAAATGCTTTTGAAGTTTGGACATATTTTTCTAAAATATATTTACCTAAAATTCCAAAATTATCCTTTTAAAATACCCTGTGACTGTCATTTAGAAACACTGGCATCTTAATAAATGCCTGTATTTACAACCAGAATGTTTGCTTATAGATCTTCTTGCATACAAATGAAGATTATAATTTATTATTCTGGATAAACCATTAGTATATAAATATGTAATGTATATATTGATAATACATGTTACTAGTAAATGTACTTTGTGTATATGTTTATATTCAAGTACATTATGTATATATATTTATCTAGTACTATATTAATTCATTTGGTATTTATAATCCATATTTTCCAATAAATATATAGTTATTTTTGATATAGTGACTTTCACCTCCTAAAATTTTGCTTTTATCAAATATGATTCTTCAGTCTGACAATGTTAATCAACAAATTTATTATTCATTTTGAATAGTATGTTTCTAACATATAAACAAGATCTACTATGATCTGTTATCAAACAGATAAAATTTGGTTTGATATTCTATAAAATCATTTTCAACGATTTTTTTTAAATTTGGAAAACACTGAACACAGACAGGATACTTTAAACACAATTGCAGCCTAGGTGTTCATATGGAGTGTGGTTAGCAGTTCTTATATATTTCCATTTGTCTTTTGTTTTCTTTTTTAATGAAGTATGAAAGAGAGATCTCTAATAAGATCCAAAGAAGATTCAAACCAAAACATTTACAGTTCTATCAGTTATTTTTAAACATACATAAAGGTTGTTTTTTGGCATAGTTTTACTGAGTAAAAATATTTTTTCTAATTTTCTTTTCATTTTGTTTAAACTATCTGGAACATGAATTATGACTTTTGATGGATTTTCTAATAAAGATTCAGTAGCAGCAAACAACTTTGGCTTCATAGGGCTGCTATTTTCATATTGTAAGATTTTACATGTATTTCTGGAATTCTTACTTGTAAATTCTTCCAGAATATTTTCCTCTTTACAAGTAAAGAGAATTATTTTATTTGATTTGTTTTTAACTCATCGATGATGAACTTAAAAACATAGCCCTGTGCCTTTTGGCCAGGAACTGAAAATGCAGAGGACAGAATGCATATGAAACACATCTAGACAGTATCTTTTGCTAAACTGATTGTCCCTTTTTTTTTGTCATGGGGTCCAGATATTGTCATAACTTTATCCAGGTGGAGGTTAACCTTCATCAATATTGTAATTTTTTAATTTAAGAGATGATTACATTGAAAGCCATGTTAAATGCTGAGTAAGGATAATGTAGACACATTTTGGACTCAATTTGGATTAAAAGTAACAATTATCTATATCAAAGCCCACTATTATATAATATCAACAACATGTATCTATAGCTAACTTTTTAAAAAAACAGTCATAAGCACAACACCCCATCAAATTTACGCCGAGGCACAAACCAGCATTATTTACATCTTCAAGTATTACTTTTAGGGTTATATGAAAAAAATAAGAAAAAAAACCAATAATATTTCCTAAAATCAGCACACAAAGGTAATGGTTTGCTTTGTGCACCTGCCAGTTTGGGTTGCTATTAAAGCCACCCTGGAAATTCTCCTGTCTTTGTGCAATATTTTATGCTTTTCTTTTCTTCAGGGCAGATTGGTTCTGCCTGCACTTTATTCCTGAACCCACGTTCATTCAAAATGGATTGCCATACTTAAATGCTCTATCTAGTGCTGCTGCTGCCGCGGCTGCTGCTGACTAATAATGCCCCTCCCCCACTCCAGCTCCCACCCCATCATACTCGGGTGATCTCTCCTGTCTCTCTTTCTCTCTTTCTCTCTCTCTCTCTCAGGCACCGGTGGCCCTATTGTCAACAAAGAATGCATAATGGTGAAGTACTCAGCAGTAATTTTGGTGATGTTTTCCCTTGCCTGTTTTGAAAGTATTTCTGAAGAGTATAAATAAATGTGCCCTAAACTCTCCCCATTTCTCTAGGCTGATATTTGGAGCTAAGCTCTCATTAGAAGGGCGCCTCAGAACTGCAGTGGCTGGAATGCTTTCAGGGAATAAATGTATGTCTCAATGGCTCCCTCTCTTTTTAGTAATATTAGCACCATATAGATTTAATAACGGGGTGGTTGAAAACATTTTGATGATGGGGCAGTTTCTCTGATCTGCCTGGGAAAGCATCTGATTTGCTCATGTACCAATTAATTATTAAAGCAACTGAAAATACAAGCTACTGTGTGCTTCCCTCCTGCAAAAGGGTGATATGTGTGTGTGTGTGTGTGTGTGTGTGTGTGTGTGTGTGTGTGTGTGTGTTTGTGTGTGTGTGTGACATGTCTGTGCTCTTGGGCTCATCTTTATACATATCTGTGTATTACTTAGAAGGGAAGCTTGGTCAGAAATTTCTTCATTTTGACCTTTAAAGTCACTGGGAGATTTTGTGTGTGTGTGTCTGGTAGAGTAATATTTCGGTGGAATAGGAGGACAATCATTTTTCTTTTCTTTTAATTTTTTCTTTCTCCACATCATCTAAATGGACCGCAGCCAAACATCACTTTTAATTTTAGCTTCTATTTCTGGCCTGTATCTTATTAGCACCTTTTCTGTTTTTCAATCTACTCACTGATATGGCACCAGGTCTGTTGTAAGCAAACAATATGGTTTTGTTTCATGTTCCAATAAACATTATTCTCCTGTATGGTGTATCTCCTATATTTTGTACCTTAACTGATCTGGTTAGGTTTGGGGAGACTATTCCATGATATATAGACCTAGGTTCATTCTTTTTTCAGATTCTGGGGCTCACTAAAGTTTTAAGGTAAAGAGATAGCAGATTTTTGGGTTATTGTAAAATTTGTTGCTTTGTATTGTGACAATAGTGTTCATATGCCTGACATCCTCATAATAATATTAAGCTCTATTTTTTAGTGTGATGTACTTTATACATTTGTATAAATGTCACAGCCTGTAATCACTTCCTTTGTCATCGACGATTAATCTAAAAAAATCGAATAATTCACTGCCCCTTGCCATTTACATATCGTCTGCTGCCATCTGCTCTTCTCAGCAGCAGTAAATGATGGGTAATTAACTCAGTGCCTTTGTCTTTCCCTTGCTGAATGTCTGACACATATAGATTTTTCTCTGTGTGTGTGTTTGTGCGCGTGTGTGTATGTGCATGTAAGAGGAAGGGGGAGGGAATGAGAGAGGAAAGAGCAAAAAAGAATGAATGATGTTGCAAATATGGAAGTCAGCACAAGCTAATTTCAGGAGAAAAAGCCAAAGATACTGAATCAGAGAAGGAACCATATCTCAGGACCTTATGTCTTCTCAAGCCAAAAGAAAGAACTGCTGGAACAATGGCTGCCTTGCACAAGCGAGAAGCGCTTTTCTAAAATCTTAGAGGTCAAGGTCATGATGCAAAATCAAGTGAAGTTCCATAAGTTATTCCTATCTACCAGCATCAAATACAGATCATGTAAATGAGACCAAGTGTAGGGTACCCAAGACCCATATAAACGTTCTAATTAACTTCTGAACTGGTAACCAGAATCTCTGTTTTAGGAAATGGTTATAGAAAGAAAGTCTCAGTTGGTCTTGAGTTTTGATAATTTTTTTAAAATACGAAGTATAAAAGACAACTTACAAGAGCTTGTCAAACTGGGAAGTATGTAGAAATTCTTATTTTAAAGGAAAACAATATCACCATCTTGGACTTCCCCAAACTTCATATTAAATTATCATTTCCTCCTGGTGCCACCCAAGAGTGCATTAGAAAGGAATCCCACACTATTTTGAATACTTTATATAAAATATTACTCTAACAATTCTTATCTAAGACATATATCTCATTACATAAAAAATTAATTGAAAGGTGGCTAATTCTGGTAACATTAAAATAAAAATAATTAAAAGGTAAAATTCTAAGGAAGATAAGAACCTGACTTGATCAAACATGATTTTTATGGTATGTAAAGTTAGACCATATAGGCCAAGGACCAGAAATCCGCCGTAATGTTTTTCACATGGAATCACTAAAGCTCACTTTAAATCAAGATAATAGTTTTTGCTGGTGGTAACTTAAGCATGCTAAATCCAGTTCTTGTTTTCAAGGAGTTTACCATTTATATTTGTATATAAAGACATACATATGTAATATTTATTCAATCAACCAAAGGAGTACAATATAGGGATTTAAGACCATGATCTTATATTCTTTAAGATTTTTGTCACTTTGTGTTCTCAAGGTTTGAGTGCTCTTTGAACTTATTACTGAAAGAGGAAGATCAACATCAAATCCAGAGAAATTCTTGCAGCCCTTTTCGTTGTGTGTAAGGCTTTCTATGTGATACCGTTATCATGAATCCTGGCCCTGTATCTCTACTTTTCTGTATGCCTAATGGTTATGAAGACATTCTCCTATTTTTCCATCATGAATGTCATGAAGGCTGAAAAACATTTACCTTTTGGCTTAATTGCAGTATTTGTGGTTAATTTTTCTTCAGCATCTATCACCACAAGACATCTGAAGGTTAAACAATTTGCCTATTATCATAAAATAACTGGACGCCACTGAAAGACCATTTAATTGTTAAATTATATTTTCTACATCAGTTTAAAATAACTTGCAGAGATGACTGAGTATATACATTATGTGATGAAATGACTAAAAGTCAATTCCTAAGTCACTTAAATAAAGAAAGGAACATTATAAGTGTAAAAACATAGAATTCATCTCTCAGGACTGTGTTGACTGTGTGAAGTACACGTACTTTATAAAACTATTTAAATTTCATAAACTTTTTATGACTTGCAGGTAGATTTGTCAGCATCTAATTGAGTAAGAGATTCTTGAAAGCTTTCATTGCAATCGTTAATTCAGCATCATTGTTCTCTCAGGCTGTTACGTGACCCAACAGGCTGAGGGAACAATATTGCTGAATATAATTGGCATATGTCAGCAAAATATAATTAGTAACAAGCCTCTCTCTGAAATGCTCTTTTTGTTGGTTAAAAAAAGTTGAAGATTTCCTCTTGGATTAAATTATAGCTTGGATTTCTCTCTCATTTAATTTTGGTAGATCTTGAAAAACAAGATGAATTAATTTAAATCTTGATTCAAGGAATATATATTGATTTCCTGTGTCGTGCTAACACTGGGAAGGGATTTCTTTCCTTCAATGGGTTTTTAGTTTAGTTCTGGGTATGAGAGCATTTTGTATAAGAAATATGGAGCAGTGTATTATCAAGGGCTATCCTGAATACACAGGCTAAATTAATCCTCCCAGCCCCATTGAGTTTTGAAGTAGCTTCAGTGACCACCCATTTCTGAGGGTTGTGAAAAAGCTGCCACAAAATCAGACTCTCAGCTTGCAGCTTCCTGTTTGGGAGTTACTGACACCAAAGACACTGAAATGCACATGGTCTTTGAATTGTTTATCGCAGCACCTTCTATACGCTTAACTTCAGGGCTATTATGGCTAATATTGGTAATGGGGAAAAATACGTTACAATTGTCTTCCAACTAACAGTATAAGAAAGAAGACAGATATCTTTCACTAGAGGCAATTTTAGGGAAAAATGATACTGTGATATACATCATTTTAAATGAAAACAGAATATATACCAAATTGCTTTTGAGTGTGGTGGGATGAGGAAAAGAACTTTGGAAAATTTCTTCACAACCTAAGGTTGGAATGAAACATTATTTTAATGAAAGAAAAAAAATTACATTTAGAAATGTAATTCCACCTAAGAATGTTGTGACTTTGCAGTTATAGTCAAGTCTGAGAGAATGGTCCCATCTGACCCAGGTCACAGCTTCAGGGGCGCGGCCCTGGAGGAGTAAGAAAGATGAAGAAACAGATGCCTCGCCATCCATGTTGACCAAAACCTACACTGGCAACCCATGGGGTGCTACATATCAAAGACAGGTCTCAGTCACATCTTCATTGCCAAGTTATTTCTCTCACATTATTAACCTAACCCAGCCTCACACCTTGAACTTCTTCCTCACTCATGCTCTCACTCTGGGTCTGAGGTTCCTGGACATTATTCCCGCCTCCTAAGCAGCCTGTTTCTATTCTATTCCTGGCTTATCAGTCCTCACTTACTTTTTTTTTGTTCCAGGTCCTGTGTTTCTGGTAGGTTCTCCTCCACTTATTTCTCCTACACATGAACCACAATTGTCCAGCATTTACATTATATATCTCATGTACCATCATCACCATTTAGTGCACAGAAATCATTTTCAACATGGAACAGCTCTGCATACAAAATGAATTTCAAAAGGCGAGGAGATGGAGTGGGAAATCTATATACAAACACATAATTTATTTCAAGTTTTATGAGGAACTGTAGTTTACTCAAACTTTTGATCATTTTAGGTTTATGCAGTGAAATACAACCTGCTTAGTAGAATTAGTTGAGTTTGGATAAAGTTCTGGTAAGTCATAAAAATAGTCACGCTTATTCAAAGGAGACAGAGGTAAAGGCCACCAACAAATTCTGCTTTTTCAATGATACTTACCCATAAGAAATAAAATAGAGGCCAAATAAGCTCGTCACAAATAGGCAGGCTGTCACAGAGAGGTGTGATGTAGCAGCAAGTTCTAGATAGATCAAGTGATAGTGAAATGCAAGCTATAGAAAAAATTGGTAAGTGCCAATGAAACTTCTGAAACACGTGAATCAAAGGGGTGAATATCTGAAATTAGCAAATAATTATCCGCTTTATTAAAAGATTTTCAGCAGCTTCAATTAAAAAATAGTTCCCCTTGTTTATGAACACTTCATATAAGTTTTTCAAAATCATAGTTTATGTATGATCTTTCAGGGAGGCAGATTGCTAGAGTGGCAAGATAACTGAACCACAAGATGAGAGCAACGATGACAGGGCAAGGCACTGAATCTTGACAGGCCTCAGTTTTCTCATCTGTAACATGGGTCCGTGATTTGCAAACAACAGTTTGTGCAGGTATAGGGATGTCATAAAGAGGCTGACAGTCATGGTTTCTAGTTTTTTTTTTTTTTCCCCAGGTTTTAGCTATATTGACTCTAATTTGCATTTTCCATTTTGATTTGCCCATGGTTTTTCTTTTCATTTTTTCTTTTAAAGCATGACTCCACAGCTGAAAAAAGTTTGAAAATTTTTGCTCTAATATACTCTAAATATACTCAAGAGTTGCAGCATGGTAACATAGAGGTAGGTAGGTTTTGGAACAGGCAAACCTGGTTTGAATTTTAACTGTGGCTCAGACAGAGTTGGAGGAGAAAAGAATGCAAGTTAAGAGCTGTATTTTAGAGAGATGGTCTTTGTAGTGCTATGAAAGATGGGTGTGGAGGAATAGAGGTGGGAAGCAGGAAAAACATTTACATTTAGATGTTTGAAATAGTTTATACATGAAATAATGAGCTCCACTTAGGCAAGGGCAATAGAAATTGAATTGGAAGTACATATTTAAGAAACATTAGGAAAGTTTGAAAGAATAAGTACCATTAAAGTGTTTAGGATAAGGAAGTAGTTTAGAATGACTACCCACTTTCTGATAACATTGCCTGGGCTGGGAAATCCAGAGAGGAACACTTTCAGGTAAAAGTATAATGAGTTCATGTTTGTACCTATAGGATTTGATGAACCAATTGGATATATCTACAAAGGTCTAGAGTATAGAAATGAGATCTGGGTAATATGGGGAAAATGAAAATGTTTTGTGTATGAAAGTACAAAACTCATTAGAAACCACAGCAAAGAATTAAAGCTTTTTCAAAGGAGGAAGGTCTGTGAGCAAATTAAGGCTGAGTGCCCTTTGGCATCCGTTGTGTTTAATGAATTAATTTTATTGCTGTTTATCTAGAATATTAGCTATATACCATCCTGGACAAATTTTTAAAATAGCCATAAAATCACTGTGTGTGTGGTTTGTGGTTCATAGAGGGGACCCTGTTGAGAGACATGTGAAAAAAAAAATCCAAAACCCCACTGAGCATGAGTGATACCCTTGAGGAGCTCATAATACAGTTTATGATATGGACCTGCTTATAGATAACGCTGGCAGTGTGAGGAGAGAAGCGTAACAGGATTCGGGCAGTGAAGCAAGTCAGCTTCTGGTCTCTCTCTGCCTCTCTGTCTTCCTGTGCCTCCCGCTCCAGCTCTTCATCTCTATTTCTCCCTTTCAGTTCATCTTTCCTCTGCCTCGGCTTCTAGATCAAGTGACCACTCATTATAGCAAATCTTCCAGAAGTTCCAGGATGTTATCATTTTCCACTTAGCAACCTCGGTAAAAGGAAACATGTTTTTCTCATCAGTTCCAGTAAAAGTCCCTGAAATAATTCATGTTGGCCTTGTTGTAGATCTTATACCTTTCCTGAACCAATCACGAAGGCCATGGGAATGGAATATGCCAATTCCTCGGGCCTGTATCAGGAGCTGCTGAAAGAGTAGTATAAGTTCTAGCGATATAAATTCTATGAAGACGTCCTCTTTGGAGGACATGTGGAGTGGAAGCAGGTGAAGGGGATGCTCCTCCGAAGGTGATGTCATCATAGAAAAGCAGCAGTGCTATCAAGATCAGCAAGCCTTATAGATGGCTGCCCCAACAGCACAAAGAACCGGTGACTGCCATTTCTTTCAGGAATCAAAGAAGCCTTCCCGGTGAGCTGGAAAGGAGAGGCTGGACAGGTTTTCCCTAAGGTCATACAGTAGTATTTAGAGCCATGAACATTCTTGGTGAGGGTGGTGGGACTGAACTCTAAATCTACCATCTGGAGCTAACTATGGAAAAGACAGAAGGCCAAACTTCAAAGGTTAGTCACATTTATAAACGTAATAATAAAGTTGTACCTTCAATTACAAAGAGTGATAAGGTACACCCTTTTGCATCCTTCAGCTTTGGGCTGAAAAACTTTGGAAACATGAATTACAAATGAGATGGCATTCATAATTTAAAAATGGGGGACAGAGAAATAAATGCATTGATTTTGAAATGGCAAACCAAAGTAGCTTTCACAGTTGGAAAATAAGGTAGTTCTGGGCTGAGAACAAAGATTCCCAAGAGAAGGCAATATTGCACTCCATTCTAAGTGAAGACATTTTGGGAGGCACTTTTCATAAACTGAGAAGGGTGGAGGAGATTAATAGGTTAGTATAAATTGATGAGAGAGCAAGTTTATTCATATGGACTTAAGTTCAGGAAGCAGATGAAGAACTACCAAAGCAAAACAAACCAAAACTACTGCTCTGAAGTCCAGAGGATTTTCCTTTGAACAAGATACCAATTTTACTTAAGAAAACATCAAATATTAAGGAAAAGTCTACACAAATAATTAAAAGTCTTAAAAAAGTCTGTCCAATAATTCCAAAAGTAAACTGGACTATTTGCTTTCATTCTCATTGTGAACGTGACCTGAAGTTTTAAGAAAAAGTAATAATAGAGAATTCTTTCAACCTTACTTATTTAAAAAACTTCAACTTGAAATTAAGAAAGAATTACTTTCTGCTTAACAGGTCAAATGATTTATAGCAAATGATATTTGAGAAAGTGTTTTTCAATTTCAAAATAAATTGCTGAAGCAATAGAACAGCAATTGTGGACATGTTAACTTTGTATACCAATGATTAATATTTTTGTAGAGAACATTTAGATAAGCACAAAAGAATAAGCATAGGTTAGTACATCTAAAGAGTTAAAAAGAAAAATAATTGTGGAGGATTTATATATGTTGCTGAATCTTGTGCTCACTGTGATATAAGTAGAGAGAGACAAATGGTTTTTACATATATTAAATTAACCTGACATCCCATATTTGAAAATCAATCCTCATACTCTAAAATACAAAAAGGATTTGAACCACAAAATCTAGTCATCCATTTACTTATTAATCACTCATTCAACAAATATTTCTAGTAATCCTTTGTGCCAGGCACTTTTAAGAGTTCTGAGGAAAAAAGGATCGGTAAAACAAAGCCCCTGATTCTGAGGAAGTCATAGTTTATTGCGAGTGTGGAATGTGTAAATAAATACTTACAATCTTTCATCCACGCCTGAGGAGTTCCATTAGCTTTGTTCCCAGTGACAAACATTAAGATGGTTTAGTCCTGGTAAAATGTTCCATTTTCTTTTAAAAGTCATTGTGTACCCTCCTTTTAAGTACATACTAGGGCTACTTCATCTAAGGTGAACAAGCACAAGTTCCTCTGGGCTTGTCCTGGGTCAAAACTTGGGAGTGGATGGCCCACTTTTTTCTTGCACAGTTTCACATCTATTTCACCTTTCCAGAAAAGCAAGGCCCTGAAAACATCCATTTAACAGAAGAAAGAGAGTAGCTGTAGGAAAGGAAACAGCTAGAAAAAGGAAGAGGAGCAATGGCTTAAACGTAGAAAAATTTAGAAACGTCTCAAAAACAGTTAAAAGGCAATGAGCTCAGGGTGTGTGTACTGTAGACGCAGATACAGAAATCTTGACCAGATAATCTTGAAGTTATTAGGAGAAAATTGAAGGAAAACTGGTAAAGAAAATCTGTTTTTCATCTTATGACGGAAGGATGAAATACTATTCCAACTTCCAGCAGTATTAGTGTTCAGAAATATAATATTCATATAATGGGAAATAACATCATATCCATTTCTGAGTACTATATTTTAACTGGGACATTGACAAATTCACTGAACAGAGAAGGATAAGATGAAGAAATTTCTAAGTTATCTTCCAACTCTAATTGTTAGAGACTAAGTTAACTTAGGGTTTATCACTTAGATTAAATATAGCCCCTAAGCAAAAGAAACAAAAACAAATACCTTCTGCCTCTCCCCCTTTTTTACTTTAGGTGAAGGATGAGTTCAGTACATCTTATTAAAAGAACTATCAAGGTCCATTTCTGTGAATTTGTACTTAAGTGCCATTTTGGGAAAATTATTTTTATATGAAGACAAGCCAGCAGACAGTAGAAGTCGAAAGATCTAGAATGAAATATAACAGGAAGGAGTTTGGAGGAAACTGGAAACAATTACCTTTCTAGCGAAGCATATTTCCTCCAGCAAAAACAAGCACTTGCCTTGAACAATGTATATGTGTTTTGGCTCAGCCATTTCTCTTTAAGGATTGTATACCAAGGAAGTGGTTAAGGATATGCAGAGTTTTCTGTAAGTGTTCATCTCAGGGTTATTTATAATAGTGAAAAATGTAAATAATCTATATGCCAAATGTTGGAGAATGCGTTAAATAAATTATCCAAACAATGCAATGTGTAATGAATAGTTTAAATGGAAAGCTATTCACACCATATTGTTAAGTGAAATAAATCAAATTAGAATACATATATATATATATGCAGTCTAAGCATAATTATGGGAGAAAAGTATTGAAAGAATAATATGGTAATTATGACTTTCTTTGGGTAATGAGATTAGGGATGTTTCATTTCACTTTTCTCTGTTTGCTTACTTTCTAATGTTTCTTCAATGAACTTGTATTATCTTTGTAAAAATAAAAATATATTTTATTTTATTTAACTTTTAGGTTCAAGTTGTACATGTGGTGGTTTGTTACACTGGTATTTTGCATGATTCTGAAGTTTGGGGTATCACTGATCTCATCACCAGGTACTGAACAAAGTACTTAATAGGGAGATTTTCAGCCCCTGCTCCCATCCCTTCCTCCACACTCTAGTAGGCCCCATTGTCTATTGTTCTGATCTTTGTGTCCACATGTACCCAATGTTTAGCTCCTACTTATGAGTAGAAGTATGCAGTATTTGGTTTTCTCTAGTTAATTTGCTTAGAATAACGACCTCCAGCTATGTCTGTGTTGCTGCAAAGAACAGGACTATTCTTTTTTATGGCTGCATAGTATTCCATGGTGTATATGTACCGTAATTTCTTTATCCAATCCACCATGAACAAGCACCTAGGTTGATTGAATGTCTCTGCTATTGTGAATAGCACTGCAACAAACATACAAGTGCATGTATCTTTTAGTAGTATGATTTATTTTCCTTTGGGAATGTACCTAGGAATGGGATTGCTGGGTTGAAAGGTAGTTCTGTTTTTAAGTTCTTTGAGAAATCTCCAACCTGCTTTACACAGTGGCTGAACTAATTTGCATTCCTAACAACAGTGTATAAACCTTCCCTTTTCTCTGCAGACTTGCTGACTTCTCTTATTTTTTGACTTTTTAAAAGTAGACATTCTGACTGGTGTGAGGTGGTATCTCATTGTGGTTTTGAATTACATTTTCTAATGATTGGTGATGTTGAGCATTAAAAATGTATTTTAAAAATAAAATAGTCTATTTCATGTTTAGTATGTGAAAGATATATTTGTATTAAGTAATATATTAATATATCTGTATCTACCTAGGAAGCATTAATATAGACATATATTTGTCAAATAAAGATGAAACTTCATGCTATTTTCCTCATGCTTTATATGTAATCTGTCATCAGTCACAGTCAGTCTAGTCCTATGTTCTAACAAAACTGACTTTCTTTGGTTCCTTGAACACATGTTTATTCCCATCTTGTGATCCTGGCTTAAGCTCATTCAGCTACCTTCCATATTTTCCAACATCTTCTTGGTGTCATGTTTTCATTCTTCAGGGCTTGGCTCCAGTGTCACCTTCATAAAGAGAAACTCTGACTACCTTCCTTCAAGTGGCTTTCTGTAATTTCTCTCTCTCTGATTTCTCTGTTTATTTTCCTCAAACCATTGATCACATTCTGGACTTACCTTGCTTATTCATTTGCATGCTTGATAAATGTCTGTCTCCTCCTCTAGAATGTAAGCTCCATGAAGGCAGCGACCTCATCAGTGATCCCCTAACACGGGGTCTGACATATGCTGGGTATAGAATGAATTACTCATGAAAACATCTCAGCAGGGATGACAGACATTAAGACTTCCATCAGAAGAAGTTGAAGTCCAGTGTTGGGTAGAGAGAAACTTACTTCAATGTCTTACCAATATGAATACGTATTATATACATGTAAACAAATTTATACACACATATATACAAATCACAAACTAACATACATACATATGTATTTATAATTTATACATATTTAAAACATACATACATGTACATATACAAATGATATTATACAAAACTTCAAGTGTGTATAAAAGTAGAGAGAAGAGTATGATGAATTCCTCCCAAGGCTCCATCAACAAGCCTTAACAGTTAGTAACTCACGGTTAATCTTGTTTCATAAACACAACTTCTCATTTTTCTCTCTGTCTGGATTCTTTCAAAGCAAATTCCAGACATCATACTTTTTTCTATAATTGTAATGTATATTCTAAAAAATAAAAGCAATCATAATTCCGTATCCCATCTAAAAATTAACTGTAATTTTTAAATATTTTACATATCCAGTGTATATTTAAAAGTATACATTCAGAGTGTATATTTTTTAAAATTCTTCATGTAAAACACTTTTCCTTGAACACTCTTCCACATGCCATCTTGTTTTGAAACTAACCTTTAATTCTTAGCTTCCATATAGGTAGAAATGGAGACCATTTTTTTTCGCTTAACTTGTATAATTTTTTATCTTTCAAAGGTGAACTCCTTTTCAAGTTGCCTCAGGGATAAGATAGCAAAACAGTCTTTTCTAATACATTGGCTTTTTTTGGAGGGGGTTGTTTTCCCATGAATCTTTTCAACCCGCCCAGTATTCTCATTTTGTTAATCTGCCATCAGATGATAAATTGCCTTCAAAGAGTAAATGATCCTGAAACTCTATTCTAATGAATAGTCTGAATTTGTAGGTAGTTGATACGTATTTGTTGATTTTATTTTATTTTAATTTGGTTATTGTGGTTAGCATAGTTTTGATAGCAGTTTATGATTTGCTATATAAAAGTAATCTTGATTTAGCTATATAAGAGTAATCTTGCCTTTCTTTTTCAATAAGCTGCTATATTTGTTGTAGTTTTTGTCTCTCTATAACCTTAGGCTGGTCCAATTTCTTAATGCAGTTCAAGATAATGTTAAGTAATTGATTGCATTGTGAGTTATTAACAAGGACAAGAAACACACATATTCTTCACAAGTTTGCAACATCCTGGTAGAAAAACACAATTTGGTGGCAAAAGGAAAATTCCAATGAGTTGTTTTAGATACTGTGTCTTTAACTGTGCCAGGTTTCTAGTTGTTAATAAACTACATTCTTGGTCGTCACATCAGTATGCTAAGCTGAAAAGTCAGTGAGTGTTTCCATTTGTGGTTCACTTACTTGGTGAATAACAGCATCTTAACTAACCCTTATCAGCTGTATCCAACAGTACATGCTAGATATCAGCCAAAGGGATCACCAAAGCTGATCGTTCTTTCTCCATTCCAAATATTGCATTCCATCTGTCCCACATTATCACTCATTCATCAGCTAGCCTCAGACTAGTAGATAAAAAAGTGGTGGAAACATCTCTGGAGTCTAGGAGATTTGACTCTGGTTTTGATGGAATATTATTCTGCGGATTCACACATTTATTGACCTCAATACTAGTGAGGTCAATATGACAATATAGTGTGTATTGATTTGATCCAATTCAGAATTGCTCATTCATTTATTGCTTATATTTATGTAAATAAAGCAGTAGGCTTTCATCTTCCAATTACAACATGTTATCGAATTAATGTGATTAAAGATGAAGCTGGACTAATGTTAACAGGGTCTTTGTTTCTGTCATAAAGTGCAAAAGAAACAATTATGTAAAATTAATATATTCTTAAGGAGGAGAATATGCATTTCAGCATCAGCTATTGTAACCCCACCTTTTTTTCTTGTTCAAGCCAATTTCATGCTAAAATACCTTGACATATTTTCTTTATTCCTGGCTTCCCCCCAGCCCCCATTCTATGCCTGCATCTTCAAATTATATTATATGGTAATTTTTTCTATAAATGTGAATATAGTATCTTTGAGATGAACAAGTTTGGCAAGAATTTATCATCAGAACTGTTTTGAACAGGCATGTCTGTTATTTTTCTAGAAATATTTTCAGCTATCTATTTTTCTTAACACAATAATAACAAAGACCGTGTGTGGAGTAGGAATTACGAGTTCATACATTTGGCAACTGAACCGCTTTTTCCTAGGTCATTGCTTTGTTGTCTAAGCTTGAAATCACTTTTTGGAATCAATAATATAGAAGACACAGAGCTATGACCCAAAAGATAATTTTTTTCCTTTTTAATGGGGGAGGGGAAAATTAAATTTAGGAGTGTGAGGGATTTTATAGTTTTACCTAAATTTATGTAATAGAACAAGTCAGGCCACTGAAATATGAAATATAAGAAAACACACATGTTATATTTATAATTTGTTTGATATCTTGTTTTTTATTGTCGCTTGATACAGAAATCATTTTACTGAAACACTGCAATAACAAAGGGCCTCTGATATCTGTTTCACCTCATCACTGATCCATTCAGTATAAAAATAAATTGAGGAGTGCATTCTGTAGGACAAAATGTTATGGAAAATACAGTATGGTAGACATTGTGGTCTATTTCTTAAACTTACATAACTATACCAACGCTAAGAGACATTTACTGTGGGGACAAGAGAGTCATTCGTAAACACTCCCTTTGGCTGCCAGGTAAGGAATATCCAAGAACTGACAGCAGCATAGCATTTAAGGGCATCAGTCTGGTGAAATAAAAAAAAAAAAAAAAGAATATAGAAGAGATAGAATCACTGGGTATTGAGCAGCAGGGAAGGAAATGATTTGTGCTGCCTGCTGATACATAAAGGTATATTATGCACAGTAAGAACAGCTTAGTTCTCTGGACTCCGTGGCTAACCCACTCTAGAACTGAAGGTACATAATATGCAGGATAAGTTTATCTTTTAGCATGGCCTGGGCAATTATTTGGTATTGATTTTCTGAAAGTTTTGTCTTACATGTCAGCATTTTGTTGGCAAACTTTGCTACATAATCCAATCAAATCAGCGCAGAGATGAGTGTGGGTAGAGATAAACCCTCCGCGGGCGAGTCCTTTGCGTGGTGGGTAGGTAGCCCTTCCACATTAAGAAAGCTCTTGCAACTATGCGGTCTCGTCAGGGGAATTGTAATCTTGGGGAATCCCTGTGCCTGATTGCCGCTCTCCTCCCAATTGTGCACTTTTGACCTCTGTATTGATTCTGTTCTCTCATCAAAAGCGCTGATGTAATTCCATGTGCTGGGATCATGCAGTGATTTGCATTTAGGAGCTGCAACTGTGCGCTGACCCCAAACCATTTCATCAGAATGAAAGTAGACCAAATGGCAGATGCGTTTCCCCATAATATTAAAGCCTATTGTGCCATTTGGTATGTTTCTTTATTTTATATAGAAAAAGGACATATACCACCCGATCTGGATTTTGATTTAATTACAAACAGGAATTGAGAAGTTCTTTAAAACATAACAGGGATCAGAAGGGATTTCATTGAATTCCACATTCAGTGCAATAAATAGCATTCCTATTTGTTAAAGCTTAACACAAAATGATAAAAGTGCCTGAATGTATTTTTAGAATTTCCAGCACATTAAAAATTGTGGTTTTGTTTACTGTTTTTTGTTACTAATGTATATCAAACAAGTTGTCTATTCATTGACTCTCTACTGAAATACACTAACTAGAAATGCTATTTAATAACAGAAAATAGTAGATATGTCATTAACAGATTTAATCTGATCAAAATATTGACCATTATTTTGTTTGTTTCGCTTCTCCCTCTTCTTCCTCCTTTAGTTTCTTCTTCTTTTTCAAGAAGGGTGGAAAATGGGGAGGAAACAACATTGAAAGCATAGGCACCTAAAGAAAACTTCACTGAAAATCAGTGTAAATATACAATTATCTGCATTATGTTATTCTTTCCTATTTCCCCTGTAGATACTATTCATTCTTATTTATTGATTTCCAACAACATGTGTTTACTGAACATTTAGATATAGGTACTAGAAATTTGGTGATAAGCAAAACAGATATGATCCTTCATGGAACTGGAGTCTGAATGGAGATACAGTCAACAAATAATTACACAAAGAAATATGAATGTAACAAGAAGAGAAAAGGTCATATTAATAACTGACAATGTAAATTATTCTATGAAAGGAATCATAATTGTTTGGGAAAATCCTGAAAAGAACTTTGGGGAGGTGTGGGAATGGAGCTACTGAAAGTGCTGAGTATGGGTGGATCCATTCGTTGAAAAACAAAAGAGGGGCTCACCAATTGTCTTATATGGAAAGACGGAGAAGGGACTTGGTGGCAGAACTAAAAACAGGGGATCTGTGATCCTTTGAAATTAGAAAAACCTTGGTAGAGTGAATCTTCTATGGAGAAACTAGAATAGAGTTGACTTTTGTGCCCAGGTCAGTGGGAGATTAAAGCAAGATGGCACAGGGGAACTGGCAGGCTGTGATGTTTGTTTGATCTGGGATTAGTAGGAAGTATGGGGAATACTCTGGATTCTCACAGGCTGGGAATTTGGAGACTCAAGCCAATAGTTCACACATCTTTTTTTCTTTTAAAGAATCTTCAATAAGAACTGTAGAGATAAATTGCAGGAAGTATAACAGGGTTCTAATTTAGACTGAGGTGGAAAGTGATGTCAGACAAGATCTCTTCATTTTATTTTATTTTTTATCTTGAGGGTACTTGATTTCATTTTTAAAAGGTATTGGATCTGTCTGTGAGGAAATAGTTACAAAAATGTCTGAGTTTACAAAAGGTTAAGTTAGGAAATATTGATAATAATGTACATCACATAGTATAGATTTAGTTTACAATGTACTTTCATGTGAATTGTCTTAATAAATCCTCAAAGCAATCCTGTGAAAAAGGATTTTCATAGTAAAGATAAGATCATTGACAATGGCTTGCTAAAGGTTAATAGGTAGTAAGTGGCAAAAGCAGACCCTGAATCCAGGCATTCTCACTCTAAACAGTGTCCTTTCCACTAACTTTTGTAAAATAGTGCTTGAAGCTGTGAAAGCATTCACCAATGATTTTTCTTTAGTCATATATTCCAATAAGTATAAAATTGCTCGGTTTTTTTTAAAAAGCATATTTTATTGACAGGATGTATGTATTGCATACATTGAGGTTTATTTTTAGAGGCTGAGGACCATTGTTGCTAGAGGACTGAAAAGTATTTCACACAGGCTGCCCATAAGCTTCTCCTTGGCCTGGAAGTAGTAAGAGATGAGATGAATCTTTATAGGAGGAAAAAAAAAAATCTCTGAATTTCTTCCTTTAGAAGCCAGGCTAAAAATAGTACAAGTATTCTAGGGAAAAGGAAAAGTAGCCCCACCCCTGAGATAGGCTCCTACAAAAAAATACTGAGTTGTCATTAAATAATCTCCATGTTTTTGACTTTTGTCTTGTGGGAGTTTGGTTAAGACAGCCTTTGACTAACTCCCCATCTCTTCCATCATATTCCTGTGATTACTATTTTGTGTTATAGGCCCAATTTTATCAATCACAATTGATAGTATGATTGTCCTTATTAATCATTATTAAAATCAATAATTATAGATAACTGAGTGGACTATCCTGTATATAACCAGAGGGTGCTGGTTAGTCAGGCTTATGACATGTGCATTGCTCATTTATTATCTATGGTTTAGTTTGGGTACAAGTCATCAAATTTGAATTCTAAAGCCCAAGGTTTAAAACTCATCTTCGCCACTTTAGCAGACACCTGACCCTGGGTAGGTTATTTAACTTTTCTAGGATTCAGGCTCATCATTGATAAAATGGGATTAATGACACTTAACTCATGAAGTACCTGTTGGGATGAAATTGGATTGCATATATGAAAGAAGCCAATGCAGGCCTTTATACCTTTGTTTTATTCATTTGGGAGATAAACAGATAAAATTAAAGGTGATCTCAGTGTGGCCAGGGAATAGTACAGATTAGGGTAAAGAATATTATCAGTCACTCCTGTTAGCATCCAGATACTTGGACCCAGATCCTGGAATAAAGATCTCCTACACATGGGTGTCATGGTCTTTTCCTGGTTTAGGAACTTTCATGTTGCCACTTGATTACATTTTCTTTTGCAGAAGTTAAACGTTTTGATCAGAAAGGAAAGGCAGAACCTATGATTTTAGGTCCTAGGCCTCCTTAATTGATCTTAATACTGTGTGTCCCTAACTTTCTTATTCATCAAATCAACCCAGAGTGTTCTTCGGAAAATCAAAGTCCAACTTTGCATTGAAATAATGGAGCCTCCTGGAACTGCTTTATCATGGTGGGAAGAACTTGCAAGAAAAAGTGTTTGTTTTCATTCAGAAGTCAGGATTTAACTTCTTTTCCCTGAGAGCTCTTTGGGTGCTTTGACACTTATGCTGTGTGTAAACTAGGTATATTTATTTATTGTTTAAAATGAGGATAACTTTGGAAAATGTTAAATGACATTCCACCTCATACTGCCTCATCTCAAATATTGCTTGTAGCAGATAATCTTAACTCTGAGTTATGAATAGTTTGGGTATTGGAATCAAGAACTTTTATGCCAGGAAAGGTAGACCGTTTGAGTGTGTGTGAACATAGCTTTACTGTCTTTGTAGCAACTCACTTGTTTTATTTTCAGTTTAGAAGTCCCTTGTATGCTGATTGTCATCTGTCTTGCTTACATTCATTTACAGAAAAGAGAAAATGATCATAAAATTATTTTGTACATTGGAAAACATTACCTTTGACAACCAGATGTTTGATGAATACATTTTGATGTTGCAGCCAAGAAGTAAGGGTCGTGTCTATTGAAACAAGTTCATTCTGGGACTAGCTATATGTCAGCATTTCACGCATCAATTCTTACAGGATGAAGTACAAAGGAATAGAAGACATACTAAAGATCGCAGCTTTTCTCCAAGATTTAAAATCTTTCAGATAATTTTTTAATGAGAAAAATCATTAGGAAGCGAATTCAGCATATAAAATGACATGTGGTTATTGCAGCATGTGGTCTCCACTAGTTTATTGTGTCAAAATCTTGTTTGCTTTTATATGTTGTGAACTTGCATGTGTGTGAAGGTGCTGTAGGTTGTGAATAATTTTTAGGACTAAAAACATAAGTATGCAAGTTTAATATAAGAGAATAGCATTTTTTCTGCCCTTCAATAATGATAGGCTTTGTTTTTGATAACTTAAATTATTAATATTATTTAGTATTTACAAAGCATATTTTAAAAATTCCCCAGGGGCATCTGAATCATCTCTTTGGTTAGAGTAGTCAGGCAGGAAGCTTATGCTATATTGCAGCAGTATTTCCATGTCGTAGGTGTGGGAAATGGGGTCCACAGATGGTGAGAAAACAGTGGTATTATGGGAGCCAAAAGGGTCACTGTCGAGCACTCCCTCCAATAAAAGTCCTAAGCATAGTTGAGAGAGCTACCAGTTGGAAATGAGGACACCAGCCTGCCCTGGTCTCATTGTACTTGTAGTCTTTTTAAGGGTTTGGACTTATCTTAGGAAACCATGAACCTCTGGTTCTTATTTCGAAGTAATTGAAACAGCCTTACTTGGTGCTCACCTGAGCGGAAGTTAGCATCGCTAATCCAACTACAGTTGTTGTTGTTTTGTTGTTGTTGTTGTTGTTTTTCCCTGTATTTTTCAAGTGAATCAGTATGAAGGAGCTATTAAATAGAAACATTCTGACCACATCTGAATGTTACTAATAAGCACTTTTTTCAAGTTAACTAAGCAAGTTCACAAGACTTTTATCTCTATCCTAGGTTGCATTTTGGATATATTCATAAATGATGGTTTCCCTATAGGTTGGTTTTTGCTGCATTAGCATATAAAGAAGCTGAACATTTTAACTTTTGTAGTGACAGATGATGCATCTGATTGTTTGCTGATGGTGATTTGGAATATTGATGTTTTAGAAAAATAACTACATCAAACAGGCAATCTGCACAGCTCAAAAACTACACAAAGAGCATTGATATAAATAAAGTGTCGACTGGGTGCTGCAGCTTTGTGCAGAAT
Organism: Rhinopithecus roxellana; assembly: GCF_007565055.1. Lineage (NCBI taxonomy): Eukaryota > Metazoa > Chordata > Mammalia > Primates > Cercopithecidae > Rhinopithecus > Rhinopithecus roxellana. Next base: position 36,113,594 of record NC_044557.1, read on the forward strand.
CATTTTCAAATTTTCCTTTTTGAATTATTAAATAGACCATGTCAGAACAACTCTGATTATTATCCAATCCATAAGCTTCAATACCAATCTTTTATGTAATATCAAGCAACTGCAGTGTTCAACTGGACCAATCATGAATGCTCCCTCGTTCTGGAAATGATTCAAGCACTCATCACACTGCAGCATCTTATGCAGATATGCAGACACCTGCTGCATTGCTTATGGGGGAGGCCACAGCACTATCTGCTTTTAGGAATGTGTGCAGGTAGTGAAAATACATTTAATTCCTTATCATGAAATTTAAGCCTAAGCTCTCTTTTTGCAATGGTAAGCCTGTTTAAGTGTGTTAGATATAGCATTACTATCCAGCTATACCTCTATACAGCAGAATTATGTACCTGACCTATATTGTAAATAAAGTGTGGCACTGCATATTTCTAAAAACTGTTTTATAAAAAATAAAGTGCTGTCTTTTGTTCTTTAACAACTATCATGTCTGCTGGTAATGGAGACTCTGATATGCAGGCATGTAGCCACGCATAATTTATAAAATGTGATAAAATGATAATCTCTCACCTACACTAATACACAGTTTATCTAGATAAATAACTCTTGGAATGAATACTGTGGATGGCTTTAGGGTTTTAGACATTTAATTAAAATGGAACAGAAATATTAGCTGTCAGCTTTGGGATTTTTGCATCCTCTCTTGAAAAGAATATTTTAGTCTGAGAACACATTTGTGACATTCACTAGAAATAAATATGAGATGGTATTTTTCTAGTCCTCATGAAAAGAAGGCTAAAAATGCATAGAATAGAAATCTCAAGATGAAATTGTTCCCTGTTCTCCAGAGCAGCTCCCTCCAAGAGCCTGGAATTTAGAGCAGAATTCAGGGGGCCTCTCTGATAATTGCCAGTGATGGAAGGTAGCACCCTTTCCCCGGCACTTTTGCCATTGTCCTGGTGTGTTATCATCACTCACAAAGACTGCTGAAGCAGAGGGCTTTCTTCTTGTTGCCTGCATGTGATTTTGACGTTGGACACAGGGAGGCAGGGCAAAGCAATGGCAGAGACCAAGCGTGGGGAGAAGCACCCAAGGCCTGTAGTACATTGCCTTCCAGAATGCTGAGATTGCAGGAGGCTCACTAGCTGCCCACTTAACCCTAAAAATACATCTGCAGTGTGAGAGATATAGTCAGCCATGATGCCTTTTAATTTTTCCATTGTCTACTTAAAACTGACTTGGGCTTTCTTTGAGTCAATATTTCTAGAAAAACACTTGTCATGTTTATGTGATAAACTGCCTCTTTAAAAACACAGATTACACATTGTGTGTATATATCTCATGTATTTCTTTTGTTTATTTTTGCTCTATTTTATAGGATTTGAAATAAAAAAAGGAAAAAAACCCTCCATAACCTTATATTGTAAGCAGTGATACCCTACTGTTGAACAAATTAATCTGGGTACTTGTCCATAATTTTGATAGTACAGGACATGCTGACAAAGCATGAAATTATTACTTTACATAAATGTGGTATGTTTTTCTCTTCTTACGTAGCAAACTCAATGGCCATATAACATGATTTAAAGGCTCTATTGCATGCTTGTAGATTTTTCAGAGAGATAAGAAATGGTGTAAAAACTTGAGAAAAAATAATGAGTAAGGAGTTGTATTTTAAAAATCACTTTTAGTTCTTGTTTGGAAAATAATTTTTCCTGTGATTTCACTTTTGGATCTGGAAAATGGGATATTTCCTAGTAGGAGAATGATTGTGATAGGAACTAATTGGTATCGTTTGTGAAATAATTTCCTAGATTTGGAACAAAGATGCTATTCAAATGGGGAAACATGAAATGATGTGTTGATAGATAACAAATAAAGGCAGTAGGTCAGGAGTGTGTGTGTGTGTGCATGTGTGTGTTCCTTTGCTCATCATACCTGGAGACTCATACACCAGTTATAATCAAAATCAAAATAACCATTATAATTTCAAGCGGAAAAGAATTAGGTGGTCTATTGTTAATAATCCAAGTTAATAAGCATATTGTTTGTTTGCTTTTCCCTCCAGGTACATTTCAGCCATCAATATTGACAAACATTAGCCTGGAAAAGTATATTTCAACATTTCAAAATCATTGTCATGGAGAACAGAAAGGGGAGGGGGAAATCTATTCTATATATTTTCCTCTTGGGCAATGGAAATAACCTCTTATGATTCCATAGTCTTTTAGCCTTCCTCCCCTCCCCCTTTCATTTGATCACATTATTCAGACAAAGAACCAATGAGCCGTTGTGCCATTACCTTAAAATCCTATATTAATGAGACAGCTACAGTTTTTAATTATTTGAGTTAAGCCTTGAATGTTCTGTTTGCTAATATCATGCATCCATTTAAAATGAGAACAAGTATTTTTTTTTTTTTTGGCAAATACTGAATAAAATATGGATTTTTCTCTGTAAAATTGTCAAACATTCTGAAGAAAGCATCTTATTCTTAAGGAGTTGATTTTATCTGTAAAAACGTGAGCTAAGAAACATGTGTCCCAGAGAGGTACCTAGGGGGATAAGGGCACTGGCACTTTGTTTCTCTTGCAAAATTTTGGGGTAAAAATAAAGTCATGTACAAATACTATGGTAAGCTCATCCTGATCATTTAACAAACATTGAAAGCATTCAAAATGGCACTTAAGTGGTACCTAAACAACGTATACTCAGCATCTTCTGGAGCTATAATTATATGAATAAAAGAAAGGATTTTTTTTGTTTGTTTGTGCTTAATCTTTCATTATGGTAAATTTGCTTTCATTTATTAAAATGGCTTAAGAATCACTTTAAATGAAGTTTACATAGCACCATAATTTAACTTTTTTTCTTTTTAGCTAATAACTATTTTCTAACTTAAACCATGACATCCAGGCCACCTGGATTCCACAGATGTCAATATCATATGAATTAGAAAAATATCTCACTTTATAGAATTCCTATGTGAAAGGGCAGTAGCACATTCAACCTTTTGAAAATTGCCATACAAATTATCTGTGAACTATTATTTTTTTCTTTTATTGTTTCTTCTTGTTTCATGAAAAATCGAATATTTGTTGGGATACCATTCAAGAAAGTTGAAATTATTAAATGCTGAATGCTTCATACTTAATCTCATAGCATAAATAAATGGTAAAATATTAATGTTAGAGCAGAAGGGAAGTTGTTTTAAAATGCAGCTTGGTCCTGTTTCCTCAATACTAAATTATACTCACAAGTGAAATTCATGAACAAACTTTAGTAAAATTAGTAAAATTAGAAGAAATTTACATAAAGGAAGATTTATTGTATTGGTATCACTGAAGATGTACTTTAAAATTGAATTTAAGGACACAGGGAATTTCCCTTGACTTGTGTTTCTCACATCTCAGGAGCTATTCAATCTTTTATCTAAGATTGTTTTCACTCTTCATGGAGGAGCCACTGCACTGGCATGTTTAAGAATTGTGGGTCCATCTAAAGCTAAATCTTCACATCTGGGTGAAATGACAATGCGATTTCATTTCGCAGATAAAGAAAGTAAAGTTTTAATCCATACTAGATTTACAGAGAACATAGAACCAATAGGCTATTTGGGAACATTAGGCTCTCAATCCAACTCTTCACTTTAAATATGTGGCTAATCTCCCCAGTTTATTCTAAGCTGGAACATACATGACTCCCCACTTTCCCCACTCTTGTCTTGACTTGCCATTTTATTCACATACAAATGCCCTCTTACTTGAAAACCTCCAATCGACTTTTTTATCTTATCATAATGATGATTTCTCCATAATCAGTCAACCAAACATTTGCTCTTCTTAACTAGTCAGGGCTGCCCAAACCACAAAATTTTGCCAAATCCATCTGAGGTATTCTTCTACAGAAGCAATGGAAACAAATGTATCTTTCCCGAAGTAGTTATTAGACACCTTATTTCAGTTACTGATTTTTTTTTTTTTTTTTTTTTTTTTTTTTTTTTTTTTTTTTTTTTTTTTTTTAGCAACAGAATCTAAGCAGCCTGATTGGAATTTCAAATGATCGTCACACTGAATTTGAAAGTCTGTTTTACACAGAATGTAACATTTTTCTTATAGTTTAACCAAGGAGATGCAAGGAGAAGGTCGTTTTTATCTTTTTTTCTAGCCAAATGCATGTTCAATATTATTAATTCAAACAGAAAGAAGAACATCCCAAAATTTTGACTATTTAATAAGATTTGTTAGTCTTTTGTTAGGTTATCAAATGCTTTCTCTCTCAGTATTAAAGACACAAAAATTCCTCACTTTCTGATTTATTTTTTCTTAAAGAATATGACATCTATGTTAGCATTAGCCAAAGCACATAAAAGTCAGTTTGTTTAAAAAAACAAGGTATTGCCCCCATTTCATTAATTTACCTAGCTCTCTATTTATTTATTTTTAAGAAAGGAAATGAGTTTGAGTTATTGCTTGATTCCTGTTGCCTATTTGCTTACCCTAAATTTTCCTTTCTTCACACACGAAGAAGCAAACACTGTCCCTGTCAAATGATAAATGAGGCAGAATTGGTGACGTGCGTGTTTGTCAACATAAGCAAGATCAAATGATTGCTCAGCAGGAAGAAGCCACGGGAAATCCAATGATTTTTTACTAATTAGCAAAATAATAATAATGTCTCCCTAATGATTACCTTGTACTGGGTTGTGTCCTTTTATCAGGCAGATATTCTGCTAGTGCAAACTTGTGTTCTGAAGATAGGCTAGCGATTTCACTTGAAATTATGAAGGTGGACCATTTCTGAGAAATCTTTTGAAGAATCCTGTTCTCTGTTACTTGAGTAATTGAGAATGAGAACTCAGCCATATTTTTTGCTTTCCATTTTAACATAGCCAATGTGTGTGTTTAAGCCAAACTTTATAAGAAAAAGCAATGCATTATTTTCAAGATCATTTAAAGTTCAAGTTCATCCTGTCCTTTCAGGGAATTTTACAAGAGGTATTCATGAGGAGTAACTTGATTGAAAATAAGAATGGAAACCAGATTTTTTTTTTCCACATGCTACCCAAGTTACATTGTCAATCACCATACATTGCCAGATTTCTGTTAATCTTTTATAAGACTTTAAGAGGTAGGCCTAAATTCTTAGTCCTGGAAAATGTTGCTATTGCTAGCATTTTCTGTGAAGCTCAGTAGTCAACAACTATTTATAGGAAACACAGCAAAGACAGGAGCATCTCTCAGGTCACAGGGTCTGTGCTGAGCTCTGTGGATTCTCTGGTCTGGGATATATTCACAGGATTCCTGGCTCAGGACAAAGCTACATATTTCTCACTTTTCTGTGTGCCAGATTTACACCTTAAAAATAGAGATCAAGGACTAGCGAGCTTGGAACCAAGGGAACACTATATGGGGAACTTAGCTTGTCATGTGGCGTCTGGCTTGGGCATTGTTGATTTGGGCATTAAAACTGCTTGAATTGTCTTAAATCTCGCCAAGAGAGCTGGTAAAACTTGCAAATGATTGGAGGCAAAAAAGTATCACATTAAAACAAAGAGCAGACAAGATTCCATTATTTGAAGTTATTATTTCTTCAGACCAGCGAGCTACTTATTTTTTTCACTTTAATATAATATAAATTGACTTTGTGATCCTTTAGCTGATGTATATATTGCAATACCAACAACAAAAACAAATCTATTTTCCTTCTTTATATCCAAATCACCAGGAAGCTCTATTGTTGGGTGGGTATTGCCTGTGCTTACAGCACTAGATACAAGGACTTATGATTATATTTTTTTACTTTTGTATTTTGGCACCTTAAGCCAGTCCAGGAAGTTCCTGCAGCACCCCTCTCTCAACCAAGGTCAGCCCCTTCCCAAGGAACAGTGATTTCTATGATAGCAACTGGAGAAAAGCCATAGTAGCATCTTTCTTTTGTCTAACCCAGGAAAGATGACTAACAGGGAGACACAGGGACTGAGAAGATGACAGGGAAATGGAGACATGGTAATGAGGTGAGGGAAAGGGGGAGGGGGCTAGGAAAAGACAAGAGCAGTGCTGATGATATGCTGGGGTGGGGTCAGAGGGTGAGAGGACAGAGATTACTTTAATGAGCCACATGGCTGCCACCACCAAACAGATGCTCAGATTTCTCTTAAGTCTCCATCAACCCCAATGAATTTTTCCGTGGTTCTCTAGTTCTACACTGTCCAAAAACAGTAGCACTAGCCATACACATCTAGTCCAAATTGACACATGCTTTGAGGGTAAAATACACACTGGATTTAAAAGATGTAGTGTCAAAAAGTATTTTTTAAACAGAAAATATCTCAATAATTTTAATATCAATTACATGTTGAAAGGATAGTATCTTGCATATATGGTCTTAAAATAGTTCATTAGAAGTATTTTTCACTTTAATAAAATGGCTCCTAGGAAATTAAAAAATACATCAGTGACTGGCTATAATAACCACATTTTCTAGTTTCTGTATTTGATGCTTTAGCATCTTGGGGCCTCACTGACCTTGAGGGGCCTGCCCCTCTCAGGACTAGCCAATTCCTAGAGATAGTAAAGGATTCACTTCCAAGACACCTTTCGTGTGCATAGCAATCAATCTACTATAGCCACAGCCATCTCTTTATTGGGCTGTTACACTCTGGGCCTCTATCCCTCTGTCCTAATCACCCCAGGTGCAGGTACCAGGAAGCTAGTGACCGTCCCTGGGCCCCAGAACCTGCTGTAATTATTCAGAGTAGACAGTCCCAAGCCTTTTACTCTGCCTCACTGTTCCTTCCTGCAGAAAACACAGTAAAGGTTCTTGCTCACACTTTCCCGTCACTCCATGTGCCTCCTGACTGCCTCATTCTTCCCCGTGTGGCCTCTTCTCGTGGGATCTGTGAATATAGCAAGTTGTCTTTTCAATGGCAGTTGTTTTCTGATCTGTTGGCTTTACCATACTTGAATAATAAAAAACCCTACATTTAAAAATACTTGTATCCTATATCTGGGGGACAATGTTGTTTTAGAGACCTGTTTCTCTAAATGTGATCCACTGACCATCTGTAGTGGAATCACCCAAATAATTAAATATCCACATTCCTAGGCTCCTTTAGAATTAGCACAGCTGCTGAAACACAGTGTTGGCTCAAGAAATGTTAGCCATTATTACTTTAACACCACAATAACAATAATAGTAAGAATAATTTTTAAAACATGGTTTACTATGGCTTGAGAAGACCCTTTCTTATTTCTTGATTATTATTATTATCAAAAGTAAACAATTTTAACACTAACATTTATTGAGTGTTCACTATGGACCAAGCATTCTTAAGTGCTTTTACACATTATTTTATTTAATCTTCATGACAATCAGTGAGAAATAAGCAAGAAAAGTAACTTGCTCAGAGTCACACAGCTTGCTAGTATTGGAGCATGCATTTATATTTGAATGATACATGATTTATGTATTTACTTTACACCGTCAGGCACAATATGAATTCAGAAGGGTAATAAAATGTATATGTACAAGGAAGAAAGATAATGAACAGATACACATATGTGCACCACCAGGTCAAGAGGATGGCCCGAATCTTAGAGCTCCTTCTATTTTGTGTGTCCACTTTTCTTCACCAGAGGTAGCCCAGCCTGACTTCTGTGGTTATTACCCTGGGCTTTTCCTCATATTTCTACCACTCATGGACATGTCTCTACATGGTATTTTACGTAATTTTGCCTGCTCTTGGACTTAAGACATAGGAGCTCACACCATATGCATTTCTCTGGTTTGCTTATTTGGCTCTAAGCTCATCGATGAGATCCATCTGTGTTGATGGGTGAACGTGCAGGTCACTCGTTTTCACTGCTGCACTGAATTCTATTGTGTGAATAATTTTTTGGTTGGCATTTTTTTGTTTGGCCTTTGGGTTCTTTTAGGTTTTCTGCTATAAGAATGATGCCCCTAGAAACAATATGTTGTTTCCTGTCCCTGAACATTTTTAAATGATAGGTGTTTTATCTTATTTTATTTATTTATTTATTTATTTATTTATTTATTTATTTATTTGCAAAACTCATACGAAATTTTAATGGCTTCCAAAAACATTGAATAGAAATAAGAACACTTAATTTAAATTTGTATATAATACATGTTCAACAAATATTTGTTGACATATTCTAAAAACAAAACTACATTTGAGGAATGCACTCTTTTTTGTGGTTTTGTTTTATTTTTAAAATTTATTTATTATTATTATTATACTTTAAGTTCTAGGGTACATGTGAACAACGTACAGGTTTGTTACATAGGTATACATGTACCATGTTGATGTGCTGCACCCATTAACTCATCATTTACTTTAGGTATATCTCCTAATGCTATCCCTCCCCACTCACCCCAACCCGTGACAGGCCCTGGTGTGTGATGTTCCCCTTCCTGTGTCCAAGTGTTCTTATTGTTCAGTTCCCACCTATGAGTGAGAACATGCGGTGTTTGGTTTTCTGTTCTTGTGGTAGTTTGCTGAGACTGATGGTTTCCAGCTTCATCCATGTCCCTACAAAGGACATGAACTCATCCTTTTTTATGGCCACATAGTATTCCATGGTGTGTAGGTGCCACATTTTCTTAATCCAGTCTATCATTGATGGACATTTGGGTTGGTTCCAAGTCTTTGCTATTGTGAGTAGTGCCACTATAAACATACATGTGCATGTGTCTTTATAGCAGCATGATTTATAATCCTGCTTCTGAATGACTATTGGGTACATAATGAAATGATGACAGAAATAAAGATGTTCTTTGAAACCAGTGAGAACAAAGACACAACATACCAGAATCTCTGGGACACATTAAAGCAATGTGTAGAGGAAAATTTACAGCATTAAATGCCCAGGAAAGATCTAAAATTGACACCCTAACATCACAATTAAAAGAACTAGAGAAGCAAGAGCAAACACATTCAAAAGCTCGTAGAAGGCAAGAAATAACTAAGATCAGAGCAGAACTGGAGGACATAAAGACACAAAAACCCTTCAAAAAATCAATGAATCCAGGAGCTGGTTTTTTGAAAAGATCCACAAAATTGATAGACTGCTAGCGTGACCTCAAGGAATAAAAGAGAGAAGAATCAAATAGATGCAATAAAAAATGATAAAGGAGATATCACCACTGATCCCACAGAAAAATGAACTACCATCAGAGAATACTATAAGCACCTCTACATAAATAAACTAGAAAATCTAGAAGAAATGGATAAATTTCTGGACACATATACCCTCCCAAGACTAAACCAGGAAGATGTTGAATCCCTGAATAGACCAATAGCAGGCTCTGAAATTGAGGCAATATAGTTAATAGCCTACCAACCAAAAAAAGTCCAGGACTAGATGGATTTGCAGTTGAATTCTACCAGAGGTACAAGGAGGAGCTGGTACCATTCCTTCTGAAACTATTCCAATCAATAGAAAAAGAGGGAATCCTACCTATCTCATTTTATGAGGCCAGCATCATCTTGATACCAAAGCCTGGCAGAGACACAACAAAAAAGAGAATTTTAGACCAGTATCCCTGATGAACATAGATGCAAAAGTCCTCAATAAAATACTGGCAAATCGAATCCAGCAGCACATCAAAAAGCTTATCCACCATGATCAAGTGGGCTTCATCCCTGGGATGCAAGACTGGTTCAACATACGCAAATCAATAAACGCAATCCAGCATATAAACAGAACCAAAGACAAAAACCACATGATTATCTTTCTTATTTTAGAATCCAGTGTTAACTAATATTTAATATTTTCAATGAGTATTAGATATACGGAAAAGTTGCAAAAATTATGCAGAGTGTTCTTGCATATTTCTGACCTTGCTTCTCCTTATGTTAACATGTTATAAAATCATAGGACAATGAATGAAGGCTAGGAAGTGAGCATTGGTTCAATATCATTCACTAATCTGCAGACCTCTTTGATTTTAACTTTCTTTCTTTCTTTCTTTCTTTCTTTCTTTCTTTCTTTCTTTCTTTCTTTCTTTCTTTCTTTCTTTCTTTCTTTCTTTCTTTCTTTCTTTCTTTCTTTCTTTCTTCTTCTCTCTCTCTCTCCTCCTCCCTCCCTCCTTCTTTCTTTTCTTTTCTTTTTACTTTTTACTGATGTACTCTTTTTCTGTTCCAGGATCTTATCCAGGGGCCTACATTGCCTTTAGTTTTTATTTTTTGGAGGCATACTTTGGCTTAGAAAATTACAACAGCAGTGTTTCAGGGAGATTGATTTTAAGACAGCATGTAAAATAGATTTCAGGGCAGAAAGCTAAAACAGGACTATCAAGTTACTCTTGCTATATTACAGTTGCTTACAGCAGAGAGAAAGAGCTATGGTGGTAAGAGGCCAACAGTGAATATATGCCTCTATATAGCACAGACTGCATTGCAGTCATTCTAATCTGTCTCTCATAGAAACCAACAAGTTTCCTGAAGGCAGAGCTCGCTAAAGCTCATTCATCTTAACATCTTCTTCAGGTACTCAGAAGAGTGACTGCCTATAGAAATGATTTAGTGAAGATTTGTCAAATGCATTAACATGAGTGAAAAAGGCAAATTAAAGGGGAAGCTGAGACCCTACAGAAAAAACAAGCAAAGGCAAAGGGAGAAGAGAGAACAAAATAGAAGAGAGAGACCCGACCGGCTGGTGGGTTGCAGGAGGCAAACCCAGAAGGAAGGATATTCATGAAAGACACAGACACAAAGCGAAAAGTGAAAGGAGAGGTGCAAGGAGATTTAGAGGCTTAAGCAGCTGAGGCAGTGGCAGTTTTCCCACTGCATCACTGACTTAGGCCCTGTACATTATCACCCATGATGTACCTTTAAAACCTTGCCGAATTTATTTATGGCTGTTCATAGCTGTTAGATCTTTCCTTATCATTACTCTCTCATCCCATGCCTCTCTCACAGGTTGCTGCTAAGAATAGCCTCTCTCTGCAGCACAATGATGGAATATCATATGATGCCTGTGATTCATGGGCCACTTGTGGTGCTCTGCTCTCCACTCACTTCCTGCCTCAGGACCTTTGCACTTACCCATCTCTTTTCCTGAGATTCTCATCTCCCAGCTTTTCATAGCGTTGGCTTCTTCTCATCCTTGAAGTTTTAGCCCCACTCACTCTACTCATTAGCTATTAGGTTGTTTTGTTGTCTTCAAAGTGCTTAGGGCTCTGTAGGTTTTTCTGGTTTGTTTCTTTACTCATTTCCTTTTTGTTTTCACCCACTAGAATGTGAGCTCCATGGGAGAAGAAATCCTGTCTGTCTTATTTACCACTGAAAGTGCAGCACCTAGAAGGGCGTGAAAGGACATGGGGAGTGGTGAACAAATTGCTCTGCACACTGGATTCGATGTAGTCACGGGCCACATGGAGGTGGAGGCCATGCCCATCACTTAAAATGTCATTGCTCCAAGTGGCTAAATGAACTCTCAGTACTAAATTTTTTATTTTGCTTTGCTTTGCAAACTGGGCATCTATTCTTTAAGGATGAAGGAGAGTAATTGTGGTTGTTCCCGGAGGATAGAAGTAGGGGAAGAGAAACCCCTGAACTAGGGTAAAATTTCAAAAGAATTTGTTATCTTTTAGGAAATTTAGTATTTTAATTTAACCACATTTTTTGAATGCCTGCTAAATACCAAATACTGTAGGAGAAATGGCAAATAAGGCTGGGCATGGTGGCTCACTCCTGTAACCCCAGCACTTTGGGAGGCCAAGGAGGATGGATTGTTTGATCTCAGGGTTTGAGACAAGCCTGGGAAACATGGCAAAACCCTGCCTCAACAAAAAAAAAAATACAAAAATTTAGCCAGGCGTTGTGGTGCACGTCTGTAGCTCCAGCTACTTAGGAGGCTGAGGAGGGAGGATCACCTAAGTCTGGGAGGTTGAGGCTGTGGTGAGACATGATTGCACCGCTGCACTCCTGCCTGGGTGATGGAGTGAGACCCTGTCTCACAAAAAAAAAAAAAAAAAAAAAAAAAGAAAAGGCAAATAACAAATTTCTATTTTTTAAGATGTTTCTGTCAAATAGAACTGTTTGATAAGCAAATAACTGGTTACAAAGCAATTTACTAAAAGCTATAATAGAGAGATGCTCCAGGGTTGTGTAAGATTAAATCATGGAAAAGAATTACCTTAAAGGCAACTTGCTACTACCTTCAAATATGCAAATTAGCATTTCCAAATAATGCTTTGAAGGATGATGACAGATATTACTAGGGAGATTCAAGTAAGAGTGGAAATATTGGATTAAAGTTAACCACTTGTGCCTCTAATACAGGATTTATCAGCGCCTTTAAAACTTGCTAATGTGTGCTGTGAATTTATGTAGGGGGTTTTGGTAAGCATCATTGCCAAAACTTATTTGACCATAATGCTTTTTTGATTTTTATAAAGTGGATCTTATAGAACTAGTTTTCACTGAGTAAACATTAAGAAATGATAATAAAAATTACAGCACAAAAGCAGACTGGGGTGAAATTTCTTCATAAAACATTTAGCTTAGGACTTGTAAAATGACTTCTTGATGTTTAGAGGTGAGATTTTTCCTGAAAAAGCCAGGAATGGGATTCAGAGAGATCTTTATTATGTTCCCATCTCCTATACTTCCCCTTCCTTTACCCTCCTATAGCTTCTTCAAGGACTCACTAAAATCCCACCTATAGCTTCTTCAAGGACTCACTAAAATCCCACGTACATGGGATAGAGTTCATGGTCTAATCGGTGGAAGACTCCTGACAACTCTATTTTTTTTTTTAATTCTACATTAAGGAATGACAAGCAACTGAAAATAAAGTTTATCATACTAGCAACTAGATCCTGGTCTCTAATACTATTCCCTGCAGAAAGGAATTAGGACTCCTCAACAAAATTCTGATTCCATGGCTGAGGCAGGGTAGACACAAGGTGAGCTGGGAATACCTTGTTTTTCCAGAAAGTGAGAAAATGTTAAAAAACAAACAAACAAAAAAAAAAAGAATGAGACATAGACATATTACACAGACAGACACAGAAATAGCTAGAAGGGGTTCCCACTGGCCAAATCTAAGACAATCTGAGCACCAAGACAATTAGATACAGTAATAAACTATTGAAAAAATAAAAATTTGTGAGTCCTTGCCAAAAATAGAGATAAATAAATACGTGGGAAAAAAGGGAGATCTCTTGCCTACAGTAGAATCCCAAGTGCCTGCTGGTAAATATGGAGAAGGTACTGCAATTAGAAAATCAACATTTCATAACCTCATACTAAGGATTAGATTCAAAAAGAAACATCAATCCAGAGAGAAATTTTGATTAAGAGCAAGATATTTGCATGACATTAAAATGTGTCCCCACAGACTTCTTATAGTTGTAAGAGAAAAAGTGATACTGATATAACGGTAACTATGTGGTTGGTATTATAGAATATGATAGTTATATATAATTATAGACGTTGCACATAGTTTTTATAATATAGCTGTATAAATTACACAGTTCTTTATAATTCTATACAACATAGTTTTTACCTAATATTAATTATATAGTGGTAAAACAGTACAAATCTTGACTGTGTGATACAAACTAACATTACCGATGAAAGGAACGTGACTTCATGGGCCTCCAGGTATGAACACTTGAGAAGGACACATCCCTTTTGTATCATTCCAGCCTGGAATGCGTAAACTGAATTTATTCGTGAGGAAACATCAGGCAAACCCAAAATGAAGAATGTCTCAATGGGGAAAAAAAGAGACGATTTTCTTCAAGTTTGTCAATGTCATAACAGACAAAGAAAGGTGGTGGAAATCCAACTACCTACCTACCTACCTACCTACCTACCTACCTACCTACCTAACTACCTACCTACCTACCTAACTACCTATCTACCTACCTACTTACCTACTCTATCTGTCTGTCTATCTATCTATCTATCTATCTATCTATCTATCTATCTATCTATCTATCTAATCTATCTAATCTATCTAATCTATCTATCTGTCACACAGAAAATGAAGCATTTGAGTAAAATTTTAAGGATATGTGAATCATGTAAAAAGTATATATGTGGTTTTGTACTCCTTTTATTTTCATTTCAAGTAATGCTGTACCTGGCACATAGTTATTGTTACAATGAGTATTCAATGGACTAGTTGATTGAAGGAGTTTGCAGTTGAACTAGTTCAAAGAAGTTTAGAGGAAATAGGGTGTAAAGCTACTGGGTTGAATTAATTGTGTTTCTGAAGTCTCTTTGTTATGATTTTTTGATTCTTTAAAGAAGAACTTTGTTTCTAATTTGAAAAGAAAATGATTGAATTTTTAATGACCTTTGCTCTAGTGCAATCTGTATTTATCTTTTAAAAGAAGGCAACACTATGACCCAACTGAAGATTATAGTTGATTTCCAGAAGGGCCTTTAAATTAAACAAAACTGAACATCACATGCTCTTTCCTACCAAACAAGACATGCCGTATCTGATTTTCAAATATAGCCAATAGTTCCTATACAAGAATTAAACCACACTGCCTTCTCTAACAGTGACATCTTTCTAGTTTCATATATCTAGCTTACATTGGTATAAAAATTGAGTTGTAAAGCATTTGTTTTGCCCTTGTACTTGATTCTCTCTTAAGGACCAGTTGCATTAATGAGCTCAATGTCATCTGCTCCTAAATAATGGAATGCAGACCCTCTTCTGGGTCTGGTAAACTTCCTCCATGTCAACCCGTTTGCCTGTTTGCTCCTTGGCACCTTTAGCAAAACTGACCCCTAAGCTTATCAACTTCAGTTTTTTCCTACAGAGATTTCTCAGTCCTGCAACTTTCTTTTGCTCCAACATTCTGCTTGAGGAATTTTTTAAAATGCTCTTCTGGAGATGGAATGGAAAGAAATCATGCTTTGGAGTCAGGCAGGGTTGTATATAACAGAGCATCCTGTTTTTACCACATTCTTGCTGTGTGTGCAACAGGGCAAGCAGCACAGTATTAACGTTAGGGGTGAGGTCTCTGAGGGCAGATTGCCAGGGTTAAAATCTTGTTTAGTGAACCTCTTTGTTGGGCAAGTAGTTTTACTTCTTTCTGTGTCAGTTTTCTTGTCATTTAATGAGAATATTAGAGTTTACCCCATGGAATTGCATCAAAAGTTAAATGATACAATTATGTGAAATAATTAGAACAGTGCCTGACACATTAGCCAGCACCTTTTCAAGTTTCAGCATTTTTTAAAATAAAAAATTGAGCATCAAGCTTATTTTATATTTTAAAGTAAGGATTAAATAAGATACTGCAAGTAAAGAATCCAGTCTTATGCCTGGTTCGTTAGTAGACATTCATTCATTTATTGAAAATGTGTTTATAGGCTTCCTATGCTAGACTTCCGACATTTTAAGGGTTGGGCATTTAGAGAAGTTTCAGACATACTACAGTCTGTGGTTTTCTGATTTGTAAAAAAAAAAAAAAAAAAAAAAAAAAAAGTTACCGTTGTTATAACAGATAAGGACTGAGAACAGACCAAATCTACACATTTTAGTCAAATCATGTTTGTTTTTCTTATCTTCCATCCTCACTTCTGAGGATATCTAATTTCTCTTTGATTCAGAGTTTAGAATCCCATTTTCTGTCCCACAAACAGTATTTGAATGTATCTAACTCAGCATTGAGCTAATAAGGATAACGAACATTCTGGGGCCATTTTGAAGTTTGCAAAGGGCTTTCATGTGCGATTTCTCCCTTGGTGCACCCCTGATGCGGTGAGGGACAGCTGCAGGCCCATTATCTTCATGAAAGCTCCCACGGAAACATATCTGCTACATGTTCTTAGTGATTAGTGAAATAAAAGATTTGAAAGTAAAAATATTCCTGTCTCTTTTCTTCAAAAAGCAAACAGATTCTAGAATAGGCAAGGACTAGAGCTGGAGGAGGAAAATTGGCAATTTTTTTCTTTGCATAATTTTTCTGACAAAACAAAAAGATTTTGACATCATTTTTATGACAAACTGTACCCATATCTTTGGAATTTTTGCAAATTTAGCATCAATCATGTACATTTTTCCAGTCATTTTCATTGAAATTTCTTTCTATTTATCTTGTTGGCAAAGTGAAAAGCAATTTTTGTTTGCTAACGCTGCCTTTTCCCTCGCTGCATAAAAAAGTGGTGATGGTAAAAAGAGGGGGGTTTTTCTTGTCTTCTGCAGGGAAGCCCCCAGTGTTCTCATTTGTATGTACTGTCTATCATTGCTATTTTAGCCTATTTTCATTTTATTTATAGCTTTGAATCACTTATTATTTGCTTGGAAAGAATTTGCCTAGAACTCTTAATTGGTACACATAGCAATTAAAACTTTATTACTTAAATATTTTTCAGAACAGGAAAGAAAAGGTACCCAAATCAGCATAATCAATTTAGCCATAAAACCCTAAGTCTGACTTTTTATTTTATTTATGATACGCATTTTGTTCTAATGCTTTGTAAGTAGCATAGCTGTTCTTTCTAGTTCTACATAAATGAGATTCATGCCTAATGTGCCTCCAATTTTCAAAAACAATCCCTCAAATACAGTTTTAACTTGCCATTAAGACTGTGTCTACCCATCATAAAATGAATGTTTGGGAAGGAATTACTGGCGCATGCAGGGTGTTAGTTTTTTAATATGAGAATCAGTTCTGCCCTGCAAGTCTTTTTATCACAACTTTCCTGTAGGGAAGTGGATTTTGCTGTTTTTAGGAGGTATTTCCAGACAAAAGTCACATCAAGTCTATTCCCCATTGATTTAACTTTAGCAGTCTTTGTTGTAGACAAAATTTTACAGATAGATAAAAAAAGATTTTAAAAATAAATGTAATGGTTTAGAAATGTTTATTCAGTGTAGGCAGAGCATCTGTTGGTACCTTATATCCCTTGGGAAGATTTCTGAAAGACTATAATGAATAAAATGGAAAAAGTTGGAAATTTATAGCAACCCAAAAACTATTCAAAGAATGATGAAAATTACTCTGAAAAGTTCTGATGAGTAAGTAATTAGCAAGCAAGCACACACACACACACACACACACACACACACACACACACGCACATATGAAGGACTGAAAACGAGTCCAGCACTGTGCTAGGCACTTTTACCTGCATTATCTCATTTATTCTCCTCTCTGCTCCACAGAATTCCACTGAAAACGGCGTTATTAGTACCCATTTTTAAAGCAGAGAAAGCAAATAACATATATAAAATCATTTAAAAACTGATAAGTTAGATTGTATATAAAATAAGCTCAGAGAAAGAAAGAGATGAGAGAAGAGAGAGATTAGTGGCTTTCCTGAGGGCTGAAGATGTCAGAACAGAAAGAACTTACACAGCCTGGAAAGATGACGGCAATTTAAGAACCTGCTCACCTTCTCCTTTATGGTAGCTCACTTCCCCTCCTTCATCTCTGGCAACTGAGATATATGTTTTTATAAACTTCCAAACTCTAAATTATGAGAATTGTCAAGGCTGTTTTCTACTTTCTAGGACTATGGATTTAAACTTGGAAGGGTTTCAATCAATTCTTTATCTCAGTAAAAGAAAAGTGTTTTTGTAACAGGAAATGAAGGGATTTATCTGTAAGCTTACAGAAAAGATTGAAAACCAGCACTGAAATCCCATGAGAGACAGGAGTTCTCCTTAGTTCTCGGTTGGCTCACATGGTAAGTTTCATTTTGAGGGAGAAAAACAGAAGGGTACACAAGGATGCATCCCGAATGCTCATCTACCTTATCCATTCCATCCTCAAGGCTTTGGTACAAGTTAGGGATGATTATGCTCACGTACAGACAAAAAAAAATGAGGAAGAAAGAGGATGAGTAAACTACCAACAATCAGGTAGAAAGGAAGAGAAGAAATTAGAGGCAAGCCCAGATTTGTCTTATGCAGTGTCTACGAATTTCCCATTCAGTTCTGTCAACTCGATAACAGCCATTGACAATGACCTGGGCACTATATGGCAAAGCAAATAATCTGCATCTTATTGTTTTACACCTTATTGCTCTTTACAAATGATGGCAGAAAAATAAAAGTTTATATCAGTTAAGTTTTGCTGTCATGTAGCCTCAGTTCTTATGACAAATATTAAGGACCCCATGGAAATCAGCAGGAAGCACTCTTCTTTCCATGCCAAGATGATGTGCTTGACTTGTCAGGGTGATAAGTACTTTGAATTTGAAGATTGGCACCTGTATGCCAGGTTGCAGATTTTGGCAATGAGTGAGTGAATCATTAATTTCTATTTATGAAAGTAGGACAGGCAATTTTATTGCTTGCTCAACATCCTTTCTCCCTTCTTCCTTTCTAACAGAGCTCCACATTTGTTCAGAATGATAATGTACTTTGCCACCCGGGATCTGATTTGGATCACAATTGGTCAAAGCCAACGGTGATAATTATTTTCTTTGCCTTCTCAGTCTTTATAGCATAAGGGGTGGCTGCACATCTCAGTCCTGCCAATGGAATTTAAGGAGTCTATTAACATTGTTTCCAGAAATGCTTTTCTCTTTCTGATTAAAACACCCAGGTATGTCTGGCTATCACTTTCCACGTCTTTTCCTGTTTTAAATGCAGATGTAGTACCTGAAGCTGTGCAGCTGGTTTGTAACTATAAGTTGATGAACAGAGATGTTGGGCCTGGCACCATGAAGCTGTTGAAGGCACACCAAAAAATAATCTTTTGACTTCTATTTTTTCGTGTGGAACAAAACTATTTTGTTAAAATGTTATAGTTGAATGTAGTTGGATGCTTTGTTACTTGCAGCTAAATACATTCCTAACAAGTAAAGGAGAGATTATAACTATAATCTTACTACAACTGTCTATATTAGCTACTAACTGAATATATTATATTCGGGAAATAATAATTGTGGTAATCTAAATTATTAACCCAGTTTTCTCCAAAATAATCTAAATTGGTTTAATATGGGTAACTGAAAACATACAATATGGTAAATGATGAAATAAACAAATGTCAAATAGGTGAGTGTGACAGAGAATTATTGAAAATATACTGTATTTTATTTTAGAAATAAAATCTGCTGTGTGTAGTCACTTTTTGTGGTTATTTCTCCCCCTTTTATCATGGCTTCCCATACCTATAAAAAAATGAGTTCACACTAATTATCTGCAAATGGGACTCATCGCCACAGTGAAATCGAGTCTCTCCTTGATCCTAATCCAAATTTAACTGTAACCTAAATGATACCTGACAGAAATATGCAGAGGTCACAGAGTCCCTGCCTGTGAGAGACATTAATCAAACAAATGTCATTTGTGCAGTTCAGTAGCTTTATACAAGAAAATTTAACTTAAACCTTATAAAACAGGAAGATTAAATGAAAATACATACAATGAATTTAGAATAAAAAGGCAAAACTCTAGAGATCCAGGTTGCTAAATTATTATTTTTAAAATCTGGCTGTAAGACATACAGGCCATTTTGGTCTCCTGGTTCTTCTACACTGGCATTTTTAATTAGAACAGTTTTCTCCTCAGTTGTCTCTCTTTTTCATTCTTTAAGCTAATCCTTACCAGTAGGTTAGTAGTTCTAATTTTTCTATGAATTGATACTTCTGAGAACACAAAATTGTTTTGATAATTCTGAGAATACAAGTCAAATTTTGTGGCATTCAAGTGAAAATATCTTCAACTTGTTTTTGTTTTTCACACAAGAGAAGAAAGTAAGTAAATGTGAAGGGCTGCTTTCTATAGTCATTCCTATTCAGGGACTCATTTGTTACGTTCTTGCTTTAGTAATTTTTATTTTTGTTTATTTGTTTCCTTTTCCCTTTAAAGGTATAGATGAGAAAAATAAATGATGTTTAGAAGTGAAGCAAAATAAATTTTATGGACTCCAAAAGCCTTTCCAGGTGTCTAGATAAAGTGCCTGGGAATGCTTATATAATTTGAGTTCAAAGCATCAATTAAATCATCCACTTTTCTACAAAATAAATTTCATCTGGGGTGCATTTTGTTACCCAGATTGTGAAGAACTTATTATAAAGCCACGCTTTCATTTTCAAGTCTCTTATTCATGCTAAGTCCTTTGTTTTTCTCTATTCAATAAAAGAGACGTAAGCAGACATTTTCCAAATTTTTTCTTAGAACATTTATTTTTTCAGGAATCATGATGGGATTTGATGAATTAAGGAACAGAACAAAAAATCCCATGTTACTAATTTGTATATGACAGCAGGTGGTTGGGTTCAAGTGAACAACAAGCACACACAGAAGTCAAATCAGAAAAGCTTCCTTATTTGGCTAAGTGAATTATCTCCAGGATCATACATTAAAACATAGAAAAGCACTCCTTTTCTATCTTTGATAGCCTCAAAGGAATGAAAAATAACTTTCCTTTTTAAACATCCTTGACACTTCCCGCAAAGTCTTAGCGTCCCCATGGTGAGGTCCTCACAGGTGGTTCACAGAGAATGAGATTACATAATTAAGACTTTGGGAAACAGGGGTCACTGCAAACCCACACTGGACGAACAAACAGAGGCTGGGGTTTGAGCAAAAAAAAAACTGAATCTTTTCATTTAATTCATTGCTAAACCACAAAGAACATTATTCTCAGTTTACATACACTGTAGTCCGTAACATAAAATAAGAGTTTGCAGCAATTTTCAGAAAGTTATTTTTGTGTGCATGCACATGTGTGCACATCATTGTATATGCATACATGTTCACATGTTTGTTCACATGGGGAGAACTGTCGTCATTGTTCACCTGCCCCACGCAAAAATGTTTATCTAAAATGTTCTGGGGATTAAATGCATAGTTTAATGATTGAAGGCATTTCTATATTAGATATCTTTCTTGATTGGCTCTGACAGTTAAATTTGAAAATTATTCAATACATAAGTAGATTAAAGATACTTAAGAATGTCCTAATTACCCAAACAGCATTTGAAAAAAAGAAAAGGAGTCTTGAATATGATACTGAACCAAAAGTGTTTGACAACTCATTTTAACTATCTTTCAGATAAAGAATAAATTCAAGGATTCAGTCACTTGTGCTTACAGAGGAACATATGGCATGTTCTGTTGGAGGACGGAGTAACCCTCAACGTACCAGCCAGATTTTTAGTTAGTTATTACAACCTCTTCATCTAAGGCTCCCTGTGGTCTTTACTTCCCAAGTGACGGGGCTGAATGAAGAGATGATTGTGCATAAAGTGGTTTGTGATCTTCCTAAGGGAAAGACTTGGTAAAACATGGGCTCTTCTTAGGATACAGCAGATGTGCAGACCACAGCAAAAGCCCTATTCGTTAGAACGACTCAGCCATGAATCAAGCATTGTCACATTTTCATCTGGGCAGGCGGTCACTGGGGAAGCAGGAGGAAGAGAATAGTAGGAGGGGCACACAGTCTCCCCAGGCCATTTATATCAGGCCTGGAGTGAGGGGAGCTGTAATAATCCAGGTATCATCTTAACTTTTTATTACACACCAAATATTAAAATAGCAGGGTCAAGAGGAAAAAGCTCAACTGTGATTTCAGCTTGGTAAGCAGCATTGCACTCACTGGTTAGGATGAGAGATGTACAAGCTGCTCACACGACTGCTAATATTTATCCTTAGCAGCAAAGGAATTCTGGTCAGGAAACAAAGACCAGCACAGGGCAGCATGCAACTGAGAGCTGTGTTGAGAAACACAGGCTGAGTGCTCCAAATGGTTTGCAGGAAGTCATGAAGGAGCTTGGCATCAGGGGAAAATGCTCGCACAGGCTTTTCTTCCATTCCAGGCAGATGGGAAAGTGTCTGTTCTCAATTTTATGTCCTCCTTTAGGGACATAGGGCTACCTGGCAAATTCAGGAAGTGATTTTCCTTTTAAGAGGCTTCTTCAGGGTTATTTATTCCATTTATTCATCCAGCAAGTAGTTGTAGAGTTCCGACTTTGTGCCCAGCTCTGTGACCACTGTGAGAGGCACACACAGGCCTGCCCTCATGGAGTTCCTAATCAAGGCAGAGAAAGCAAGATCAGGAAAGCAAGAGCATGTGACCTATGTGGAGGTACAGGGAGGAAGATATACACTGGAAGGGCGCTCCAAGGAGAACATCTGATCGACCCTAAGGGCTCTGTGTAAACATTCCTTGGTTCCTTGCAGAGTTGCAGCCCTCATGTCAGCATTTTCCAGAGTGAGCTGGAGCTTGGCAGCAGCCCACACATCTGCTGCATTGCAGGAATAGCTAGAGGTTTATAAAGCTGTTTCTTTAGGAAGATCACAGCCCTTGACTTCTAATATCCACCTAGGCTTTCAGGGGTCAGAAGAAAAATCCTCCCCCAGTGTTTTCACAAGCCATAGGAAAATGAAATGCTCCACTACTCCCCTGGCATAGGAACAACAAAGCATTGAGACGTTCACTTATAAAGAAAAAAAGGACAGAATCAAGATGATGCTGTAGATAACACAATGTTTCATCATTTGCATGAGGTCTGAAATATCCCCAGGCCTGACTACAGAATAGTGTGACACCTTGAAAACACAGTTTCACACAACCCACAATAGAAACAGAGAATAAGGAAATTCCAGTGTTTTCTCTTTTTTTAATGGAATGAAATTTTATTTAACATTTGCCTGAGTAGTTTTATTTATGTGTAGCATTGAGTTTCTGGAAGAAGTTCTCATATTGAAGGTTGCTGTTACAGCTTTATCAGCTAATCCTCTGTCTGTGTGTGTGTGTGTGTTAATTTATGTGATAGCAATAATGAAAAAGAGGAATGGAATGTTAATACACACCAGCTCCCAAGAGAGAAAGGAAGCGCTGCAAATACACACAGTGGCATCAAAGCAACATTTCTTTTGAACTAAATAATGCAAATTAGGTTTACTTCTATCCATCTCCCTTTTCATTGAAATATATTTTCAAAAGTAATGAAATATGTGTTGTCCTTCTTTTCTTACGAAAAACTAGGCCTTGCTAAGCAAAATCAAGTTTTTGAGGCTGTCAACACATGTTACAAATGATGAAATTTTTCTGCAAGCATATTAAATTAGAATGTAGAAGATCCTAGCTAATTTGTGTAGCTCAAGCTTCTAAATGTGTGCTTTGTCCTCTTTCCTTGTCATGGAAGCAAATCTGTATTGACTGTCCTATCCCACACTCACATGCAGTCAGTTTTCATCAGCCGGTCAGCTGTGGGCCTTGTACACACCCCTACATTCCCTTTGTTGTGTTGTTTCCTGCAGGCTTGTCTTACTTTCCCTCACCTTCTCTTGTCTCCCTGTTCGTATTCTCCACGAGTTTATTTTCCATTTGGAATCTATCTTATCTCCTCAACAGGAGTATTGATCCTCTGTTATATAGAACACCTGCTTCCTGGTGTCCCCTCTTCACTGTCACACAGACTATTATTGCATGTGGTCACTTTTGATTATTCCAATGTTGACTGCAGTTTTCCCAGCTGATGCCATGTAGGCTTCTCATATATCAAGAACATCCAGACGGCTCCCTGATCTTTTGCTGTGGCCGGATGATTGACTCAGAGGCTTGGACTGAAAGATAAAGAGCAGTGAAATTGGTGTATTAATAGAAACATTACTTTTAGAGTGGGGACAAGGGTGGGGAACAAATAAACAAATAATGAAACAGGACTTTTGCATATTGCCAAAAAAGAGAATGGGGAGACATAGTTTCAGGTTTGGGTATACAGCAAGTCTTGAAGGCTTGCCCATAGAGAGGACTTTGATGAATGGCTCTCCACTTCTCCCACCCCCCCATCCAAACCTGTCGTGGTAAGAAAGTGAGGTGCTATTGCTCTCTTAGCAGGTGGGAGACCAGGCCACCACAATTGTTGTTAAAAACGTAGGGTTATTTCAGGAAAGTAGAACATATGCTGACCATATGAAATATATTTTTAGGAAGATCTTATCTGGAGAATGTTGCTTTTGATGAAGGAAACTAGGTAAAAATTATCTTGCTACTCAGAAAAATGTTTTAGGTAAGATAGATCAATGGCAAAGATACTCAATTGGTTTAATTAATCACTTTGAAGTCTTGGGGATGGCCACACAAATGTGTCTTTCTGAGTATGGAGAAGGCAAGACCTTGTCTCCTTTATGTCCACGTTCTTTTTGCAGTGCTGTTGTCAGGAGCTAGTTGCCACACTTCAATACTCCCAGGCTCCCGACAGTATAGGCGAGGATGGGCTTGGGATATGGCTTGTTGTATATGTACTTGGTGATTCCTCCTTGGCCTCCTTGGGCCAGTTTCCTCTTCTACTGATGGCAAAGTGAATGTATCTGTGCATTGCCAAGTTGCTTTCCCACCTCTGCTCAACATCTCGTCACACATTATAATGAGCAGCAATGTGAGCTCTATGGGGGTAGCCTCATAATCTTCCTCCAAGCTATGACTTTGAGATGCAGGCAGAAGGACAGGGAATTGTGTGTGCTTCGTTTTTACCTCTCTCTTTCACTCTCAGCAGACCACTCAAATGATGATGAGCTGCCAAGTCATAAATCCTTGAAGATTCTCTTACCAGGGATGAAAATGCTATGAAAAAGGAGAGAACTGGTAGGGAGAAAAGATAGGGCAGCAACACACATCTTTGCATCAGGGATCCAAGGAAGACCACCACATGATGATTTGAAGCTGAACACAACTATATCTTAGCTTATGTCTACACAGTCAAGAAATCAACTGAGGTAGCTGTAGCATGACTATCCTCATTTCAGCCTTTCCAGAAGTGGGAATATAATCATTATATATTTTAATTCTTGTTTTTATGGCCTTGATGTTCATTTTGGAAACAATGAAAATATAATAAAATATTTCTAAAAAATTAATGATTGCAACAAAATGTGAGAGTAGGAATAGATCAGACAATGTACATTTAATAGTCTCCCAAATTGCTTGCATTTAAGATAAGAGCCTTTAAAACCATAGGTTTTGTTCCAGTTTATGGAAAGTGTTGATCCAAACTGGTATCTTCTTGATAATTCTCAGACATGAAAAATCATTTTAAAGTTCAAGTTAAATGGTTTGTGTATAATACACTGTCCCTTGAATAACTCTGCTTGAATTAATTTCAACGAAGAACATTGCCTGTTATAAACAGAACTGATGTTGTGAATACCAAAATTCTCTCAGAAATATAGGTCTTTTGATAAAGAAAGAAATGACATGTCATTTCCCCCTTTTAAAGGCTTACATAAATCCCACTTTGTTATTCTGTAGATTTTTCTTTTGTCTAACATACTTGTGGAAGCTTAGGCAGTAGCTGCACCTCATAGAGCATCATGATTGCAGTCAAGTGTCTAATAGGTGCTTTCCTTTGTTCCGGTTACAAACTAAGTCTCTGCTGTCGTCCATGTCCTTGTATTAAAATCACTCAGTTAGTGGCAGCAGAACAAATATGTATGTCATTTGGGAGGAGGAAAAGAAAAAACACTGTAAAATGTAAAGCTGAAGAGGTAAAGTCATAGTGTGAAGTAGTTGAAATATTGTAAGCAGAAAAGGAAAGTGAATAGATTTTATTTTTAGAAAGACAAGGTTAGTTTCAGGGTGGAGAGTTCAGTGGTGGAGGCAGGGCCAAGGCTGGGATCTGGATATGAAGGCCTTGAAGGCAAGAAGACATGGGGTGCCTGACTAGTGTTAGGGCAAGAGAAATGATGGAGATTAGTGAATGGATAAACGGAGAGACTAAGGAGTAGATTAACAAGACTTGATAAGTGATGGGTATGCAGAGTAAAGAAAAGAGATGATTCAAAGGTAGGTTCATGTTCCTGCATATGTAACAGATGGCAATTTACTGAAGTAGAAAACACAACAGGAGATGATGCATCCACTTTGAGGTATATGGAGCTCAGAACACTGATGGGACAGCCAAACTTATTAATGGATCTGAGCTGGAGATAAAGATTTGGGAGCCAATACACGGCAATCAAAAATAATTGCAGGTATGGGCCGGGCACGGGGGCTCACACCTGTACTTCCAGCACTTTGGAAAGCCAAGGTGGGCAGATCTCGAGGTCAGGAGAGCGAGATCTTTCTGGCTAACATGGTGAAACCCCGTCTCTACTAAAAATACACACAAAAAATTAGCCAGGCGTGATAACGGGTGTCTGTAGTCCCAGCTACTAGGGAGACTGAGGCAGGAGAATGGCATGAACCTGGAAGGTGGAGCTTGCAGTGAGCTGAGATTGCACCACTGCACTCCAGCCCAGGTGACAGAGCGAGACTCCGTCTCAAAAAAAAAAAAAAAAATTAATAATAATAATAATACTTGCAGGTATGAAAAAGAATGAGGTTTTACATGGAGGAGGGCAAATTAAAGTGAGACAAAAAGAAGGCCTAAGATAAAATGCAAGGAACACCAACACTGAGAAGACAGGACCACAGGAACCAGAACCCAAGAAATGTGAATGTTTTCTGAAGAAGGAAGTGTTCAATATCAAATGCTATTGAGAAGATAAAGACTGAATAGAATCAACTGGATTTTGTTTCAGGGGAAGAAAATATGTTCCGTAGAGTAGAGGGGGTGGAAATCATCTTGCAAAGTGTGGGAGATAAGGAAGTATAAATGCATTTTTCCATAATTTTGACAGTCTAATCAAAGGCAATGAGTTCCTTGTGCAGATTTTTCAACTCTGCCACATACGAAAGCTTCAGTGATGTATAGGTCATAGCACATTTCATTTTTAACTTTGATATGACTTATTCCTATAGTAAGAAGACTGGCTTGAAGAAACAGAATCTGCTATAAGAATACTATCAGGAAAGAATGGTCAAGTCAGGTGAAATCGCTGCTATTGTATGACTGTGAGTATTTGCCTTTGTCTCCATATGTGTTTTGGTTTGCAGCCATTAATAGCTTGGATTCCATGAAGCAGTGGCAAAGGGGAATGTGTCAGAGCAGCAGGCCAAAATTAAATTACAGCAACCTCGCACTTTGCATTAAAACCTTCACTCAGAGATGGAGGTTGGTAATCACGTCCAGATTTTCCTTAAAGACAATGGCCCTCCATGCAACTGGCCACACTCAGTTAATTCATGCTGTCAGCTGCCTTTATTGGCTGTGGGGAATCCAGTATTGATTCTTGAACTCAGCAGCAGCACAAAGAGCCACTAGTGCATGGTCAAAATGCTGCAATAAAGGGCTGGCAGCTTGAGAAAAGCAGCCATTCCATTGCACAAACAAGGTCAATTAGAGGACAGTGCAGTGTAATATAAATAGCATTAGCATCCCTCTTCAACTCCGATGATATCACGCTGGCAGAATGACAGTAAGGAAAATAAGGTTTAATGCCGAATAAATATAAAGGCATTTAGTGTAATTTAATTTCAAGCTCTCTATCATCTTAAAGTGCTACGAGTAGCAAAATATTTAGTTTCATCATGGGTAGGAATTTATGTCTACAAAAATGATTTTCCGATAAAACTTTGTGCGAACTAGCCAATTAGTCATGTATAGTTAAACTGATATTATTAGTTTTATTGAGAAGTAAACAGTTTCTTATTCACAGATCCAATGTAGTGTGCCTACCTGTCATTTATTATCCTTTTTAGTATTAGAATTTCAAAATCTCCAGTGTGTCATGAAGAAGGAACAAAAGATATCTTGGTATTTTTAGTTTAAAAGATACAGCAGATTGAGTTTTTTTCTTTCTTTTTAAGTTGCTGGAAATTACTAGGACCTTTTGTTTAAATACTTGCATTCATTACTTTTATTTATGGGAGAATTTTTCCTACCTTCTTTGTCAGTTCAAAATTAATTACAAATGTAAAACGCATCATGCTGCTAACACATACTCTATGCGGGAAACAAATTATACTCTCAAAATAGATAATGGACAGCTTGGAGAGGTAATTGATAAACCTACACTGCCTACAATAACTGAATAGATTTTAGAAAAATATATAATTGTTCGGAATGGAAAGAATGTGTTTGAATTCTCCTTGGTAATGAGTGTGCTCAATGTTGACTAGGAACAACTCATTAAAGTGCATAAAAGAGTTTAAAGAAAGTTTGAATCATGATGCCTTGGAAATGTCCATTAACCACTGAGAGTATATGCAGTCTCTTAGGCTGATGTTGTCCAGTCATTTGGTTAAATTATTTTCTAAGAGATAAATGTTTCAAGTAACCTAAGGTATTTCCAGCAAACCTGCTATGTACATTATGAATTGAATACAATAGTCTCAAGTTGCTTTCATGAACTTCCTTGAGTAGATGAGTTAAAATATCCTGTTTATATCCCATACTTCCTGCTCTATCTGCTAAAAGATAACATTTATAAACCCCTAACAAAGATACTGTGAGAGCAAATACATAAATTTCTGCAGTTAGAGTGGGAGAATCACCTAATCTTCAAAACCATACACTAATAGAATTTTATATATGGGAAAGATCTTAAGAAATAATCAAATCCCAGCTCCTGTTATCGGGGCCAGATAAATTAAGCCACATGCACAAACATGTAGCTAGCCGATGACCAAACTGGGACTCTCCAACATGCTTCAATTTTTAATTGCTCATTATTCTTTTCATTACAAAACCAGTTTTAAAAAGAAACATGTACGGTTATACAATCTGATAACTAAAGGATACTGTTCAATGGAAAAAATTCAAATAATAGATACTGAAAAACTTGGAAAATGAAAGTCATCCATTTTCCTACCTCTCAAAAAACAATTTTATGTATTTTTCCAGATTTTTCGTATGTATTATATAATACATATATGCATATATGTTTTAGCGATTTTAGCGATAAATAAGTTTATATCTGTCTATCTATCTATCCATATTAGTCAGTTCTTGCACTGCTATAAAGAAATGCGTGAGACTATTAATTTATTTAAAAAAAAGGTTTAATTTGCCCACAGTTTCACAGACTGTACAAGAAGTATAGCAACATCTGCTTCTGGGGAGGCCTCAGGGAGCTTTTGCTCATGGCAGAAGGCAGAGCGGGAGCAGGCATCTTACATGACAGGAGCAGGAGCAAGAGCAAGAGCAAGAGGGAGAGTGAGGAGGGACATTTAAATGACTGGATCTCATGATAATTCACTTACTATTAGCACACAGGGGATGGGGCCAACTCATTCATGAGAACTCCACTCCCAAGATCCAGTCACCTCCTACCAGGCCCCACCTTCAACACTGGGGATTGCAATTCTACTACAGAATTAGGTGGGGCACAGATCCAAACTATATCACTATCTAATCTATTAATATCTATCTAGCTAGCTGTCTATCATCTAATCGCTCTATATACTAACTTGCTTTTAATCTTTTAACAAAACACCATAGATAACTTCCTTGCTAGTATTTATAATTCTAGCATACATCCTTTCTAATGGATGCATAATGTTCCATTTTATAGCTACAGCCTCACTTAATTATTTAATACCTTTCTCTACAACATTTGGATTTCTTCCAATTACTGTATAGTATGTATTTTTGTATATGTATTTTCATACTTGTTAAAATATTTCTATTGGATACATTTTTCAGAAAGGGAATTACTGGCTCATTTTTTTTTTAAATAAACATTTAATTTAGAGACATTTTAGATATACAGAAAAGTTGCAAAGATAATACACCCTTCACCCAGTTTCCTCTAATATTAACATCTTATATTAGCATGATAATATAATAAACTATGCATAGTTGCCAAACTAAGAAACCAATATTGGTACATTACTGGATTTCAGTAGTAGAACTTCTTTTACTAATGCATTTCGTTGCTGTTGTTCCAGAATCCAGTCCAGGTTATTAAATTGTATTTAGTTGTCACAATTCCTTTGATTTTCTGGTCTGCAGCTAGTTTTCACTCCTCACTTATTTCCGATTACCTTGGCATTTCTAAAGCATACTGGTCAGGTATTTTGTGAAATGAGTTAATTGATATTTGCAATTAAATTTAATTGTCATTGATAAGTGATCCCTAAAATGTTTAAATAATATATACGTCTAATATTAGTGAATGTTAGTGACTATTTTTTCTAATAGCCTTGACTTTAGAAGATAGTTTTCTCTTGCTGACCTTTGCCTATCTAGATGGTAATGGATAGAACTGCTTTATGAATTCAATTTATATTGGAAATATTTTCAGGTTTATTATTTATTTGTCTTTCATTTTTGTGAATTGCTCACTCATATTCTTTGTCCATTTTTTCTACTGACATTTTGGACTTTTCTTATGAATTAGTTATTTTTTTCCCATATTAGAGATCTTAGCCATATGAACGCAAGTCTTAACACAAATTTATTTCCAGTTCTAGTGTATTTTTTATAAGTTTCTTTACGAAATTTTTTTAGAGAAGTTGTAAATCATTTTCTTTACAGTGTCTGAACATTTTGTCATGTTTAGAGAAAGTGTCTTTTTACTCCTAGGTTGCAAAAATGTTCCTGCACTTATTGTTATATATTTTTGCCTCATATTTACATATCAATCTTTTATACACCTGAGATTTAATTTGATATGAAGGGTGATGTAAGATTCAGTTCAGTTGTTTTATTCTCTCTAAAGAGTTAGCCAATTGTCTCAACTCACATTTGCTCTCTTGCCTTTTACTAGTTTGGATAAATGGAACTGACCATAATTTAGAGAGTAGTAGTTAAAATTTTGTATTTTAAAATACAACAGTGCCTCCTCTGAAAAAAGAGTGTGAGAAGTTATATTTTACTGTATTTACTGTATACCTACCTGCTACCTTTAAAATCCTTTAATATTTGTATTTTGCTTAATCTTGTAACTGCACGTGACACTTGCTCACTCCTGCTCTCTGAAACGCTCTCCTCCTTTCTCCTTTGGACTTTCTGATACCTCTCAGCTTGTCTTCCTTCTCTCCTTGATCCACCTCGTGCCCCACTTCCTCTCTGTGTCCCTGAATGTCGGTGTTCTCTGAGGACTGGGTTTTGTACCACTTATCTTCTCACTTTGAGTGCTTCTCATATATATTGTTGAAAATATATATGTTGTTATTTATTGCTTACTGTTTCCCAGAAACTATTCTAAGTATATTAAACATATTTACTTATCATCATAGCAAATATACAAAATGGGCACTACCATTGTCGCTTCCTTTTTACAGGTAAGTAAATTGGCATAGAGGGATTGAGGAGCATGCTCAAGTTAACTTGTGTTCCAAGCAGGTTTTGGAGGTGGAACTCGAACTCAGCCACTTTGGCTCAAAAGCTCATGCTCTTCATCAATATTCTGTAATTTCCCTGATGTTCTGTGGCAGCAAATTAGTTAAGAGAATGACTCTGTATTCCTGTCATGTTTGTTGGCATTGCTATTCACTCCAGTGGAGTCCCCTGCACTCATTCTCTCCCTTACCTCCTATATACAATGAATAGCCCAGTACTGTGTTTTTTACTTCCTATATATTTTCAACGTATCTTCTCTCCTCCAAACCTACAGCTTCTATCCTAAATTGGACCTTTATTACCCTCTTTTGGTGCTGCTCTAATGACTTCCTAATTATAGGAGCACATCTGTTTAAATGGATTACTAGAATCATCTACCCAGATGACAACTTTAACCGTGATTCCTTTGCCTAAGCTTCCCAGCAGCTCTCTACCCACCATAACTTGCACTCTCAGCTCTTTCATAGGATATAGAAAGCAAGGTTCTCCATGCCCTGGGACCAGCTCTTTCTGCCTCCTGCTAATCGCCCCTCTCTTGCTCCCCTCCCACCTCAGGCACTCGACTCTGCTCCACACTCTTTCTTGGTTAGTGTCACTCACTGTCTAGGACCCTTCTCATACATTGCTTCTTACAAGCAGTCACATCTCCATCTCCTCACTCCAGTGATGGCTGGATCTAGTGTTCCCTCTCTGTCATAACACTCAATTTAAGATGGTATTGAAGTCATTGGCTTCTTCATCTCTCAGAGCTCCTTGGCAGGTTCTGTCCTGTCTTATTGGTCTTTATTGTCCTAGCACAGGGCACTAGGAAATTTGTTAAATAAAAGAAATCTGTTAAATGTTGCTAACTTGAATTCTAGAGGCAGGTTTTTTTTATTATTATACTTTAAGTTCTAGGGTACATGTGCATAACGTGCAGGTTTGTTACATATATATACTTGTGCCATGTTGGTGTGCTGCACCCATCAACTCGTCAGCACCCATCAATCCGTCATTTATATCAGGTATAACTCCCAATGCAATCCCTCCCCCCTCCTCCCTCCCCATGATAGGCCCCGATGCGTGATGTTCCCCTTCCCAAGTCCAAGTGATGTCATTGTTCAGTTCCCACCTATGAGTGAGAACATGCGGTGTTTGGTTTTCTGTTCTTGTGATAGTTTGCTAAGAATGATAGTTTCCAGCTGCATCCATGTCCCTACAAAGGAGGCAAACTTATCCTTTTTTATGGCTGCATAGTATTCCATGGTGTATATGTGCCACATTTTCTTAATCCAGTCTGTCACAGATGGACATTTGGGTTGATTCCAAGTCTTTGCTATTGTGAATAGTGCTGCAATAAACATACAAGTGCATGTGTCTTTATAGCAGCATGATTTATAATCCTTTGGGTATATACCCAGTAGTGGGATGGCTGGGTCATATGGTACATCTAGTTCTAGATCCTTGAGGAATCGCCATACTGTTTTCCATAATGGTTGAACTAGTTTACAATCCCACCAACAGTGTAAAAGTGTTCCTATTTCTCCACATCCTCTCCAGCACCTGTTGTTTCCTGACTTTTTAATGATTGCCATTCTAACTGGTGTGAGATGGTATCTCATTGTGGTTTTGATTGGGCAAAGGATATGAACAGACATTTCTCAAAAGAAGACATTCATACAGTCAACAGACACATGAAAAAATGCTCATCATCACTGGCCATCAGAGAGATGCAAATCTAGAGGCAGTTTTATAATATTCTAACTGCAATCCCTGCCTTATGGTCACATCAATGGTACTTTTCTGAGCTCTTAAACAACTTTAAGCAGACCTGCAGTTGCTGAAGAAGTAATTGTACACAATTCAACTAAAGAAATCATTACTTTCAAACAGCAAGTAAAGGAATGTTTCCTGGATGGGTAGATGCTATACTATTATAGTTTTTGGTATATGTAATTTAATTGCTGCTGAGGTAAACATTCCTTGACTTGCTATTACATTTGTTACATCTGTGTTTTGCATCTCCATTTATATTAAAATACAACTGCAACTGATTTATATCTCCCATATCCACAGCGTTAAGGGTGGTATAGAAGTCATTATCTCTAATAAACCAGTGATAGGTCTTTCTGACATGATATGTGATGGAATTAGGAATTTGGGGGATTAATTGAGGTTATGTGAATTTGAGTTTGGGGATCTTTATGGCAGCATGTGTAAAAAGAAAAAGTTAGGATGATGGGAAATAGGTATTAACAGAAAAAGAAAAAACAATTTATTTAGCATTTCCTATGTGCCAGGCACTGTATTATCTCATCTAAATTTTAGAAGAAGTTTTTGGGTCACCGTCATGTCCATTTATGAGGATTCTAACTCTGAGTGCTATATTTTGCAGAGAGAGCTATACATTTGGGAGGCCGGTTGTCCAAGAGTTCAAAGAGGTACCAGATTAATAGCCACTAGCTAATATTCTGTATTGTATTGAAGTGACTTTGTTTATACTATAAACTTATTTATTCCCACACTTTATGACATTTTGGGAGGACTTGATAAATTGTAAGTTTGTCGCTCTATCTCTCCCCTGGGCCATAAAAGGACTCAGGTTATGCATTTTCATAATTTGTGTGGAGATAATTTCCTCCTGCAAACTTCCTGACAGGGGTTTTGCATGGAGACTATTAAAGTGCCTCACTGCTCTGAGCACTGTCCATGTCACAAGGTGAGGCCCCAAGAGATGCAGCACAGTAAATGTTTCTGAAAAATTCATCTTGTTAATTTATAGATAAGACTTTTGCCTTGAAATCCTGCCTCCTGATAAGCAGGGGCAGCACAAAAAGGAATCCAAATATTAACTATACTTTCACTGGAGTCAATCTAACCATTTGTCCCAGCTGCTGCTTTTCTGGGATGTAGTATATTTCTTGAGCTCAGTGCCATAGAAAAGCCTCCCCCTCCCTTTAACCCAGTGGTCTCAGGAGATGCAGAATCATCAGAAATTGAAGCTTCTTCAAGCTTTTGGAGTTCACACCTCTTAAAAACCAAAACATCTCAAGGGCTCTTCTGGCTACCTTGACATTTTTTCACAACTAGGAACATTTTATTTTGCAGAAAGTTCAGGTGGAGAAAGAGAATGTTCTAGGAGTTACATGGATATCTGTGACCTTCTCTGTCAGTATTTATTCCTGTTTTGGATCTTTTCCTTGTGGTTATGTTTGACATTTGTTTTACCTTCCTCAGCCTACATCCAGAACTCCAATGTGCTGATTCTTAGTACCTTTGGGTTCTTTCCCGAGGAAGCTGAGGCAAATCAGGTAGGTAGAGGGCCCTTCCTACTTGCTAGAGAAATGCAAAGACTTGCTCTTGTAACATAAAACAGGCTGCAGTTTGGCTCTTCCTGCCCTTCAAGGCTTTCCCACACTGGGTTCCAGGAATTTGAACTGAGTTGCACAGAATGGGTAAAACTGGCCCATTATGGAGCATAGAGGGAAAATTCAATAGTATTCTAGAAGTGGTTGGGGACAGGGGGAGAAGAGTGATGTGAAGCTATGGGTCCTTGAGAGCAAGGAGAGGCCAGGCAAAAGGATAGCAACGCTGAACTGGCAAGCTGGAACTGGGGGCTTCTGGAGCAGTTCCTGAGGTCATGGGAGGCCAGAGGAGGCATCCTATGAGAGGAATTGGAGCAGGTAGGAGCAGTGAAAGAAACTGTTGACTGCTTTGGACCATGAGTATTGGGATGTGTTACTCTCCTTTTCCTTTCAAAATGGTCTCACCACTCTCCCCATGAGACTAGTCTAAGACTATAGTACACAGGGGTTGTGTGAAGAGTAGTTTTAGCAAAGCAAACTCTGTGGAGAGCCCATATTTTAAATTTTTCTTGCTTATTCTTATCCTGAAAACTTAACTTTGTTAAATGTGCATAGTATTAAAAAGTTTTCCTTTAAAATAAATTTCTTCTGAAAGGATGATATGTGTGTGTGTGTGTGTGTGTGTGTGTGTGTGTGAAATATTTCTTTGAATACTTTTTGTTTTCTTTTTCTTGGTCTTGGTTATTTCAAATGTTGTCATTAGCTTTATATTCTATCATACTTTTATCTTAAGGCACTTAAAAAAAGTATCTTTTATTAAGCTATAAAAGTCATTTTAATTATGCATACTTCTCTTAATTATGCCTGCATAAGTAGACACATGTTTATATGTTAACAAACTAAAACAAAACCAAAACCTTTAGCCATTTTCTCAAAAGCAATCAAATCCACCAAATGAATGAGAATTCATATTGGTCTTTTCTGAAGAAGTGTTTGGAATTTGTAATTTGCTTGAAAATGGAAATGAAATGCCATGTTTCTATAAGCATTTCCTTTCAGTGTATTTTGCTTAAATATCAATGGTAAATGTATCTGTGAAAATATAGCTATCACAAGCCTCATCACATAGTAACTCTCAGAATCTGGATGTTCATTAAATAGATTTCCGTATCTCTTCTGTACCTATTTAAATATGATCTTATTTTTCCTTTAGCTGGACATACTGGCAAGGAAGGAAGGAAGGAAGGAGGGAAAGAGGGAGGGAGGGAGGGAAATAAGGAGGGAAAGAAGGGAGGGAAATAAGAAAAGGCAATTGATTTTTTCTATCAAATGACCAAAAGAAAACTTTACTTAAAACTATATTATTTCACAAAGCCAAATAAAATATGTAGACATATCTCTAAATTTAACATCTTATTTAGGATACAAGAATTGTAATTTGGGGCATACATGCAGACTGATTGGTGTTTGGTACATCCAAAGAACAAACAGATGGTTGGAGGTTTTATAAAAAGGAGAGATGTTATGTACTGTTTTTCGAGAAAGTTCATTGCCACTAGCAAAGTTTTGGGGAGCTGGAAAACTCTGATTGGTGAATGAGGATGGTAGTAAAACTAGTCTTAGACTTGTAGCAAGTTGTTTCAGAAGCCATGAAATAAAACTAGTTTCAAGTTATAGCAGGCAGTTTCAGCAGCCAGGCTGGCAGAGAATTACATTCTTGGAGCAATGTTATTGGTCTGACTGCTTTCAATCTCTGACTTTTCCACTCTGTTTTACTTGGATATGATTGGAATGACCCAATTTATATGGTCAATTTTCACATCCTGTATAGGAAAAATAAAATTTGTTTATATCAAAACTCTAGTAAGCGTTCTTAAGATAAGACATTCTCTGGTTCTCTGTAATATTCTATTTACTTAGATAATACTAATAAATTAAAATAGAAATGACTTAATTGTAGTTTAATTGTTTTTTATTATAGAAATGCTGGCCAGAGGGGATCTCAAACACAGAAAACTAAACATATTCAGTTCAACATGTATTGAGGTTCTACCATCATGTATCAGTCATTGTTAAACACTAGAGATACAAAGGAGACAGGGTCCCTGTCCTTGAAAAATTCATATTAACTAGGGAATGCAGAGGGGAAAAAACCCTCAAAAACAATGTAATTTCTATAACTGAAGCTTCCAACAAGTTTCATGAGAAACAAATGATTGATATATTTTGGAGGAGGGATGTACTTTGAATAATAAGTTGAATTTTCCAGGTAAAGAGGAAAAGTGCATTTCATCTGAAGACAGGAAAATGTGCTTGAGGAGCAAGCGTAACTGTCATAGAATGTCATATAAATGATAGTGTAATATATGTAGTCTTTTTAATCTTTTTTCACTTAGAATAATGCTTTTGATGTTCATTCATATAATTGCATGTATCCATAATTCATTTTGTTATAGCTAGAGAGTATTCCCTTGTATGGATATACAATATGACAATTATATATTCCTTCATTAGTTGATGGACATTTGGCAGGTGTTTGTGGACATATGTTTTTATTTTTATTCTTTAAATGCTTAGCAGTGGAATTTCTAGATTGAATGATAAGTGTAGGTTTTATCTTATATAAATTACCAAATAGGTTTCTAAAATGGCTGTGGCATCTCATTCCTACCAGCAATATATGAGAGTTCCAGTTGTTCTGCATCCCTTCCAACACTTGATATCATCAGTATATTAAATTTTAGTTATTACAGTAGGTATGCAGTGGTATCTCATTGTGTTATTAACTTATAATTCTCTAATTAATAAGGTTCAACATTTTTGATATGTGCCTATTTGCTATTCATATATCTTCTTTGTTGAAATATCTGCTAACTATTAAGCCCATTTTAAACAATTGGTTATTTGTCTTCATAAATATTCGTTATATATTTTCAAATATTTTGTATGTTCTGGTTATGAGTTCTTCATCAGATATATTGTTTTCAAATATTTTCTCTTATTCTGTGACTGCCTCTTAATTTATTTTACATTTATTTTGAGGAACATTTTAAATTTTGATAAAATTTAATTCATCAGTATTTAACAGCGTTTTGATTTTCTATAGTTTGTGTCCCAAAGTCACAAAGAGTGCTTCTATGTTTGCTTTCAGACATTTTATGGTTTGCCTCTTATAATTTGGTTTATAATCTATTTTGAGAAAATTTATGGATTTGATGTTGAGTAAGAGTTGAGGTTTTTTCCCACATGTGTAATCTAACTACTGTAGCACAATTTATATAGATGATTATTTTATACCCATTGGATTACCTGAATTATCTTGGCACACTGTAGAAAATCTATTTATTTTGTGGGTATCTACTTCTGGTTTCTATTTCCTTGATTCACATGTTTATTCTTTTGCCAACTCCACACTACTTTAATATGGTAGCTTTATTCTAAATCCTGAAATCAGGTAGTATAAATCATCCAACTATGTTTTGCTTCAGAATCCTTCTTGATATTCTGCTTCTCTTACAGTTCCAAACATTTGCTGGGATTTTGGTTAAGGTTTTGTGGAATCTCAATATAAATTTGGGGGGATTTGACAATATTGAGTCTTCTAATCTATACATATATCATTTCTCCCCATTGAGCTAGCTCTTTAATTTTTTTGAAGCAATAATATGTAGTTTTTAGTACAACTCCTGAGTGTCTGTTGTTAAATTTGCCCCAAGTATTTCATGTCTTTAAATGCTGTTTTGAATGGTATTTAAATTTTTATTTCCAATTCTGTGATACCAGCCCATACAAATAGAAATGATTTTTGTAATAGTGATCCTTTATCCATACACCTTTTCAATTAATTCATTCTACTAGGTTTTTTGAAGGTTACTTAGGATTTTTCTAGATAGACTCCTATGTCGTATGAAAATAAAAACAGTTCTATTTCTTCCTGTCCAATCTCTATGTCTTTTATTTATTTCATTTAATTTATTTATCTTGCCTTGTTGTACCTTTTAGGACTTCCAGTATAATAGCTAAGGAAGAAACCACAAGACTGGGCACGGTGGCTCATGCCTGTAATCCCAGAACTTTGGGAGGCCAAGGCAGGTGGATCACCTGAGGTCAGGAGTTCAAGAGCAGCCTGGCCAACATGGTGAAACCCCGTCTCTACTAAAAATACAAAAATTAGCAGGATGTGGTGGTGGAAGCCTGTAATCTCAGCTAATTGGGAGGCTGAGGCACGAGTATCACTTTAACCCGGGAGGCGGAGGATGCAGTGAGCAGAGATTGTGCCATTGCACTCCAGACTGGGTGACAGAGTGAGACTCTGTCAAGAAGAAGAAGAAAAGAAGAAGAGGAAGAAGAGGAAGAAGAAGAGGAAGAAGAAGAAGAAGAAGAGGAAGAAGAAGAAGAAGAAGAAGAAGAAGAAGAAGAAGAAGAAGAAGAAGAAGAAGAAGAAGAAGAAGAAGAAGGGAAGGAAGGAAGGAAGGAAGGAAGGAAGGAAGGAAGGAAGGAAGGAAGGAAGGAAGGAAGGAAGGAAGGAAGGAAGGAAGGAAGAAAGAAAGAAAGAAAGAAAGAAAGAAAGAAAGAAAGAAAGAAAGAAAGAAAGAAGAAAGAAGAAAGAAGAAGAAAGAAAGAAAAAAAGAAGAAAGAACCACGGGAGAAATCAGAAAATATTTTCACCTGGTTTAAAGTCAGTGGTGGTGAGAGATATTCTTGCCTTGATCTCAGTCTTAGTGGGAAAGCCTTAAATTTTTCACTATTAAGTTTGTTGTTGGCAGTAGGATCTTTGTAAATATTCTTTGTCAGCTTGAGGAAATTCCTTTCTGTTCCTGTTCTGCTGAGAATTTCTACTATGAATAGGTATCAAATTTTGTCAAATGCTTTTTATGCACGAATTGAGATGATGATATGATTTGTTTTAATATATTCATATAGTGAATTACATTGATTTTTAGATGTAAAAGCAACTTTGCGTTCATTGGATAAACCAAAACAGATCATGATATTTTATACTTTATGTATTTATTTAACTTCGGGAAGTTTTAAATTTTTTGTTGAAGATATTTGCATGTAAGTTATGAGTACAAGAGCCTATAGTTGTTTCTCATTTAAAAGTCTTTTGTCTGGTTTTGCCCTCAGTAAAATCAGCATAGGAGAGACTTACTTTAATGTAGTAAAAGCCTCCTATGACAAACGCAACATAATACTGAATGGGGAAAAGTTGAAAGCACTCCCCCTGAGAACTGGAACAAGACAAGAATGTCCACTTTCACCACTTCTATTCAACATAGTACTGGAAGTTCTAGCTAGAGCAATCAGACAAGATAAAGAATTAAAGGACATCCAAACCAGTAAAGAAAAAGTCTAACTGTAGTTGTTTGCTGATATGATTGTATACCTAGAAACCCTAAAGACTCCTGCAAAAAGCTCCTAGAACTGATAAATTCAGCAAAGTTTCAATATAGAAAATTAATGCACATAAATTAATAGCTCTGCCATACACCAACAACCAAACTGATAATCAAATAAAGAACTCAAAGTCTTTAATAATAGGTGGAAAAATAAAATATTTAGGAATACACCTAACCAATAAGGTGAAAGACCTCTACAAGAAAACCTGCAATCTATTGCTGCTGAATGAAATCATAGATGACACAAACAAACTGAAACACATCCTATGCTCATTGATGGATAGAATAAATATTGTGAAAATGACCATACTGCCAAAAGCAATCTACAAATTCAATGCAATTCCCATCAAAATACCACCATCATTCATCACAGAACTAAAAATATCCTAAGATTCATATGGAACCAAAAAGGAGCCCACACAGTGAAAGCAAGACCATGCAAAAAGAAAAAATCTGGAGACATCACATTACCTCACTTCAAACTATACTATAAGACCATAGTCACGAAGACAGCATGGTACTGGTATAAAAATAGGTGCATAGACCAATGGAACAGAATAGAGAACCCATAAATAAAGGCAAATACTTACAGTCAACTAATCTTCCACAAAACAAACAAAAACATAAAGTGGGAAAATTACACTCTATTCAACACATGGTGCTGGGATAATCGGCAAGCCACATATAGAGGAAGGAAACTGGATACTCATCTCTCACTGTATACAAAAATCAACTCAAGATGAATCAAGAACTTAAATCTGATAACTGAACCATAAACATTCTAGAAGATAACATCAGAAAAACCCTTCTGGACATTAACTTAGGCAAAGACTTCGTGACCAATAACCCAAAACCAAATGCAACAAAAACAAATATAAAACTAAATGATACTTAGTTAAACTAAAAAACTTCTGCACAACAAAAGAAACAATCAGCAGAGAAAACAGATAACCCACAGAGTGGGAGAAAATCTTCACATTCTGTACATCGGACAAGGGACCAACATCCAGAATCTACAAGGAACTCAAACAAATTAGCAAGAAGAAAAGATACAGTACCATCGAAAAGTGGGTTAAGGACATGAATACACAATTCTCAAAAGAAGAAAAACAAATGGCCAACAAACATATGAAAAAATGCTCAACATCACTAATCATCAGGGACATGCATATCAAGATCACAACATGGTACGACCTTGCTCTTGCAAGAATTTCATAATCAAAAAATAAAAAAAAAATGTTGGTGGGGATGTGGTGAAAAAGGAAAATTTTTACATGGCTGGTGGGAATATAAACTAGTACAACTACTATGAAAATCAGTATAGAGATTCCTTAAGGAAATAAAAATAGAACTGCCATTTGATCCAGGAATCCCACTACTGGGTATATACCCAGAAGAAAAGAGTCATTATACGAAAAAGATACTTACACACGCATGTTTATAGCAGCACAATTTGCAATTGCAAAAATATGGAACCAGCACAAATGCCCTTCAATCAATGAGTGGATAATAAAATTGTGGTATGTATATATATACACCATGGAATACTACTTAGCCATAAAAAGGAAGAAAATAATGGCTTTAGCAGTGACTTGGATGGAATTGGAGACCATTATTCTAAGTGAAGTAACTCAGGAATGGAAAACCAAACATTCTATGTTCTCACTCATAGGAATGATACAATGGACTTTGAGGACTTGGAGGGAAAGGGTGGGAGGGGATGAAGGATAAAAGACTACAAATTGGGTACAATGTATACTGCTAGGGTGATGGGTGCACCAAAATCTCAGAAATCACCTCTAAAAAACTAATGTGTGCAAATACCACCTGTTCCCCCAAAATGTATAGAAATAAAAAAAAAAAATTAAATCACCACTAGACTAATTGTTGCCTACAAGAAAAAAAATCTTTTGTCTGGTTTTGTATCGTCTTATAATATGTCTCCTTTATATATTTATTTAGCTGAATGGAAGTTTAAAAATTTTTGTTAAAGGTATTTGCATGTGTGTTATGAATGTAAGAATCTATAATTGTTTCTTTTTAAAAAGTCTTTTGTCTGGTTTTATATCATGTTAGAATATGGCTCCTTTTCTAGTTTTTAGATGTATTGGCTTCAAATTGATATTATTCCTTCCCTGAATATTTAGTAGACTTCAGTACTGAAGTCTTCTGAGTATGACATTTTCATTGTAGAAAAGGATTTTGGCTGCAAATTCAATGTATTTAAAAGATAGAAGGCAATACTAATTATGTATTGCTGCTCAAGTTAACTTCTTTAACTTATTTCTTTAAAAAACTGTTCATTTCATTCAAGTGGCCAAATTTATTGCTATATAGTTATTTTTACTATTTCCTTAATATCTGTTTAATATATGATTAATCTGTGATATTATTGCCTCCTTGATATGGTTTGGCTCTGTGTCCCCATCCAAATCTCATCTTGAATTGTACTCCTATAATTTCCATGTGTTGTGGGAGGGACCCGGTGGGAGAAAATTTGAATCATGTGGGTGGTTTCCTGCACACTATTCTCATGGTAGTGAACAAGTTTCACGACATCTGATGATTTTATCAGGGGTTTCCACTTTTGCATCTCCCTCATTTCTCTGGCCACTGCCATGTGAGAAGTGCCTTTCACCTCCCATCATGATTTTCAGGCCTCCCTAGCCATGTAGAACTGTAAGTCCAATTAAACCTCTTTTTCTTCCCAGTCTTAGGTATGTCTTTATCAGCAAGGTGAAAATGAACTAATACAGTAAATTGGTACCGGAAGTGTGGTACTGCTGAACAGATATCCGAAAATATGGAAGCAACTCTGGAACTTGGTAACAAGCAGATGTTGGAACAGTTTGGAGGGCTCAGAAGAAGACAGGAAAGTGTGGGAAGGTTTGGAACTTCCTAGAGACTTGTTGAATAGCTTTGCCTAAAATTCTGAAGTAATATGGACAATAAAGTACAGGCCTGGGTGGTTTCAGATGTAAATGAAAAACTTGTTGGGTACTGGAATAAAGGTGGCTCTTGTTATGTTTTAGCAAAGATACTGGCGGCATTTTGCCCCTGCCCTAGAGATTTGGAGAATTTTGAACTTGAGAGAGATGATTTAGGGTGTCTGGTAGAAGAAATTTCTAAGCAGCAAAGCATTCAAGAGATGATTTGGATGTTGTTAAAGGCATTCCGTTTTATAAGGATAGTGGAGCATAAAAGTTTGGAAAATTTGCAACCAGACAATGCAATAGAAAAGAAAATCACATTTTCTGAAGAGAAATTCAAGTTGGCTATAGAAATTTGCATAAGTAATGAGGAGCCAAATGTTAATCCTCACAACACTGACAAAAATGTCTCCAGAGCATGACAGAGACCTTTACGGCAGCTCCTCCCATCAGAGGCCCGGAGGCCTAAGAGAATAAAGTGGTTTTGTGAGCCGGGCTGAGTCCCTTGCTGCGTGCAACCTAGGGACTTGGTGCCCTGTGTCCCAGCCACTCCAGCTGTGGTTGAAAGGGGCCAATGTAGAGCTCGGGCCATGGCTTCAGAGGGTGCAAGTCTCAAGCCTTGGCAGCTTCCATGTGGTGTTACACCTGCCAATGAACAGAAGTCAGGAATTAGGGTTTGGGAACCTCCGCATAGATTTTAGAAGATGTATGGAAATCCCTGGATGCCCAGGCAGAAGTTTTCTGCAGTGGCAGGGCTCTCATGGAGAACCTCTGCTAGGGCAGTGCAGAAGGGAAATGTGGGGTTGGAGTCCCCACACAGAGTCCCTAATGGGGCACTGCCTAGTGGAACTGTGAGAAGAGGGCCACTGTCCTCCAAAACTGAGAATTAAAGATCCACCTACAGCTTGCTCTGTGTGCTTGGAAAAGCCTCAGACACTCAACACGAGGCC
This sequence comes from Rhinopithecus roxellana, assembly GCF_007565055.1. NCBI lineage: Eukaryota > Metazoa > Chordata > Mammalia > Primates > Cercopithecidae > Rhinopithecus > Rhinopithecus roxellana. The sequence continues at coordinate 36,157,292 of NC_044557.1, forward strand.
ATGAAAACAACCAGGAAGGAGGCTATGCCCTGCAAAGTCACAGGGACAGAGCTGCCCAAGACCATAGGAACCCACCTCTTGCATCAGTGTGACCTGGATGTGAGACCTGGAGTCAAAGGAGATCATTTTGGAACTTTAAAATTTGACTACTCGACTGGATTTTGGACTTGCATGTGGCCTGTAAACCCTTAGTTTTGGCCCATTTTTCCCATTTGGAATGACTGTATTTACTCAATACCTGTACCCCCATTGTATCTAAGAAGTAACTAGCTTGCTTTTGATTTTATACGCTCATAGGCAAAAGGGACTTACCTTGTCTCAGATGAGACTTTGGACTATGGACTTTCAGGTTAATGCTGAAATGAGTGAAAACTCTGGGGGACTGCCGGGAAGGCATGATTGGTTTTGAAATGTGAGTGCATGAGATTTGGAGGGGCCAGTGGTGGAACGATATGGTTTGGCTCTGTGTTCCCACCCAAATCTCATCTTCAATTGTACTCCCGTAATTCCCACATGCTGTGGGAGGGACCCAGTGGGAGATAATTTGAATCATGGGGTGGATTCCCCTCTCCTATTCTCATGGTAGTGAATAAGTCTCACGAGATCTGATGGTTTTTTCAGGGATTTCCACTTTTGCCTCTCCCTCGTTTTCTCTTGCCACCATGTAAGAAGTGCCTTTCACCTCCTGCCATGATTCTGAGGCCTCCCCAGACATGTGGAACTGTAAGTCCAATTAAATGTTTTTCTTCCCAGTCTTTGGTATGTCTTTACCAGCAGTGTGAAAACGAACTTATACACTCCTTAATTCCTGAAATTGCCACATTTTTTCTTGATCAGTTTCACTAGAGTTTTATCAATGTTGTTCATCTTTTCAATAAGCCAGCTTTGATTTTTCTCTTTTACTTTGTTGCATTTATTCTACTGCATTGATTTATGCTCTTGTCTTCATTATTTCACTCTCTCTGCTTACTTAAGGTTTAATTTATTCTGGTTTCACTAGTTCCTTTAAGGTACAACCTCAAATCATTAATACAAAGCCTTTTATTTCTTTTCTAATACAGCTATTCAGCTACATCTACCAGGTTTTGATACGTGATATTATGATTTTAACCTAGTTCATTTTTTTTTTATTTCTCTTGTGATTACTTCTGTAATGCATAGGTTGTTTGGAGCCTGTTGTATAATTTCAAATATTTAAGAAATTTTCATATATTTTGCTGTTACTCATTTCTAGGTTAATTCTGTTACATTTAGAGAACATCCTTTGTATGAGTATAACCCCCTTACATTTATTGAATCTTGTTTTATGGCCCAGATTATTTTGGTGTTTTATGTGCATTTGAAAGGTGTGGGTTTTCTATTGTTGGGTAGAGTGCTCTATAAATATCAGTTAGACAATATTGGTTGATGAGGTTTTCAAGTGTCTCTATTTTTTCTGATCTTCACAATTCTAGCAATTGTTGGGAGTTTTCTGTGGAAATCTCCAAGGATAGTTTGGATTTGTCTATTTTATTTTTGAATTCTACCAGTTTTTGCTTCTTATATTTTGATGCTTTATTTTTAGATAAAAATGTCACAGGATCCTTAGGGTGTCACTTTTCCAGCTGAAAACCTCTGTGGCCAGTGGAACCTTTGCCCGAGTTTTGCTTGGGCACACTGGGCTTGTTCTGCCCACTCAGCCTGGCAGACTGCACTTGGTTCATGCTACCAGCATGGATCCCACACCTGCCAAGGGCAAGCCGGATGTGGAGTGGTGAGGGGTGTATGAGTGAGTGAGTGAGCATGAGATCTGGCCACTGAGCACAGCCAGGCATGCCAGCTGTGAAGGAGAGGGCAGCTCCAGGTGCCAGGAGAGGCATCGGCTCCCTGTGACACTGTGGCTGGACCAGGCATACTGCAAGCAGCTTCCAGGTTGGCACTGGGAATGCAGTGGCACCCGGAAACCTGGAGATGCCAGAAACCACAAAGCCTCAAAGAGGGTGTCACGGCTCCGGTTCAGTGAGCTCCTAAGTCTGTGCTCCCTGAAGGGGTACAGCTCTTCTGTCTTCTTGTCACCTGCAACATGGCACGCAAGAGGCATGTTTAAGACCTGTTTGTGTTACAGCTCTTTCAGCCCCACCATTAGGTGGGTCCTTGAATTCTTGTCTCACGTCCAGGAAGAATGAGATACATAGACAAGTGAGGGGTGAACAAGGTGAAGAGGTGCCTTATTGAGAACAGAACAACTCAGAGGAGACCCACAGTGGAAAGTTCCTCTCTACAGGAAGGTTATCCTATTGTCTGCCTGAGTCTGGCTGAGTTGGGGAGTGTTACTGGTTTCAGAGGGGAGGAAGTGCATGCTGATTGTTCCATGGACAGTCATGGATAGGCTGGAAAAAGCACCATAAGTTCTCACTCCAGTCTGGGCAACTGGCAGCCCGTCCCACTGACCTCAGGTTGTTCCTGGCCTGAAAGTGGGGTTTCACTGGGGATCTGCCCCTTTCCACCCAGGAGCCTATTTGCCTCCTGCTGCCATTAACCTGCCATCACAGTGCCCATGGCACCCAGACTGTTGATGCTGAAGGGTGCCTGCAAGTCCGTGCTGAGCCACCCTTAGCCCTCCTTCAGGCTCCGTCTCATGCTTGTGGGTATGCAGGAGACTAAGGCAGCAGGGGACTGGCGTGTCAGCACTGCCCTGATCACTCACATAGCAGACCAGGTAGTGACAGTGCCCAGGCTCAGCCACAACTTCACTCCGAAATTGGAGCAGGTGCCAGGAGCAGGAGAGGCCAGGCAGTGGGAGCAGGCACTTCCAAGCCTATGGGGAAATGGGGACTTCTTGGACCTGAGAGAGTGCAGAGATTCCAGGTCCAGAGATGCGGGTGGGCATGTGCAGCTGTGCCCAGAATGGTGGGGCTTCTGCCCCTCCAACTGGAAAGGGGCAGGACTTCTGCCTGTTCCCAGCTCCCACCATCTCCATGGAGCACACAGCCCCAACAGCGCTTCCCCCACTATAGCCAGCATCATGCAAGTGGCCACTCCAGATGGACTGCTGTTGCCATCACAAACACATTTAGTACTATTGTAAATGTCTTCTTGATGAAACAACTCTTTTGTCATTTTAAAATATCCTCCTTAAATGTGGTACTAATGGTTGTTCTGAAATCTATGTTCTCTGATACAGACATAGCTATTCTAGCTTTCTTTTTATTTATATTAAATGTATAGCTTTTAAAAATAGTTTTATTATTAACTTATGTAAGTCATTGTATTTAAATGTATCTTATATAGACAAGGTAGAGCTGGGCTTTGTTTTTTTTTTTTTTTTTTTTATCCAGTCTGACAATCTCTTCCTTTTAATTTGAATGTTTAGACCAGTGGTTTTCAAATTTTCTGGTCATGTGATCCCTTTACACTCAACATGATTTTGTTTATGTGAGTTAGATATTTATTTGTTGATAGTCTATTAGAAATTTTAAAAACATTAAAAAGTTTATTGTTACATTTAAAAATAAAAACAGCATTACATTTTAACATGCATATACATTTATGAAAAATAATAACTTATTTTCAAAAAGAATGAAAAAATGTAGCTTTTTATACATTTTTGCAAATCTAGCTTTCTATTTCTTCTAATGTCAATTTTATAATATTTGCTGAATTTTTAACCTTTCAAATTTTCTACATATTTATAGTATTTCTTACAATTAAACATTTCTTTTGTGTCCCCTAGGTCCCATTTTTTTTTCTAATGCTGCCTGTTTATATTCTCTCTTCATTTATTTTTGGATCAAGTCAGCAAAAATTTATATTTTCTTTTCTGAGTTAATTTATTGATTAAGAAATAGATTGTTGAGTTTCATAATTGGGTAATTTATTTTTTCTGTTTCTTGATGTCAAATCTGAGAATATAAAACCATAATTTTATCCTGATTTAATCAGTTGTGGCAGGTAGAATGCTTTTGTTACTCTTATGCAGTATTTTAGATGAACTATAAATTGGATTAAAGACATGATCTCTTCCCCACATATATCGTATTACATTTCCAAAGTATTTAGCCAAACACGAATTAACTAATTAGAAGGAAAGTGGTTACATAGAGAAAAAGCAGATGCATCAAGTCCTAACCAATTTTCTTGGATGCTAGCCTTCCTAATACAGCCACATGACTACTAGTGCCACCTTTCACAAGATGATTGCTAGATCTGAGAAGCTTCACTCTTTTCAATATGTTATTATGAACATGTTCATAATACACAAAAAATACACAAAATACACAAAAAAGATTAGTAAAATGAACTATGTGTACTCATCACCTAGAGTCAAGAGTTTGGATAAAGATCTTACCAAGCTTGTTTTATTTCTTTATTTTTAATTTTCTTAATTCTTTTTTTTCATTTTATTTTTGCTGAATTTTTTAAAAGCAAATAATATATATCATTTCATTTAACTCCCACATACTTTAGGGATATCTCTAAAGATTTTTTTATACAACCACAATGACATGATCTCACTTAACAAAATCAACAATAATCTTTGGTTTTACCCAATACTTGGTACAAGTCAAATTCTTCAATTGTCTCAAGAAATTCCTTTTTATAATTAACATATTCTAATTAGGATCTCCAAGTCCACATATTGCATTGAGTTGTTTTATATTGTAAGTTTATTTACTCTAACCTAGTCCATCTTCTCCTACTCCCTGCTTTTATATGCCATTGAACTTGTTCAAGAAACTAGTTCAGCTGTTATATAAAATGTTTTATATTCTGATTTGCTTATTGCTTACACATAATGACATATAACATCTTGTATAATCTATATTTTCTATGAATTGGAAAGTTGCTCTTAAAAGCTTGATTTCATTCATGTTTAACTTTTTGGGGGCAAGAATATTTCATAGATAGATCCATGTATTTTATATTTGATAACTTCAGAAGGTATGTAACGTATGGTTGTTCTACTTCATAGAAGTTGAAATTGATTAATGGTTTCAGGTGGTAAAAGATTGATCCTTCCATTGCTAAGTTTGCCATCAAGTTTTATTTCATGTTTTATCTATTGATGACCACTACCTAAGTCAATTATTTGTTTAGGGGTTGAAATATAATAGTTTAAAAATTTTTATCTTTTCTTCCACATTTATTTGCTAGATTTCTTCTGTTGTAATAGTTATTTCCAATGATGTGCAATATTTGTATTTGTATGATTTTAACTTTCTTATTAAGTGTAATTATAAATTAGTTTTTTCTTTCAAATGCATGAGTTTTCCAGTCAATAGATTTCAGTAATTAGACTTCATCTTCTTTGGTAATATGTATCCTATCTTTCTCCATGTTGATTCTTGTGTCATTTGGACACAACTCCATTAGTGTGGGATAGTGTTCTTGCTTTCTGGAACAAGATGTCTCAGGAAAATCTAGATTTTATACTTCTGGCATGTATCCAGCTACTTCTCTAAAGAACTTTGGTATTTATGGAGCACAGTCTTCATATACGAGCTGTCATTTCTACTGAGTTACTGTTGCTTTTAAACCTCATCAGTGGACAGTACTAGAAAATGCATATGCTTAAAGAAAATAGTCACAATTTCATACTATTTTCAAGTCAAAGTTACCATTATAGTTTTTTACTATTTTCTATGAATTTATCTTTATACCTTGTTTTCACACACTAAAATTTTTAACTTAGAACATCAACATAATTGCATACTTGCTATATTCTCCTATATCAAAATGGATCACATTATTAATTATATAATTCAAGTTATTGGCATCCTTATTTGATTTCAGTTTTGGAAGAGGTGTAATAAAATATTTAACTATTATTGTAGGTGTTTCTATTACTCTTTTATGTAATTTTGTTTTTACTTGTATGTATTTCTAAGCTCTGCTGTAAGGTACATAAAGGTTTAAAACTGTTATCGCTTTATAATCAATGTACAATTTGGCGATATGAAATATTCGTCTTTATCCTGTTTGATGCTTGTCACTTGAAATTTTATCTGTCAGAAAATACTATGTTATATTTGCCTTTCTTATTTAATACATCTTTATTTTCCAATTTTTGGTGTTATGTTTTTGATGTGCCTTTTGCAAATAGCTTATAATTCAAATTTGTGTGTGTCTTTGTACGTGCATTGCATATGTGTTTGTATTTATATAGCATCATTGCATTTTCCCCTTATTCTAACATTCTCAGCCTTTTAAATAGAGACATAGCTCTGCTATAAATTCATACTTACAAATATATAATTTTGGTTATACAATATTTGGGTTGAAGGTGAGGTGAACAAGTGTTCTTAGAATTTCATCATGATCTAAAGTATTATGGATTTTTTCTTCACAAACTAAAGCTAAGGTGGTTTAAATAAGAAGATTAAACTACAAGAAAAAAATTAAAAATAACATTTACGAATTCAGCTAACCTTTACAATTGATGCTTACACCAATAATTAGATACATGGTAAGTCATATGCATATAAAAAATATGTGTGTCATAAAATGAATATATTGCTGGAAATACCACTCAGCCTACAGAAGATGGGAAGAAACAAAAGTGATACTCAATGTCTCTTCAATGAATTATCAAGTGAAAAAATTCCTTTAATTGTGCAGGGCAAAGAAAGTGGCAGAGAGAGTGGCAAAGATTTTTAGTTGCCAGAATTTTCCAAGGGCTCCTTTCCCTTTCTAGAAACCCCAGCAGTTAACCTTTTCTCTAACATCTATTGTGCTCAATTAGCTGGTGACCAAATGATGCCAGTAGCCTATAGTATTTCTTAATCAATTTTAGCAAGTAGAAATTAGCAAATGAATTGCAAAAAACATATTCTCAACATAATCCCCTGAGGCAGAGCAGGATTTCTGCTCTTTGGGAAAAACAAACTTGGAAATATATGGTGCAACGCTATAGCATGTGGAACAGCATTTACTGCTTTTGAAGTTTTAAGAGACACAAAGTTCATTCCATTGCCAAGGAATTTCCCAGTTGTGTGGTTTACCCAGATAATCAGATGCTTTCTGAGTTCAGCATTGATCATCTTGCATTTTATTGGTCTCTGTAGTGTCATTACTATGGTTCATTATACTGTTTGCAACTGTCTTGGCCAGCCTTGAAGATGGGTTCAAAAAGGCTCTCGTCCTGTGAACATTTCTCCAGCTTTGCCTATTCTGACTAAGTCAGCTAGGTTTCCTCCAGTCAGGAACTGATTAGGTGGGAAAGGCATGAAACAAAATCAAGTGTTGGGCGGGCATATAGATCAAAATCTCTTCTATGCTTGTTATCAGGGCTCATTCCTGAAGCCTCTCATGTAGGTACTTCTGTCCTATGGCCAGGGAGCCTGGCTAGGTTCTACCAGCTTTTAAGTTCTAGTGAAAAAGTTAAAATCATGCTTCTTAGATTTTTCCATCTGTGTACCATTGATAAACAGAACTCAATCTGGGAAGGGCTGGGTGTTTACGGGATGAAGTAAGTGGTCTCAGGTGGACAGCTCTGTGTGTGCATGTGTGTGCATGTATGAGCTCATGTGGGCGTGTGTGTACATGTGTGCATGTGCATGTGTAAAGCATGCCACCTGGCACTGTTCACCTTCATTCTGGAAAGTATACAATAATTTATTTGGGGGTCGAGGAATATTCTTCTACTCTCGATTTATAGACTTTTGTTGAAGTTCTACTGTGGGCATGAGGTTGGCCAATCAGAACATTATTCAGCTAGCCACAGTGACTAGTTCAGTGACACAACTGGATCCAGTGAGACTTAAAGCATTTTTTCCCCCCTGGGACTTGTAGGAAAAATGATTCTTGCTTTTTTCCCTGAATTTTGAAGCAGAGCTCTCTGACATCCATCTTTTGTTTACAATAATGAAGTCAATATGGAAGAGAGAAGATTGTAAAATGAGATGAAGAAAAACATCCAGGTAAGCTAACCCTAAAGCCGGTCCCACCCACTGGCTTTTCATTTATATAAGTAAATTTGTTCCTTTTGTGTTTAAACCACTTTGGACACACATTGCCATTTGAAATGAACATACACAAAGTCCTTACTGATTCACTAATGCAAAACCTGTGTCCTTGAAATTCTTTGAAGTTTTTGGTTTTAGCCTAACAATTCATACACATTTAGCATTCAATTCCACAATATAACTATATTTTTTAAATATAAAACATGTTTAAATTATCATTCAAATTACTTAACTGTCTGCCTCAAAATTTTCAAGTAAAATTTATTTTCCAGGAGGAGATGTCATATTTACTATATAGTTTCTCATTCCCTTGACATAATTCTGCGTGTGCCAGGTGGTACATCTACTGCAATTTTAGAAACACAGACTCGAGGAGTTGTGGGTACAAGTATAATCGGGAACTTCTGAATACAGAAAGTTTTCAGGACTCAAAGACATGGAAATGTAGTGATAGCATAATAGGCTTTGTCATAAGAAGACCCATTTGGGACTTCACAAACAGGCAGCATTCATCCCATCCACAGAGAAAGCTCCTGTGTAGAGGAATGCATAAATATAAAAATTCCATAAGGTAGTGTATGAGGTTCACAATCTGAATTTCAAGAACTTTATTGAAATATCTATGTGTAAGCAGAGATATCCCACGTTATAAATTACAACATATGACACGAAAGGAAAGAAAGAATAGAGCTAATGCCTCTGGGGAGTACGTTTCCTTTTCTTTTTTATTTCTCAGAGTTATTTCCCTACCCCACAATAACTTACAGGTTATGGACTACTGAGTTCATTTTTTTCTCACAAAGTTAGTCTAAATATCTATTGTTCAATAGGCTCAGACTTTAGATGGTGATGAAAAATGGCATAGATGCTTGACTCATGCTCTGTGAAGACCCTATTTTACTGTGCATTGCCAAATGTCCACAGGCTGGAGGAAATAGGATATGATCAAACCACTAAATCTTTTATCAAATTTCTTTTAAGTGAACTTTTAAAGCAGGTGCACACACTTATCGTTTATAGGAAAGTGGAATAAAATTTCAACATCTGAATGATTTCAGAAATCCTGATAAAATGAGAAATATTCAGCCAAGTGTCTGGATTTCTTGTTCGTCTATTAGCTACCACCTCAGTAACTGAAGGCATATGAATTTTGCCTTTACTTCTTGATCCTTTGACTCATAAACCTGTAATGAACTCTAAATATCATATAGCATCTTCTCTGCCTGCTGGTCCAAATAATCTTAGATGGGGGATTCAATGTCTCCACTTCTTACTCCATATTTGATTGTCATGAATTTTCTTTACATAGGAGGCTCTAGAATGCTACACAGCAGTCACAAAATACAGAAAATAATTTAAGATCCCACCTCAACATTCTGCAATAACAAAAGTTTAGCAAAAAAGGAGAGTATCACTTGATCTTCAGTTCTCATTCATCTGACCCAAAGGACAGTGACTCCAAAATTCATGGTTTCATTTTGAACTGCAGTATTATACTTGAACATATGATGCTTTTTTTCTTCCTTGGCTGAGCCTACTTGGGTGTCTTTATTTCTAATTTGTTTCAAGCAACTAAAGGAAATTAACACCACTTTGCACCCTAAAGATTAATGGCCAAGGAAGTTACCTCTCCGATGTTACAAAATATTTTTGGAGATCATTTCTTCCCCGGAGCTCATTTGGACTTACCTCATTCCCTGCAAAATAGAAACTGTTGTTAGCTGTAAGAGCTAGGAAAAAGCTGTCTATAGCTAGGAAAATAGAAATAATAACAATATTTTCAGAAATAGACATAATTAAAGACATTGAGCGCTGTCTGTAACGTTTTGTTAATGTGAGAATCATAAGAGGGATTTCTTTTTGTCATTGCATACAATAATAGCAACAGAGCAAAGGTATTCAAGAATTCAGAGCTCCCATACGTTGTTTTCTATAATTGTACTAATTTGAGTAATTTTGATCCTTGGTAGGTTATAACTATTTGGGTGCTCCTTAATTTGGCATCCACAAAAATGATTTAATGTGCTTTATTTTATACAATGAAATAATTCCAACATACTAGTTCATTAAGAATATATAAACAGAATGGAGTATTTATTACATATTAAGGAAAACTCTGGAATGTAAATATCAGTCATGGGCTGTAGTAATAAAAAATATGCATTTTAAGGAAATGGCAGTGCTCAATTATAGTCTACAAAATTGAATTTTATCCTATCCCCCTACTCAATTCTTCCACTGAAAAGCAGCAAGTGGGTTAGAGAGCACAACCAGACAGAGAAAAAGTTATATTTACTGGGTGTTTACCATGTTATTAAGCTATTTATAATAGCAAATGAAAGAAAAGTGTACATTTATCCAAAAAATTGGAGTGATTCAAGAAACACTAAACAAAGTGGAGAAAGGAGACAACTTATTCTGTAGCAATGCCTTGGATCACTATTTTCAAAAATGGATGAAAGATCTAAAGATATGAACCCTGACTGACATAGTGCTTGTATATGAGTTCTAGTTCCATGTTCAGGCCTGTCCCAGACAACCATGAAACAGGAAGCTTCATAATGGAGGAAGAACACAAGATCTAAACTTTCAGACACTCCTTGACTTGTTTCGCTTCTTGAAAATACGATATTCCCATTGCAATATTTATTTCTTAACCACACATTCTCTTCTTTTGTTTTTGATAAAATACACATTTTAGCATTCGGTTATAGGTCAAACAGTTCAAATGTGCTCAGGAAGTTTTCCTGCACACCAACTCTTTTCTTACTCACCGGAGGATACATTTTTGTATCTGTTGTTAGTTTTATTGGTTATACCCATAATTTTAAATAACATGGTTATTCTTCTCTCTCTTGATTTTAACGTACTACAGTGTCCAGTGATGACCGACTATGAGATAAAAATTTCACTCATATAAACTGTCTACATGGTAAATAGAGTTGGGAGTAATTTGCATTTCTCATACAGTGTACTTGATAGTTATGTTACACGAATATTATTTATGGATTGGGAAGCATTCCCCCTTTTTCTGTTTTACGATAGAACAACATAACATTATGAAAGACAGTATCTACCTTAAAATGTGGTGGTAGAATTAACTTACACAACTGTCTGTACTTTTATTGTGTGAGGATTTTAAACATCTATTTCAACCTCTTTAATAGTTACAGGATTTTTCAAGCTTTCTCATTCTTTCTAAGTCTTTTTCATATTATATATGTCTAAGTCTTTGTCTATTTCATCAAAAGTTTCAAATTGTGATATGCTGGCAAAAGCACATCACAGTTTTTTCTTACAGATGATTATATTTGCAATTCTTGTCTTATTGGCACCAATTCAGTTCTAATATAGTTTATTCTTTTTTTTTTTTTTTTTTTTTTTTTTTGAGATGGATTCTCCCTCTGTCATCCAGGCTGGAGTGCACTGGTACAATCTTGGCTCACTGAAACCTCCACTTCCCGGGCTCAAGTGATTCTTCTGCCCCAGCCTCCCGAGTAGCTGGGACTACTGACATGCACCACCACGCGTGGCTAATTTTTGTATTTTTAATAGAGACGGGGTTTCACCGTATTGACCAGGCTGGTCTTGAACTCCTGACCTCGTGATCTTGCCGCCTTGGCCTCCCAAACTGCTGGCATTACAGGCGTGAGTCACCATGCCCAGCCTAGTTTATTCATTTATAAAAATCTTTTCTCCCCTTGAACAGTCTAGCTAACATTTTTTTCTACTTTATTAGCACTTAAAAATTTTGTTTTGATTTTTTTTCTAGGATTTTAAAAATATTTATGGATTAGTAACCTTAATTTTATTTGCCCCTCTTTTTAATTTGTCTGAATTTATTTTGTTATACCTTATAACTTTTAAAATTGGATACCTATTAATTTGTAGCTTTTTCTCTTTTCCAAAGTAAGAATTTTAAAACTGTAAATTTTCCTGTAAATACTGTTTTTACTATCTTGCAAACTTTTCATATTCTTATTATTACCTTTTAGTAATAAAATTTAATTATAGTTTATTATAATTTATGTTTCCATCATTATTTCTTCTTTGACTCCTGAGTTATTTAATGAAGTGCCTGTTTGTCTTTTAATTTCCAAATATATAGTGTTTTAAAATTTACTGACTTAATAAAATTGTGGTCAGAATATATGGTTAGTCTGATGATAATTCTGTGATTTTTTTTTGTGTGTTGCTTTATAATCTTAATAATAATCAAGTACTGTAAATGCTTTAGATTTTCTTGAGAAAACATGTATGTATTCTCTATTTGTTGTATATAGTTAGATCAAACTTGTTTATTATGTTGACATCTCCCACTACTCTAGACAAACCAGAATGATTAGACATCTTAGATAAAAGGAAAAACAGCAGTTACATGAAGAAATGAGATGGCCTACAGGGAATAAGCATTCAAGTGCTATTTTAAAAAAAAACATGAAATAAAAGGGCATATAGTATTTTATTTAAAAAATAAAATAAGCTTCAGATTGAGTCCTCTGTCTTCAAATTAGAATGCAAATATTTATAATACAAATGTAAGTTATAATGTAAGACAGCCTATGACAAAATAATAATAGCTTCCTACTATTTACCATACTACACTAAACTTTTAAATTTCTAGTTTTTGAATTATTTTATTCAATTCCCTCAACAAATAACTGAGGTTAGAAAGTACTCTGTCCCTTTTACAGATGAGACTTAACAATTTATACCACATAAACTATCTGGTAAGTGATAAGTGATTAGAATAGTATCTGATCCAATCTCTGTGCTCTACTATAAATCATTACACTCTTCCGCCAAGTTCTTACTAGGGTCTCTGCATTATACAAAAGAAGTGTGATTTGTTCTTGCCCTCAATGATGCTGTACTCTTATTAGGGTGACAAGTCTCATGCATTAAAAATAACTAGAAGATGGTACTAGTTAGTGAAACAATAAAATTCTAACATCAAATTAGTACGTCAAGTATATGCTACAATGTATATGGTATTATGAGACTGTCAGGGAGGAGAGGTCATTATCACTTGAGTTTTTAGAAAAACTTTCAAGAAAGAGGTGGGATTTTAGATGGAAATAAAAATACTGATAGGATTCAGATAGAGGAAATATGTTCAACTGCACTGTCTAACTGGAGGAAGAAGCATTGGTTTATATGATATATTCTATATAATGTTAGTATGTAGACTTGCTAAAATATGATGAGAATTGCATAATTAGAGAAAAGAAGAAAGGGCCATCTAAGCTAAAGCTGCAGTGGATAGGAATAGATGCAGTGTCTATGTCAGAGAAAGAGTAGAGGGGGAATAGGAAGGGACGTTCGAATGGGTTAGGTGGCATCAATGCTATAGGACTGGACTTGTTTCAGAGGAAAAATAGAGAACCATTGCGATGTTTCTTTTTTCTTAGGGGAATGATACAAAAACTAATCCCCCTCGTTTCTAAATTCTGATGGAAAGGAAATAATATCAGAAGAAAAAAAATATTTTCTACTATCTCACTCTATCTAATGCATTTCATTATTTCCTAACTCTCCAGGATTGGAAGATTTGGTTTTGATGTGATTTAAATTTATTTTATTAGAATGTAAGTCTATTTCTTCTCTTGTCTTTTCTCCATGAAAATAGGCAAAAAATTGTGATATTTTTCAATGTAGTCATAGTTTGACTTTTAATCTGTTCTTAATTTCTGAATGGTCTTATTGGAAACTAGTTTTATTTATCACTTGAACAGAAATTTTAGCTCCCTTGTCACCTGAACTCATCTTTCCTTTTGGGACGAGGAGTGACACACATACTACATGTCAATTTAATTAAGAAATCAGTCCAATTGATTTGACTTCTGGTAAATTTATTCATTGTACTGAATTGTATACATTTTTAAAAACCAGTTACACTGGCGGCATGCAAAATCAGTCCAAATTTTGGTCTCAGAACCGTTGAGTTCAGCAACGTCTTCTGAAAGCTGAGAGGCCTAATCATGAATTTGCTTTCAACTGTTGAACCGGTGAAGATTCATTCCGAATAAAAGTATGTGACATTGTGCTGAGAGTTACATGACAATTAAAATGAAAAAATGATATTGATCTTAAAATTCCTAGCATTGTCCAGAGTTAATTATAGGCTTCTGATTGGTCAGCATTAAACTACTCCAAAATTAAAAAAGAAACAGTGCATTTCTCCACCTCCTCACTTCTTAACACCAAGCTGCACCTCAAGAACACAGAGTTTATGTATAGTTGGGTTTACATTCAGCAAAAATGTTTGCATGTCAGGAGTTGATAAGTACATGAAGTGTTTGTTATTTCTCAACTGACAAAGATACTGAAGGATTTTTGTCTTCCTAAATTTTGTTGGATTTTGAAGAAAATTAAATCAATGTACACTTATCATATAGCACTTTTATATATGCTGCTTTCGAATTTGAGAAATTTTCTAAACTTTTTTATTGTTTTCTTCAAACTGACAATGAGACAAACTGTCCAGGTTTTGCACCTGATGTCATCTGCAGGGGCTAGGCTGAAATAAACTTGGAAAGCTTTCCCATAGTGCTTCAATCGCAAGGCTTGGTCACTAATATATTTTTTTCTTCAAATGTCAATATTGAACTTTACCTGACATCAAAACTCATACGGCTGGGTATTTTAGGTTGTTTATCCAGAATCTGACATACTTTAACCTACATGGTTCTGGTGATAATTGCTGAATTTCCAAATTAATAGGAAAACTGGCACAATACTAGATAATATCAGAGTTTGTTATTTGTGAAGTGCCAATTTTCTGTAATTAGGGAAAATTGCTAATTATCACTGGAACTATTCATTAATATTTGGAGGAAGATAAAAATTAATAGAAATGCATTTTTAGTGGTTAAAATTTTGAAAGACCACCTGCTATCATCACTTTGATGAATCCAGCTTTTTGTGTCTTATCAAACAGTTGAGCAGTTGTGAGTGAAGTGCAAGTACGATCATTTTCCCAAATGTTATGATGGAATGTTTAAAGTGAAAGAGTTACACGTCACCTTACTAGTACTTCCAGTCTTCAAATGAAGTTGGGAAAGCCCCATATTTAATCATTTAATATCAATATCTTTTTAAAAGGTCAAAGTGGCCTTGGTTTGATTAAATGAAGGGGGCAGAGCTCTACATTTATTTTATATTATAAAAAGAAGCTTTGTCTACAGCAGTGCTAATTATCACCATTATATCACATAATTTTAGGAATATGATAAATTTATAGACAATGGCATTGAGAAATGAGCTATCATTTTGAAAGTTTATAGAATGTTTACCCTAGACAGCATTTTAAGCCGGACTTCTAAGCATGTTCTTTGACTCAGAATTAAACAGTACAAATGTAATGTTTGAAAGCTCTAAAACTAATACATTTTGCCTTATCAATAAGAGTTTAAAATTACATTCATTAAAATATAGAAAATATCCAAAAGATGATAATTGTTTTAAGCTAATGGATGCTAAAATCTTTATAAGATAGTAAATTATTAATTTATTCAACAAATAGCCCCTGAGCCTTTACCCTAAGAAAGGTACTTGGGCAGCCGTAGGAGACTCCTGGGTCACTGTACTAGATGAACTGAAAGGGAAGAAAACAAAGTTGGCAAAGAAAGCTGGTGATCCAGGGTCAGGAGGAAGCTGAAACGAGCTTGTCTGCAGGGGATAGACTAAGAAGACTGAGTGATTAAAGCGGTGCCAGTGAACTTAGGGTCAGGAAGAGAGTGAACACAGAGTCAGGGAACCAGTGAGGGTGATAAACTGAGAAATTGGAAAAGATGGCCTTGCCTGAATGGAGCTGTGGACATGATTCAGTTCAATTCAGTGCAGTATTGATTGAGTTCCTACTGGATGTTCAATGTATTATAGTCCACTCATAACTTTGAAAAATTAAAAAATAAAAACTGGTGAATAGACATGAAAATTCACCTGTATTGTCAAATATTCTTCCTCCTTTATAGCAGATAGTAATACTGATGATTAAATGTAATTTCTACTGGGCAGTAGATAGTGTTTTGCAACTTAGGTCTTCCAAAGCACACATAGCCTTTCAGAATGAGAAGGGATCTCAGATGTAACCTAACTTAACTTGCTACTCCACGCTGAAATCTCTGAGGACATTTGCTCTAGGGAGATGATCTTTTGAAGATTATGTTGTATGATCAAAGAAGGGAGATTTGCAGTTACTCTTTTATTTCAGCCTGGAAACACTGCTCTAGAGAAATATCCTCAGTAGCTTCCTTATCGGTACTGTTTCCAGTACTGTTATTTTAGCTTTGCCCCATTGGTATCAAGTTCTAGCATGATGATATTTTGTGCAAAACCTGACACTCAGGATTAATGCAATTTCCAGATGTGCCCTGATCAGGAAGGGACCAGGGAATGTTGCCGAGGCTTTATGAATGAATGTGTCTGGCTTGAAATAGATCCCATTTGGCCACGGTATCAATCAGAGTCCTTAGCCATAAGTAGCAGAAACTCATTGCGACTGATACATGGAGAAAAAAAAAAAGTTGTTCAAAAGATACTGGGTAGGTTACAAGGGCCAGAGAACTAGGCTCAGAGTTTACATGACCAAGAATGGAGCCCCAGATTGCGTTTCAAGAGGAATTCTGGTGGAGCGACCACTGCCACTGGGCATTGGGTTCCATAGCTTTACTTCCTACACCACAGAACTTGGAACTTGGAGCTTTGCCTGGAGTCATAGCTGCTGCTGTCTGGATGCTGCAGAGCAGCTATCCAATTTTTCCCATTCACGATCTGGGTATGGCTAGGACTCATGCCTATGCTGTGACTGCGAGAATGGCACACTGTGCCAAATAAGGGGAGGATTCTCTAAACACAGGCAGGGATTTCAGAACCTGGAAAGCTGACAAGATTAGCAAAATGACCCACAGCACATCTTGACCACCTTAATTCATACTTTCTTACTCTTAGACTCATGCAAAGACCAAAAACTCAATAAATGTGTTGCTTTTCTAAGATGTCCTGGGATAGGTAGGAAATTAAGTGTTTTAGTTTCTTAGTAATGCTTTTTATTGCAAGTTTATAGAAAGACTGCATGTAGGAGCAAGACTATCAAGGATGTTATTTTTTAAAGTTATTCACGATGAATAAGTCCTGGAGATCTACAGCATAGTGCCTGTACTTAACAATACTGGATAGTATACTAAAAAATTTGCTAAGAGGGTAGATCTTATATTAAGTACTGTTTTCATAAAAATAATTATAATAAAGGAAGTTTTGGAGGTGATAGGTTTGTGGCATAGATAGTAGTGATAGTTTCACGGGTATATATTCATCTCCAAAGTCCCTGAGTTGTATAGGTTAAATATGAACAGCTTTTTGTATGTCAATCATACCTCAATAAAATGGTTTTCAAGAAGTACATAAGTGATAATACAATACAATGTGAAAGATTTACTACCTTTAGCCTATGTGGATAACCAATGATCCTCTTTTGTTCAAGTGCTTGTAAATCACTGGCATTAATAGAAGAGTACGTGGAATTGTCATGGTTTGTACTGTGTTTCATGACAGAACTTCATTTATTTGGGAGTTGAGAGTTCAGAACCTCTTCCTCTCCACCCCCAACTGTGCATTATTAGATTGGATTATGATATGAGGTATGGAATGTGCTTAATCATACAGTTTCTTTACACCCCATCACAGTGTCTAATGATGGACCTGGGTAATAATCATAGCACAAAATTCATCGAGTGCTCTCTGTGCTGCTAGACAGCATTCTGAATGCGTTATGTTAGTTATTCATGCAGTCTTTACCACAGTCCTAGGAGGAAGGCACTGTTATTATCCCATTTTGCAGATGAGGACATGAAAGCGGAGAGATTCAGTTTATCTGCCCAGGATTCTGCTTATTCTTCGTGGCCAGAGGCAGGGTTGGAACCCAGACAGTCTGATCCCAAATCCTACAGTCAGACCCAGTTAGTCCGGCTGCTAGCTGGAAAATTAGAGACAGTGATTATATCGTGTTTTTCCATGGTGGGTCAGAAGTAGAATTCCTGCTGTAAAGGTGCTTTTGCTCTGGTAGATGGTACTTCTCAGTTGAAATGAGAAGCCATTTTGCTGCCACCAGTACAGAAAAATATGTCGACCTTTTTTTCTTTCAGTTCAATCTCAACTGCAGGGAGTGATGGGACTACCCAGTGTGAAAAATATTCCAAGCATCTCAGCTGATAAATTCTAATGGAGCTCTGATGCCTTTTGTGACTTTGTTCAGATTCGTTTAGTGCACCAAGCATAAACTGCTGAAATCTTTTACATACAACCATTGTATTGCCTATTAATTAGAACCGTCTTTTAATTGCGCTGGTGCTCCAGAATTAAGTTAATATAGTTACAGGGATAGAATCCCCTTGGGGGAAAAATTCTTTATATGAAGCTAGTGATGTTAAAAACAACAGAAGTAGCAAACAATAAAACTCCCAATAACATGTACAAAACACCCCCACAAAAATCTTCATAAATCATTTATGGGTAAAACTCCCTTTTCCTGGCTGCAGAGTATGATACACTTGGTGCTTAGCTCCTTCCACAGCCCCACTGTGAGTCGTGATGCTACTGAAACTTTCATTCTGTGTCTTTGTGTCCCTCTTTTTAAAACCTTATTCCTTCTTCTCCCCTAGATGAGGTAGCTGGTATCCTTCTGTTTCCAGATTCTCTCCTTTAGTCAAAACAGGAAATGATCACACCTCAGTCTTTTCCCTTTGATGGATTTGTTCTATTTTTTATTTCCACTAAGGGACCATTGTCTTTTCCAAGCCTTTGCATTTTAGGCCATTTTAATTCTCAGTATCTAAAGGAATGTCAGCTATTGATAAATGTTGGGGAAATTTGGGGTAAGGGAGGAAGAACTAAAATCATTCAAATGCAGGATCTGAAGGGAAACTTAACATTTTTGGGTGACATCGAAGTTGAGCTGGGGCAGAAGAAAGGTTCATGGTCCTTCTCCCAGACCCTCCAGTCCTCCTCGCAACTCAGACCTGGGCTGTTGGCAGATCCTGGCCTCAGCTCCCCTCCCTCACTGGCCTCCAGAAGTCCTTGCCCTCCACAGCACCCAGCCTTCTTTCTTTGAGTCCCTCTCCCTTCCCACACCTCCAACCTCAGCCGTACCTCTACTTCCCTCTCTCTCACCAAAAATGCCCGGAAGTACGTTTGCTAATTGTTATCCAAAGCTATTTTGGTTAATGTCATGGCACATATTCATTAATGGATGTATGACTACGTCGAATGCTGCTTTGAATAATGCTGCCTTGAGAAATAAGTCTACAAACGTCGTTATATCACAGTCTATGGCCTATATTTCAAATAGTATTAGCTCCTTACTCTCTAGAGTTCTGAGTCAGACTTTTTATAGTTCACATAACCTAGATTTGTGAGTCACTATGTACAATAAGTAGCATTCCCACGGCAACCACGTGTCTTGGAATCAGTTCCAGGTGTCGTCATGGACATTGACACCACTGCCTTCTGACAGGAAATGTATTGTAGAATTCATGTTGTTCTCAGGCCTCAGTTTCCTCATCTCTAAAATGAGAGTGTTGGATAAGTTAGTAGTTCTAATGCTTACTTTTAATCCGTGGCATCTCCCATTTATTTTTCATTTGAAATAAAACTTTTGAATTTTATCTTCTACCTAAATAACATATTTTGCTTTGTGTTTCAAGATGAAGCTCATACTGAGTAGGAAAAAAGGAAAAAGCAAAGGATCAAAGCTGGGGAAAATACTGGACCATGTGCTTCATCTCATGGTGCCAAATAAAGAGAAAATAGGGAGAAGATAGGGACAGATAAATATCTATTTGCTTACATTGTGCTCTCATCCTTGGCAGCATGTTGACAATGCCCTGGAAATAACTTATTTTTCTTGCAACCTTTCTCCAGCCTGATTGGTCAGCCTCCAGAAGATGTGGCATTTTGTAACTACTAGTGTTCTCGTGTGGATTTAGAAGAAATTAAAAATGAAGCCAGTACCCAAGGAACAAATGAAAGCTGGCCATTGGCAGCAGATCTTTCCAGCAGAGTGAGGGCAGCCACTGGGATAACGCATGGTCTAGGATTACACAGGCTGACCTTGCCAGGCCCTTGTTTCTCTGACTCGATGATAGTCAGCAAGACACAATCCATATTCATTGGCTGCATTTTCTTGGTTCTGTTTTGTTTAGTCTGGTCTCCTGACCTCTTCTTTCCCCATGTTGTAGCTCCAAGGTTTTGAGGATTACTCTGCTGTGCATGCCTTCTTTCCTATCACCTCTGCTCCCATTCAGTCTCATTTGTTTACCTGTTTCTTTCTTTCTTCTTCTAGCTTTTAAGAAGCCTGTCAAATGTCAATCCCTGGAGTCCCAAGTGGCAGCTTCCTCAATTCATTGACTGACTAATTTTGCTCATTACTTTGGAGATGGGGCTAAGGTTTCTTTTAAAAAGAAACATCAAACTGCCTGTTTATGTCCCTAAGCCTCAAATAATTAAAAAGCATATTGTTTGAGAAAAGATCACTTCTATCGAGCAATCCACAAGCAAGAAAATCCAATTTTCCCAAGTGAAATTTCTGACAAACCACAGATTCTTTCTAAAGAAGCAGAACACCCCTCTCTGGTGACCAGGCTACCATGTTCCTACATTGACATCAAAGAAGAGTCTTTCTGAATAAATAGACTGTGTGTTAATAAAATAATATTTATGATTCAGGTTTTTTTTTTTTTCTTTCCAATATCAAGCTGTATCCTGCAGGAACAAAAATAAAAGAAGTTGATGTCTACAATATAACTATTAAGGGGAAATTTGCTCCACTGTTATTTGGACGTAATTGGTACTGAGCACCACAATGCACTTGTAATTGGGTCTGTACTTGTTCACTTCAAGGGTTCCATGCTATTTCTACTTGAACCCATTTTTTTGACACCGTTCAGCTCAGCAGTGCCAGCTAACTCTTGTTATGCAGTTGAAAAACTGTGGCCATTAAAAATAGGATACGGTGTGATTTTGTTTTGCAGCACTGCATGGAAAATCAGTTGCTGTTCATAACAGCTCTGTGGTTGGTTGATTTAAAGCAGGGGGGTGACTTGGAATTGACAAGCAGACAGTTTGTGAAAAGGGATATTGTATCTTTAAGGCTTTCTGACTGATTGTGTTTAACTGCGCCACACAGCAGGCAGTAATTAGGCTGTAGCTTCACCAAGAGACTTAAAGCACTGGCTCTGGTTCTCAGTTCTCCAGACTTTTTTTTTTTAAGCACAAACATTTTTTTTTTATTTGGATTTGAATACATGATAATTTTTTAAAATTGTGAGTGAGTGTGTGAGTGAGCACATTAAAACCCAACCCAGCGGCTTCCTGTGCAGGCCGCCTCAGGGACCACCCTGTGCTGATGGCTCTTGGGCTCTAGGGAGACCAGGCAGCCGCACTGGGAAGTAGTAAGAACTCTGATAGGACAACATGATGCCACTGCTGGAGAAGGTCAAGGTGCTCTTGAAATGAAAGGATGTCAGCTCTTATAACGCAACACAGTATCTTCTGGCCCAGTTCACAATGTTAATGAGACTCTAGTTGAAGTATGCTACTAAGATTAATAGACAAAATGCCCAATAATTTTTATTTAGGGGAAAGAGGAACTTTCTTTACCTAAAGCTGTTAAGTAGAAAAAGGTGTATTTTAGAAGTAAATTGAGCAAACCATTAGCTTAAGGAGTATTTTCTATCTACCACCCTGCCTTCCTTGCTCCATATCCCCTCCCATTAAAATACCTCATTGCTGTTTTGGAAATCAGTGAACATCATCAATTTGTTATTATTTGTTAAAGATGGAGTTTTAAGCTTTTTATGCATTTGTTATCACAAAGGTGCAGTAGACATATTTTACATTGACTTTATGAAAAATAAACGTTCAATTACAGTGGGGTTGACCACGGTGACTGTCTTCATTATCAATCAGGCAACAGAGGCTGAGTCCCAACTCTGTGCATGACACTAAGTTGGACACTGTGGGAGAGAAACATTGTTCTTAGAACATAGTTGTGATATTTTCCAGAGCTATGTATGAAGTTTTCTTCCTCTTGTTTTTTATATAGGTGAGTTATTCCAATTAGATTTGACTACCACTTAATTCTTAAATTTCTATGTTGTTATTTTTTCTTATTACATGATTATTTACCTTTCTTACTTTATTATTTATGTACATAAATATCTTTGCTTATTCATTCTTATACTTCTGTCCATTAAAGATATGTATGGACTACAGATGATGGTGGTTTTAAATTATAATTCCCCATATTTGGGGACGACGTCAGAGTTTTTGACGTTTTACCTCCCAGTATGTCATCTATGTCTTCCTACAACATCCTGAGGGTGACTGGGGAGGTGATATCATTATCTTTTTAAAGGCTCGAGGGCTGGACAGTGAAAGGGACTTGGCTTAGGAATCAGGTTCGCTGACTGTCTGTTCTTGTCATAGTAATAGGATCGTATATTCAGCCCCCAAATGAACCATTTTCTAATTTAAGAGTAATGAAAACATTTTAGTATAGCTTTACCATTTTAAAACATAGTTTAAAAATCAAACATAGGCTATCATAAGGAGATTCTGATTTTTAAAAGTTGCTTCTACTAATTTTGAGTTGATGTTTGTCCTTTCTCTGTAGAGTTAAAAACTTTTGGAAGCTCTCTATTCTCTTGGTTTTGATATTTTGGGGCTGCCTTGAAGATAAATTACTTTAATCTGTGGGCTAAGTTGCACTGATGTATTTATCTTTCTCAACATGCTTTGTCCTAAGGTCAGTACTTTGAAAGATTTGATCTAAATAAATTATAAATGTGTATCAAAATCTATTTGCTATTAGAGCAAATTAGAAATATGTCCCACTATTGCTTTGAATGTAACAAAGATGAATTCCATTCTATAGTTCAAATTTCAAATGTAAGTGTGTACTTATATATATGCCTACATCTAAATGTCGAGGTCAATAATGCTATAAATTTCTAAGGTTGGTTTATTCCATAGTGCTGATAAATGTACCTTGGAATTAGGATGTACAGAAGATCAAAGATTAAATTGCAATTTTTTTCCAAAGTGACAATGAGCCTAATTCACTGTCAGTTAAAGCCAGGTGTTTCTCCCCCTAGTATTAAGTTCTTCAAAACAGTGGCTGCATAGGACACCATTCGCAGAGGCTTAGCGCTGGGGAGAAAATGATTACATTAAATCGAATGATATGAATAATTCATGACATCACATTTTGTAATCCTGGTGCTAAGCATAAAACCAGTGGTTTATTTTTTAGCAAAATGTTTTTGTATCATTTTAGATAGTGCATAATGCAAAACAATAACTGCATACATAATGCAAGAAGGATGGTGGTGAATAGGGTATTTAATAGTGCTTGCAGCATCATCTGGGGTGTGACCACAATAAACATGTTTGGATCCAATGCCCATGGGTGCCCAACGTTTGCTGGAATCTTCTGAGTCCAATAGAATGGCTGCCTTTTAATTTGTTTTTGAATATTCCACCTGACCTTTACCATGGATCTGAAAGTCAGTCCTTGTATATTGCTAACACTACAAATCCTTTCGTCCCCTCTCCTTTCAGTTTACTTGGTGGGCAATCCTATTGGGGGTAAACTGCTGATTTTTTAAATGGCATTTTATTTTCCAGTATAGAGTTGGAAATACCAGAAAAATCCTTAGAATTTGAACTTTTATTTTTCTATAAAGAACTTAAATGTTCTGGGGTAAAATGTCAGTTACTTAACAATTCATCCAAGTACTTATTAGAAATGTCATTTATATCTCTAAGACTAAATAAATGATGCCTTGTATTTGAATCTTCTCCTTATTTTCTAGAGAAAGCATCTTTTCTTTATAATTATCAAAGGAAATCTAGGATGTCTCTGCAACCTTCATAAAACAGTTTCCAGGTCATGCACACTGTAGCAATACTTTAACACTAGTCTGATTATTCTGCTGCATTTCAGGCTGAAATAATTGTGTACCTGGACCATCTGCGGCTGCCTCTTCCAGCACCTTCCCGTGGACTGCTTCAGGGCACTCTCTGGAAGCCAGAATGGACTCCTGCTGATTCTCCCACATATTTGTCTTGAATGAAGGAATGGCGTATGCCAGTGGATTTCAAAGCTTCTCACAAAACATCTCCACATCTGAAGTCTCAAGAGTTTATGTCAAGCATTTGTATTACTTACAACTAATTAAATATACCATTCCTGTTTTACAACATGAACACATCTGCTGATAATGTTGTAACTTGTATTATTATTATTTATTTGAAACAATACATTAATAATTAATGACTAGGTCAGTAATATAAAACTAATATCTTGACCTATTTAGAATAGACATTAATTATCACATGTATAGAAAATAGTGTGATTTTAAATATTTTTTCACAAAAAATAATTTGGAAGCATGTTAAAATACCTCATTTCCATATTATTTATTTACTGTGATTTGGAGACTATTGTTTAAAGTTTTATTTTACAAGACTAAGCAGACTGTCAAAAAAGAATAGGTTATGAATATTAAAGAAAAGGCAAGAGAGTTGGCATTTGGAAGTTAATTGTAGTGATTTGTTGAGGTTATCTAAGGGAAAATACCAGATGACCCCATTATTGGATTTGAATGTAAAAATGCTGGATGAATGATACATGGTAGCCTGAGATCTATTGTTCTTATCAGAGAGATATAAAATTACCTAGATTTAACTGAAGGCAGATATCAAACTTGCAAAAGAACTGATATTCTTCAGAAGAGTGCAAATTCTATGTTAAAGACACAAAACAGATTCTTATTGCTTAATACTCTGCCACAGTTCGATAGTGACAGAAATTGGTTTCCTTTTTCCTCCCTACCCCTACTGTCTTATTTCTACAATTCTCTGTAAAGTTACCAGTTTTTGGATGACTGATTCTGGTTTTTACTATATGATCACTTGATCAATGGAGACCTGCCCATCCTGCTTCTGACTATTGTGATGTCATAGTAGAGCTGCTTTAGACAAATCCAAAGTACTCACTTCTTCCTCCAATTTATTCTTACCTGGTTTAAGAAAACAGTAACTTATTTTTGGCAGAGTCGATCAAAAATGAGAGGAACTGTCCATAGTAGTATAATTTTAGTTTGAGTACAGAGAATGATAAAAGATATTGCTAAAATAAAATCCTACGTAACTAAGTAGCAACTCTTTTTACCTTTTTCTTTAATAACATAGCTATTTTATGCTGCATAAAACAGAATACAGGTTTCAGTGCCTGTTTGGCCACTTAGAACCTCCTCTTCTTTATTTATAAAATGGAAGTACAGAAACTGTGCTGGGTTTAATAGCGAAAATAAAATAATGTACAGGAGAATATCTTGTAATAATGTTTTATAGAAAAAATTATTTTATCTGTTAGAAGATTATTTTTTTCTTGTCAGTTAATGCATTACTAATGATTTACTTTTAAAAAATTAAATGTGCTAAAAAAGCAAATAAGTCAAAGCCATTGGGAGGTGCACCTATATTTTGAAACACTCTTTTAAGCATGCCAAATTAGTGACATGGGCTTTCATGTGTATCTTGCCTTCACACACTTAAATGCATAACCTTGAAAGTAATAAAATTTGCTGAGTTGGCTATTTCCCTGCCTCCTCAGAGCATATGTCAACTGAGCAACAGAGAATTTGCTGTAGCAAAAAGAAAGATAGTTCAGTGAAAGCTTGTTTAATAATTAATCCGCTGAGTAAGTGTCTGAATATTTGATAAATATTTAGTCACCATGTGTATCACGCAGCACTGGTTGCATACCAAAGAATTTGCAAAGGTAAAAACTGCCAGTCATAGGCATCAAAGATTAGGAGATTTCATGATCACAAGCCAGAGATGTGCAAATTATTCCACATAACATAAATCCAGAACTATAAATCCATGACTAGCCACCCAGTGTTATTCTAGGAGAGTAACAATAGGCCACTGCCTTGTCCCCAAAGTTCTTCTATAGTGTATTTGGTATCACATTTTAATTAATAGCTGCTTGTCTGCCCATGTGTATAAAGTAAATATTCTGGTGCATACATGAAATAGAATGCTCAAATATACACCCCATGTCCTCTTGAAATTCATACTATTGTACTAGGAAAGGAATGGGGAGTGGGGGCAGTGATCCACTGATGTACCCTGAATGGAAACAGACCTTGCTTCAGCATCTAGAAACAAGGCATTGAAACTCATCTTGATAAACATTTATTACCTCCCTAGGATGTTCAATGCACCATGCAGCAGGAGGGGAGAAGCTAATGTGTGGATCTTTTTAGTTCAGAAAATGTAAAAATTAATTATTGTATAGTGAAAATAAGAAGTTTTTCTATCTACAAGGTAATCACTTATAAATCATGTTCTGACATGAATTCCTAGCAAAATCCTCACAAATTCATGCAAACCTCTCCAGAGAACTCATGGTCTCCTTCTTGCAACAGCACACAGGCCACCTCTCAGTCAGTTTCAGGTCCTGAGCTTTCACCTGGGAATGGGGGGTGTGGGTGTGTGTGTGGGGTGAATAGTCTCAAATAGAAGATGGGAGTGACTGCCCTTCTTGGCACCCCCTGCTGGCCAGAGTACCACTAATGATGGCTCCAGAGAGGACTCATCTCTCTTCCAGCCCATGTGAACTGTTGCCATGGCAGCCACAGTAGTAAAAAGGAAGGGAGTCCAGGGGCTGCAGCATGTGGAAAAAAGAGATGACCCCAAATGAGGCACTGGAATGGGGCCTTGAGGATTTCCCCCAAAACAACAAACAAAGATTGATCTTACAGGGAACTGTTCTACTTGAATTTACTCACAGGCACCACGTTCTGTTTTTTAAACTAGGGTTCTGTTCTCCACACCACTATACTTAAATTCTCTATTTCCCTATTATACTCCTCTTTCACACATGACTGATAAAGTGAAAATGGGTTAAATAAAGCAAAGAGACAGTAAAAATGTATTTTGCAATATTAAAAGCAGTTTATGGATCAGAAGACTTAATATTTTTAGGATAGCAATGCTCTCCAAATTGACCTACAGATACAAGGCAATGTTTATCAGAATCCCAGCTGTCTTCCTTATAGAAATTGGCAGACCAATTCTAAAACTCATATGTAATTGCAAGGAACTCAAAATCGTGACACAATCTTGAAAAAGATTGTCTGAAAAAGTTGGAGAACTCATACTTTCTGATTTCAAGACTTAACTACAAAGCAATAGTAATCAAGACAGTGTGGAAGCGGCACAATGACAGACATAAAGAATGATGAAATAGAATTGTGAGTTTAGAAATAAACTGACATATTTATACTCAACTGATTTTCAAGAAGGGTAGCAAGGCCATTCACTGGGCAAAAAGTAGTGTTTTCAACAAATGGATAGGCACACGAAAATAAAAGACTCTTACCTCACACCACATACAAAAGTTAATTCAAAATAAATAAAAAACCTAAATGTAAGAGCTAAAATCATAAAACTCTCACAGAACAAAAGATAGTGGTTTATTTGTGGTGGTTTATTTAGATTTGGCAATGCTTTTTTTAGATACGACACCAAAAGTGTGAACAACAAAATAAAAACAATAGACAAAATGAACATCAATAAAATTGAAAAATGTTTGTACTTCAAAGGAAGCTAG
The DNA here is from genome assembly GCF_007565055.1 of Rhinopithecus roxellana. Classification (NCBI taxonomy): domain Eukaryota; kingdom Metazoa; phylum Chordata; class Mammalia; order Primates; family Cercopithecidae; genus Rhinopithecus; species Rhinopithecus roxellana. Next base: position 36,184,919 of record NC_044557.1, read on the forward strand.
AAATAAAGTGAAAAGACAATCCAAAGAATTGGTAAAAATATTTTAAAATCATATATCTAATAAGAGACTTGTAATTATAATATGCAAAGAACACTTACAACTTACTAATAAAAAGACAACCCAAATAATAACGGACAAAGGATCTGAATAGACATTTATTCAAAGAATATGTAAAAATGACCAACAAACACATGAAAAGATACTTAACAGCATTAGTAAACAGAAAAATGCAAATGAAAGCCACAGTGAGATATCATTTTACACCCAGTAGGTTGGGTAGAATAAAAAAGTCAGATAACAAGTGTTGGCGAGAATGCAGAGAAATCAGAACTCTTATACATGGCTATGAAAATGTAAAATGGTACAGCCACTGTAGAAAGCACTCTGACAATTTTTGGAATGGTTAACATAAGATTACCATATGACCTATAAATTCCATTCCTAGATATATTCTCAAGAGAAATAAAAACATATGTCCACACAAAAACTTGTATGCAAATGTTTATGGCAGCATTATTCACAATAGCCAAAAGGCAGAAACAACCCAAATGTCCATCAACTAATGGACAGATAAACAAAGCATAGGATATTCATATAATGGAATATTATTCAAACATACAAAGAAATGAAGTAATAATGTGTATTATCACGTGGATGAACCTTGAAAACGTTGTACCAAATGAAAGAAGTTAGACCCCAAAGGCCACATATTGTATGACTTCATTTATATGAAATGTCCAGATTAAGCAAATTTATAGAGACAGAAAGTAGATTGGTGGGTGCTTAGGACTTTATATCCCCCCCACCTTAAGAGAGGTTGGGGGGGATATAAAGGCGATAGCTCAAGGGTACAATGTTTCTTTTTGAGATGATGACAATGTTCCAAAATTGGCTGTGGAAATGTTTGCACATGTCCATGAATATGCTAAAAAATCATTGAAATGCACACTTTAAATATGCGAATTGTATGGTATTTAAATTATCTCAATAAAATCATTACAAGATAAAGTGATTTTTGCCATATTAGAAGTGGTTTTTCATGGAAAGAGGGAAAGCTTCCATCCAAATTGTGTCCTCATGTTTCCACCATCTAGTGGCAGCCCTTTTCTTTGGAGCTCTTTATTTTTGAGCATCTGCCTCCCTTGCTCCCCATGATAAGAACTGAAATCCTCAAACTTTTTTGGTGCTTCCAGTACATAGAGCTACCATTGACCTTTGACATTTTGCCTAAAAACTCCTGGTTTCCTTCATTGGGAAGCTCTGTGCTTTCCAAAAAAACATTCAGCTTGTTTAATAAACTAATCCAAACAGACAAGGTAAGGCTATAAACCCTTAGGGTTCACCTCCCCTCACAAGTACAGTACATTTTGAACATGGGTTCTAAAGACTGTGTGACTTAGAGCCTATAAGTTGTCTAACCAAATAACCATTATGAACTTATTCTCTTATGCTTAATTCTAAAGATGCAACAAAAGCTAAAAACACCATTTCTAAGTCTCTCTTGTAGCTAGGGATGACCATGTAGCACAGTTTACATTTGATACAAGCCGAAGTAAACTGGAGTTTCAGGGTAAATTTTTCTTTCTTAACACAGCTGGACACTTGTTTTTCTTTTGTCTTGCCTTGGATGCAGATGTAAGTGATGATGCTGCAGCAGCCATTTTATCACTGCTCATGAGAATTACAGAGATACTGGCTCTGATATCTGTGAGCCACTGAACCAATGTCAATGGCCACCTGTCTTTAGACTTCCTGGTACGAAAAAGCTGATTTACTTAAGCTCCTCTTAATAAGCATTCTGTAACTGGTGATAGTAATTCCTGCCAAAGCATCATCATTTTATGTTTGATGTCTATTTTAAAACAGTAGTGGGAATTTCAGGCTTTATATTGGAAGAAAATTAGAATAGATAGATAAGTAGGAAAATGTTTTGAATTAAATGGTGTCATATTGTGCCCTTGAAATCACAAAATACTTACTGTATGTACTTCATGTTTGCCTAGGCAACCTCAGGATTATAGAAACCTTCCTGTAGTAATTTTAGGTTCATAAATATACTTTGTATCTGTGTAAGGGAGCAGAAAGAGGACTGAATCTAGGCTTAAAAGGGTGAATTGAAACCCTGACTTTTTTTTTTTTTTTACATTTTTTAAAATTATTATTATACTTTAAGTTCTAGGGTACATGTACACAACGTGCAGGTTTGTTACATATGTATACTTGTGCCATGTTGGTGTGCTGCACCCATCAACTCGTCAGCACCCATCAACTCACCATTCATATCATGTATAACTCCCAATGCAATCCCTCCCCCCTCCCCCCTCCCCATAATAGGCCCTGGTGTGTGATGTTCCCCTTCCCAAGTCCAAGTGATCTCATTGTTCAGTCCCCACCTATGAGTGAGAACATGCGGTGTTTGGTTTTCTGTTCTTGTGATAGTTTGCTGAGAATGATGGTTTCCAGCTGCATCCATGTCCCCACAAAGGACACAGACTCATCCTTTTTTATGGCTGTGCAGTATTCCATGGTGTATATGTGCCACATTTTCTTAATCCAGTCTGTCACAGATGGACATTGGGTTGATTCCAAGTCTTTGCTATTGTGAATAGTGCCGCAATGAACATACGTGTGCATGTGTCTTTATAGCAGCATGAATTATAATCATTTGGGTATATACCCAGTAATGGGATGGCTGGGTCATATGGTACTTCTAGTTCTAGATCCTTGAGGAATTGCCATACTGTTTTCCATAATGGTTGAACTAGTTTACAATCCCACCAACAGTGTAAAAGTGTTCCTATTTCTCCACATCCTCTCCAGCACCTGTTGTTTCCTGACTTTTTAATGATTGCCATTCTAACTGGTGTGAGATGGTATTTTATTGTGCTTTTGATTTGCATTTCTCTGATGGCCGGTGATGAGGAGCATTCAGGGGTTGCAATACTACTCTCTGATAAAACAGACTTTAAACCATCAAAGATCAAAAGAGACAAAGCAGGCCATTACGTAATGGTAAAGGGATCAATTCAACAGGAAGAGCTAACTCTCCTAAATATATATGCACCCAATACAGGAGCACCCAGATTCATAAAGCAAGTCCTTAGAGACCTACAAAGAGACTTAGACTCCCATACAATAATAATGGGAGACTTCAACACCCCACTGTCAACATTAGACAGATCAATGAGACAGAAAGTTAACAAGGATATCCAGGAATTGAACTCAACTCTACACCAAGTGGACCTAATAGACGTCTACAGAACTCTCAACCCCAAATAAACAAAGTATATGTTCTTCTCGGCAGCACATCACACTTATTCCAAAATTGACCACATAATTGGAAGTAAAGCACTCCTCAGCAAATGTAGAAGAACAGAAATTATAACAATCTGTCTCTCAGACCACAGTGCAATCAAACTAGAACTCAGGACTAAGAAACTCAATCAAAACCACTCACCTACATGGAAACTGAACAACCTGCTCCTGAATGACTACTGGGTACATAACGAAATGAAGGCAGAAATAAAGATGTTCTTTGGAACCAATGAGAACAAAGATACAACATACCAGAATCTCTGGGACACATTTAAAGCAGTGTGTGGAGGGAAATTTATAGCACTAAATGCCCACAAGAGAAAGCTGGAAAGATCTAAAATTGACACTCTAACATCACAATTAGAAGAACTAGAGAAGCAAGAGAAAACACATTCAAAAGCTAGCAGAAGGCAAGAAATAACTAAGATCAGAGCAGAACTAAAGGAGATAGAGACACAGAAAACCCTCCAAAAAATCAATGAATCCAGGAGTTGGTTTTTTTGAAAAGATCAATAACATTGATAGACCGCTAGCAAGACTAATAAAGAAGAGAGAGAAGAATCAAACAGATGCAATAAAAAATGATAAAGGGGATATCACCACCGACCCCAAAGAAATACAAAACTACCATCAGAGAATACTATAAACACCTCCACGCAAATAAACTAGAAAATCTAGAAGAAATGGATAATTTCCTGGACACTTACACACTCCCCAGACTAATCCAGGAAGAAGTTGAATTCCTGAATAGACCAATAGCAGGCTCTGAAATTGAGGCAATAATTAATAGCCTACCAACCAAAAAAAGTCCAGGGCCAGATGGATTCACAGCTGAATTCTACCAGAGGTACAAGGAGGAGCTGGTACCATTCCTTCCGAAACTATTCCAATCAATAGAAAAAGACGGAATCCTCCCTAATTCATTTTATGAAGCCAAAATCATCCTGATACCAAAGCCTGGCAGAGACATAACAATAAAAGATAATTTTAGACCCATATCCCTGATGAACATCGATGCAAAAATCCTCAGTAAAATACTGGAAAACCAGATCTAGCAGCACATCAAAAAGCTTATCCACCATGATCAAGTGGGCTTCATCCCTGGGATGCAAGGCTGGTTCAACATATGCAAATCAATAAACATAATCCAGCATATAAACAGAATCAAAGACAAAATCCACTTGATTATCTCAATAGATGCAGAAAAGGCCTTTGACAAAATTCAACAGCCCTTCATGCTAAAAACTCTCAATAAATTCAGTATTGATGGAACATATCTCAAAATTATAAGAGCTATTTATGACAAACCCAAAGTCAATGTGATACTGAATGGGCAAAAACTGGAAGCATTCCCTTTGAAAACTGGCCCAAGACAGGGATGCCCTCTCTCAAACACTCCTATTCAACATCGTGTTGGAAGTTCTGGCTAGGGCAATCAGGCAAGAGAAAGAAATAAAGGATATTCAATTAGGAAAAGAAGAAGTCAAATTGTCCCTGTTTGCAGATGACATGATTGAATATTTAGAAAACCCCATTGTCTCAGCCCAAAATCTCCTTAAGCTGATAAGCAACTTCAGCAAAGTCTCAGGATACAAAATTAATGTGCAAAAATCAAAAGCATTCTTATACACCAGTAACAGACAAACAGAGAGCCAAATCATGAATGAACTTCCATTCACAATTGCTTCAAAGAGAATAAAATACCTAGGAATCCAACTTACAAGGGATGTAAAGGACCTCTTCAAGGAGAACTACAAACCACTGCTCAGTGAGATAAAAGAGGACACAAACAAATGGAAGAACATACCATGCTCATGGATAGGAAGAATCAATATCATGAAAATGGCCATACTGCCCAAGGTTATTTATAGATTCAATGCCATCCCCATCAAGCCACCAATGACTTTCTTCACAGAATTGGAAAAAAACTGCTTTAAAGTTCATATGGAACCAAAAAAGAGCCCGCATTGCCAAGATAATCCTAACCAAAAAGAACAAAGCTGGAGGCATCATGCTACCTGACTTCAAACTATACTACAAGGCTACAGTAACCAAAACAGCATGGTACTGGTACCAAAACAGAGCTATAGACCAATGGAACAGAACAGAGTCCTCAGAAATAATACCACACATCTACAGCCATCTGATCTTTGACAACCATAAGAAAAACAAGAAATGGGGAAAGGATTCCCTATTTAATAAATGGTGCTGGGAAAATTGGCTAGCCATAAGTAGAAAGCTGAAACTGGATCCTTTCCTTACTCCTTATACAAAGATTAATTCAAGATGGATTAGAGACTTAAATGTTAGACCTAATACCACAAAAACCCTAGAAGAAAACCTAGGTAATACCATTCAGGACATAGGCATAGGCAAGGACTTCATGTCAAAAACACCAAAAGCAATGGCAACAAAAGCCAAAATTGACAAATAGGATCTAATTAAACTAAAGAGCTTCTGCACAGCAAAAGAAACTACCATCATAGTGAACAGGAAACCTACAGAATGGGAGAAATTTTTTGTAATCTACTCATCTGACAAAGGGCTAATATCCAGAACCCACAAAGAACTCAAACAAATTTACAAGAAAAAAACAAACAACCCCATCAAAAAGTGGGCAAAGGATATGAACAGACATTTCTCAAAAGAAGACATGCATACATCCAACAGACACATGAAATCCTGACTTTTTGATAACCTGTGTTACCTTTCCCCCACCATATCTTTAGCTTCCAAAACAGTGCTTAAAAATTAGTGGGTATATTATCAGTGTTTTCTAAGAATAATGAATATAATGTTTATAATAAACATATATATATAACTCAACTTAGATTTAAAATAAAAGACATTTTGTAAATACTGATCACAGAATCATAAACTCTCAGTAAAATGGATAATTATGGATGAGAAAATCAGGAATTTAAAAATGTAAGATCCCTAAGAAATAGTTTTTGCTCTTCTTGTCCAGAGAAAACATTGGTTAAAAAAAAAAAAAAAGAAAGAAAGAAACAGACTGACTTTGAGGAAGTCAGAAAAAAACAGAGGGAAGAAAAGAGGACTGAAATATAGGAGCTTGGTGTAAGAAAGTGAAACTCAGTCATAACTACATATTAAGATCACTTAGGAAGATTATTAAACATACAGATGCCAGCTCCACCTGTACACACATTCTGGTTTAATTGGTCTGTGATGAGGCCCAGGCATTGATACGTTTTGAAACTTCTCTACATTATTCTAATATGCAACCAAGATTGGGTGTCACTAGTTTAGGGAGAAAAATTACAGGCTTCGGAAAAAGATGAAGCTGTTTGAATCTGTGCTTGAGCACTTACGGTTTAGTCATCTTAGTGAGTTATATAGCCTTTCTTACCTCAGTTTTTCACCTGTAAAATGGAGATGAGGTTGGGCATGGTGGCTCGTGCCTATTATCCCAGCACTTTGGGAGGCCGAGGCAGGTGGATCACTTGATACCAGAAGTTCAAGACCAGAGAAAGTTCAAGACATGGAGAAACCCCATCTCTACTAAAAATACAAAACAAAACAAAACAAAACAAAACAAAACAAAACAAAACAAAACAAAAGCCAGGCGTAGTAGCACACATGTGTAATCCCAGCTATTTGGGAGGTTGAGGCATAAGAATCTCTTGAAACTGGGAGGTGGAGGTTGCAGTGAGCCAAGATCATGCCACTGGACTGCAGCCTGGGGCAACAGAGCCAGACTGTCTCAAAAAAATAATAAAATAAAATAAATGTAAAACATGGAGATGATAGTAATATCTGTCTTGGGTATTACTGATATAATAGATTAAATGAGATGACCTGAAACTGTTCATAATGCAGTAGGCATTTTATATGTGTTAACTATTATAGAATAGCATTTCAGTGTGTTCCCTGTTGATGCTTTGTTGCAGGCCATAAGGAAACCTACAGCCACTGGGGTTAGTGAAAGAAGGAAATAGGCCAGTAATAGGCCCACACAATATCACTCTGGCTTTTGGTGACACAATAGCATTATTAGTAGTAGAATCTTAATTTATCTGATCCTCCACTTTTAAATTTTCTTTTTCTCCTTTTTTCTTTGCTGGAAATGTAGAATTCTATCAAAAAGCTAATATAGAAAAGATAAAGGGATCATCTGAGGTCAGGCACATGCCATCTTGAGTCATCCTTTTTAGAGTGTGTTCATTTTTATAGTTTTAAGAAATTAGCACAAATGTTTTAAAATTTTATTTTTTGCACCCTTCCAGGTTCTAGAAGTCCATTATAATTTCCTTGCTAATAGCTCATATAGTGCCTGGTATGCAATCAACACTCAAGAAATATATTTTGAACTGAATTGAGTTTTAAGATGTTCCTTTTTTTTTTTTTTTTTTTTTTTTTTTTTTGGCTGACAGTTCTGTTTCCTTCACTGTTTCTATTTGACAGTCTTCCATGGTTTGTAGACGAAAGCTTAACTAAGGAATGTAAATCCTGGCGACTATTGTTCACATGAGCAATATTAGGTCCCTGCCACTTCACTTTTCAATCCTAATTTCCCCTTTTGGCCTCGTTTAGTTGGTTCTTTAAAGTCTGCTTTACATACTCATTTTTTTCCCCCTAGTTTGAAACCATCTGGCGTGCATTTCTTCTTCTTCCCTACTTATATATTTGGGTATATACCCTCTTCAAACCTCAAAATATATCTGGATCATCATCTATTTTCTCTTCTTTCCTTTTCAGAAGAAGAAGTTCCCCATTTCCAGGTCTAAAGTCCTTCTGGGACACTCCCGACTTCCCATCCTTATCCCTCTCCTCTGGTGTTTGCTGCATCAACTAATGCTTCTCACGGTAGAACATTTCATCTGTCTTTTGCCAGTGTTGTCCCTTATTCTTTTAAACGTGCATCATTTTTGTTTTATTTTACACATAGACACACAGACACACACACACACACACACACACACACTCTCTCTCTCTCTCTCTCTCTCTGTCTCTCTCTCTCTCTTAATGCCACCAGGACTTCTTTCAGGTTTGATACCCATCTTAGGCTGTATTCAATTTTTATCTTTCTTTGACATCCTATTGTCTTTGTTCTCCTTTGATTTTTGTGACTACTCCCATTTCCTTTTTTTCTCTTATTTTACTCCTTCCCTTGTCCATAGATGGATGAAAATCATAAGATTCAATTCTTATTTACACATTTTTCTCTTTTCACATTTTCTTGTAGAATTTATTCATTCTTGTGGTGTCAAATATCATAGCATGTCTACAGTTCAGTCCTTTTCATTCATTCATATCCATTCACCTATTTGCTCATCTGAAAAACAAAACAATAACTACATGTATGACCATGAGAATAAAAATTAATGATTTCTCTCAAGATAGTTTTTGGATCTTCAGTCTTACTACCTGCAGGCTTTTACTATCATCTCAAACAATGTATTGAAAGTCAACCTAGTTCTCTTACCCCCAAAACACATTTCCAGAATGCCTTATCATTCAATTTATGACTTTGCCTTGTTTAGTTAGACCCATCATCTCTCCCCACAAACTGTGTTCAATTTATTCATCTTTCATTATGCTCATTTCTTTTTTCCTTTCACTGTGAACAATGTGGTATAAACCACCTGCCTGTAGTAGTGTAATAGTCTCTAGTTTCTTAGCCAAGGACTTCCCTCATTTTAGGCCCTGGCACATGACTTCCAAGTTATTTTTCCTCAAAGTGTAATCTACATCTCCCAATAAAAATATTGTTAATGACTTCCTATTAACAATAGAATAATGGAATAATATTCAAACTCCTTAATCTATCGATCAATACACCTTGTCTCTTTAACGGTTGGGTACCCATGCACTGTCCCTGGAACAGAAGGTAAGCTCCTTGCCAGCAGGGAACACATGTGTGCCATATATGCTGTAGGTGGACTATCCAAGGAATTCTTCCTATCAGCAAGACATAAACAAACATTTGTGTATAATGGCTATTTTTTGTTTTTAAACTCCAAGTAGCATAAAAACTAAAATAAATTGTAAGTATTGCTAATTAGCCTCCTTAAATGACTATTTTTCAGAGTGAATAATAATGAATGCTTTGCTCATGCACTGATACAGTGAGAGAGAGAGAGAGAGAGAGAGAGAACTATATTCTTTATATGTGTAAATAGGAAAAACTAAGGTGCCTGAATTTTTGTGTTACTCAAGCATAATGAAATGACACACAGGGGCTGTGAAAAATAAACACATTAAAGTGCTTTGATCTCTTCTTGTATAGTAATCATATTTTATCTACTACGGGAGAAGCTCTTTTATCGTCTTAATTTTTGCAGCCCAGTTCTGCCCCGAATCATAGTGCTTATATAGACATGGGAATTGACAGTTAAAAGGCACACATTTGCCTATGTTAAATGTACAAGGAAGAAAATCAGCAAA